>NC_133218.1:22739069-23045609 GCF_040436345.1 Pagrus major | reverse complement strand
ACTTTATTTTACTATATTTGTCATTTTAATTACTGAATGATTGCAGGCAATTATCATAGCATTGATTATTGATAGAATTAAGTGTCTCAGTAGCTTTTTTAAAAAAAGCAGCAGTGAATCTGATTGTCTTTTGACAGAGTGCAGTACAGAATGTAAATGATTGAGGGCGCTGTAACCAGTGTTAAAGCTCAACAGAGCACATTTATTTTCATGATTGTTAGAGGATTTAATATCCACAATCCAAGATGATTTTTTATTTTACTTGTAGCCTTAAATTAAGTTTGTGTATGCTTTATGTAACATTCCTGTTCCTGTTGTTTCAGCAAAATGTTAAAATATCTCAGGCTTAATAAGAGTGTAAGGTATTGATCTCATTCAGTATTGACAGTTACAAAAACGTCCTTGCTATTTGTAGCGCCGCACATATGTCATTTTATAATACCTGCTGTTGTAGAGCGTTTTCTGTTTTTAAATATTCTTTACTTGCTACCTGCAGCTTAAGATAGATTTTACTTGACATTTAGAGTAATTACTGCACAATAATGATTGTCTGTGCACTCCTTGATCATCGTCAAGAGTAGTGAATATACAGTATATGTAATGTTACTTCCTTTGAAATCAATAGATGTTATAATATTTCCTATTGTACGAGAGGAGATAGTTACTGTCACAGTTTCTGTTAAGTTTATTTTAGTTTTTTTTTTACTGTAACAGTCAACGATAAATGCACATATATAGCTTATCAATAAAAATGCATTCAAGAGACAATATATTTTCTTATTATTTCTCATCTGCATGATTAAAGGTACCATTTCTAAGAAAAGTTGATTTTTGAGTGTCATTCCCAACTCGTTAAAAACTGATGCTTTGGGATGGTGAGTTGGTAATTAGATTCAAAATCAACTTTTCTTACAAATAGCACCTTTAAAGGTATACCATGTAACTTTTACAGGCCTATAGACAAAAAAAGGGACACAGAGCCAACATGAGCTTTAGATGAGCTTAAGATATATCTTTACATTAGTGTTTGTGAACATCAGAGCAAAACAGGCTTGTATTTTGAGTGACGGCAGGCTGAGAAGAAAAACAGCATTGCCCGTCTAGAGGTTGTACAGTGGAAGAACATAGGCCTATATATCAACATTGTACAACAAGAAGTTAAACACACACAACAAACATCACTATGGGTCATAATAAGCTGCTTTCACAGTCGATCTCTGGTGGTTTTTCTGATAAGGAAGGGCTGAAAAAATGTAATAATTCACCTGTAATCATTTTACGTTACAGAGGAGCGACAAATGGAAATGGATTATTTACAGTTTAACAGACTAGTACCGTGATTCTTTCCCAGCTTCTTTCCTAAAAGCTATCGTAGCAATCGTTTAAATCATTTTAAATAAAATTCATACAGATTTCTTTGGATTTTACTTCACCTTTATTTACTTTGGGAAGTGGCACATCTCCTGTAGCTCAGATATTTTCCTGGAGACAGTTTCTTCTAAATGCATGTCAACACTCAAAGATATATTTCGATTTGGACGTAATTTTCCATTTTCACAGAGGGTCCGGACAGATTCAGTGGGCTGTAAATGAAAATGATTTATGGCTCCCTACGAAAATATCTACGACTTTAATTTCATTGTGTCATCTCTGATTAACCTCAGTGATGATGATGATGATTGAAATGTCCTGTGCCAAAATCCCCCTCTCTGGTGCAGTGATAATAAATCCAGGTGTTTGTGTTGGAGGTTGTAACATGGTTTGGATTTCAGAGTGGTGAGTGAAGCCATGAAGGCCATACTGGAATTTGTTATTGTAAAGAAGTGCAGAAGATCTGTGCAGATTTGTGCAGGTTTCTCTATCAAATTGTCCAGCATAAGGCATTAATTGCATGGATAAACTCTTTTTAAATACTGGTAAGCATACACAAATATAATAAACATAGGGATTATGGTGTCCTCACAGCTTTTCCGGATATGAACAACGTGATTTCTTTCAAAGAAGATGAAAAGCTCCATTTTTATTTCATTTTAAAATGTTGCAAAGCCAACTTTATGTGAACATCATACCCTGCCACATGCACAAATATGTCAGTACAAAGTTCTGTTGCAGCTTCATGATCAGTTAATACAGTTTGTGATGGGAAGTGACTTGTTTACCACAGGCAGTCAAACGGAGGTGTTGATGAAACCGCAAGCTAAATTCAGCGTCAGCAAAGCATTGAGCTGAGGTCTTATCACTTCTGAAAAGCGTTGTCATTTTTCAAAAAAAACTTGTGACTTTTAAAGCTGCTGTGACGGTCATACACTATTGACGAATTACAGTAAGTACTTCCCTACCCGCTTTTTTGTGAGCATATGTAGTTAACATTTTTTGGAGGGAAAACAACTGAAGGCACTGAGTCAGAAAACATGTCACTGATGAATCACATGTAGCTTCATATTTTGACGTTTTAATGCTCTCTGATGTCATAGCAGTAAGTGAGTTGAAGGAACAGGAGGGGGGGGGGGGGGGGGGGGGGGGGGGGGGGGGGGGGGTGCAGATTGAGGGACTTTTTGCCCTAAATTTGGCCTTCAAGGTAAACTGTAGCCATGATCTATCAGACTGCTGTGACAGGTAGAGCTTTGACAGGGCGGCCTGAAGGGTTGCAGCTTCTGGAAGACTGCACTCAGGGCAAAAACATATAAAATATATAATTGAATGTTTACTAAGCTGCTGTTTTATCTTCCCTCTTTGTTGTTTGTCTGCTCTGAATTTCTTGACCTTGGAAGCCTCTCTGTACAGCTCAAAATGCAAACGTTTTAGCCATTCTGCACCACTGTAGATTCACTTAAACATCTTGTTAAGGAAGCCAGATGCTCTAAAGTGCTGTCGAATCTGATTGTCTGGAAAGCATGAGAGAAAGAGAGATGCGGCTCGCAGGAGTCTGTCCTCAGCACAGACATGATGTCAACCTGCTGCCTGGCTCTGAGGCTTTTGTACCCAGACACTGCTGACTCCTGCCTCACATCACACACCAGATATTGAGAAAAGATTAAAGAAATTGTTGAAAATGTTTCATTTCGGCCAAAATAATATTGTGGTTGTGTCTCTAATTGAAGAGGAATAATGTGAATTGTGAATTGATTTTTTTTTAGAGAAAGTAAGGATTTTAAGACAAAACCCTGGCTGGTGTTGAAGTTTTGTCTAAGTTGCAGTTACAGGGTTACAATGTGCAGTAAAAATACTCATTGTTTATTAAGTGACTATATTCAAATGTCTCCTTTTCACAGTAGACATACAGCAATAAGTCAAAGGTGTTATATGTACACTGTTTGGGTCAGAGGGCATCTTGCTATGTTTTATTATTGAATAAGGTTTGTGACCTTTCAGTCAGCAGACGTGGAGTAAAATATTACAGGATAATAATGAGACACTTCTGTGACCTTTGGTGAACAGTGAAAAGGGCAGAGAGAGAAGAACGAGAGCTGACCAGTGAGGCAGTCTGTGAAATCAAAGTCTGGAGTCTCTTTATGCTCTGATGGGGGATGAGAGGGGAGGCAGAAGTTTGTGCTTTACTGAACTGACATGTTACATTTTATAGTCTGTGTGTTAGATTCTGCAGCTGTGACACGCCTGTCTTGTCACATTTCTCAAGACAGTTGTTTATGATCGTTCCTTTGTGCTGGACACGTAGACCTGATGACTATTTTGTAGAAAGGCTAATCCTGTAACATCATTTATTATATAAGTTTTTCGACAAGGAAGTCTCAAATAAGATCTTTACAGTCTTCACAGTCTCAAGGTGGGCACCCAAAATAAGCATCACCAATTCAGTATCCGCCCTGTGAAATATGGTCACACTCTTCACTTCTGTTCCTGAGTTACAACTTATGCCGTTGAATAATAGCCAGGAAAGTGTGTATTTTTTGTTTTTGCAGAACATTATGATGTCAGAGTGAAGTTGACCGTTGACCTTTTTGATATAAACTGTCTTCACTCTACCATTTTAGACATTTGTGAAACATTTTGTCCTTATCATTGTATGAATTCTTGGGTTTTGTGACAGTGACCTTGACTTTTGACCTTTGACCAATAAAATCATGTATATTATTGAAATTGAAAAGAAATGCTGTATAATGAAATTAAATAATGATTGTGCGAGTACTCAGATTCACTGGAGTATGCTTCAATAGCCAGTGTGTTAATATACGCATTAAACCAGTAATGTGTTTTATCATAGAAAGATATATAATATATCCCCATGTACCTGTATAACCTGGATTCCCACTGTGTTTCTGATGACCTCACACTAATTATATTAAATGAGACTCAACAAAACCTCCTTTTCAGTCTGTTTCATATGGATTTGAAATCAACGTCGTGCACATTTTTAGCCTCGCTCAATGTTTATCTTGCAGCCTGGAGGACTGTAATAGAATTACAGTTTGCAGCAGGGTATACAATTTCAAACCTTTTCACTTCTGGACTAAATTAATTAGCTTGTTTGCTCCCTCTGAGCAATCATGCACCACAGTAATTACAGTAATCATTGTTGCATAGATTGACTAAACTGGCACCATGCTGTGTTCATCGCCTCTCGGCAAGAAAGCTTTGCAGCAGTTTTATTTACTGTGTTGAGCTCTTCATTTGTATTAATGTCCATCCGTTTTCATTCTATTCACAGCAAATATTACTTTTTATTTAAGACATATTTTCGCTTATTTGTGTGGCGACTATTTATACCAGAAAATATGTCTTTTTTGACTCTGGCTTGGTAGTTTGGTGATGAATTGTGTTTCTATACCAAGCACTCTGTAGCTGAGAGCACACTCAGCATTTTAAATGTTTACGTTGTGACTTACAACAGCTGAATGTTTACAGTGAGCACATGTGGTTTTCTTTACCACCAAAGTTTTTACTTTTATTGACTACAAAAGTCTCATATAACAGGATCTCTGGGACTCTGCTGCAGCTAATTTACTGTCTCTTTTGGCATCCTTCTTGTTTATTTTGGCAAATGTCCTACCATGTTTCTCATCAGTTTTCTACTGTAGGTCAGAGAAGAAGTATTCTATAAAGTGTTTAAAACTTTTCATAGCCTCTGTAGTCAGATGAGTTGATATACGATGTGCTGCTGCGTTTGATTCCTACATCCACCTTTGCTGTGTCAGAGTGGAAGCAGCAGATGTATCCTGGAGGAGCCTGTGAACTGAGCAGATGGATTTGTGGCGCTGTACAACATCACTGACCGAATGTCCTTCCTCTGCACGAAAAGCATCCTGCAACAGATCAAAGAAGCCCGGGAGGAGAGCTGTAAGGGGGGAGTGACTGCAGTCTGCTGGGAATGAGGCCGAGCTGACGGATTTATTTTGATGAACTAATGAGTCCCATTCCTGAGATGATTATCAAGGTAAAGATCAGTGCGGTATGATGAAAGTTAAGGACTACTTTCCAATATACAGTTCATATTGTATATGCATATAAGAAATTTTACTCCAATGCAACATTGGATGAACTGTGGCAGCTGGGGATGACAAAAGCCTGACCACTTCAAGTTCTTTGAATTGTGCATTTATTTTCCCAACATACTGTGCAAAACATTTAAACAGTTATGGGGAACACTTAAAATGACTTCTTCTCAAGCTGATACCAAGTGGAAACCAAAAATAAACAAGCAAAATAGCTTAGATACAGTCTCTAAAACACTCACAGTTTATATATTATATAGAAAGATAAATTAATCATGCTGAAGAACTCATTTTAAGGGCGAATAAAATTACATATAAGTTTTATTTTATGCTTTGGACATTAAAAAACACTGCTGCAAATGTGCAAGAATTAGCATTAACATTAACATGTTATTTTTCATCTGTAATCAGTGAATAGTTGTCACACATCAATCTAAAAAAGGATGGAACACAAACATTTAAACATTCACAGTAGTTTGTAAGCATGCAGAACAATAATAAAAAGAGAATATGTTTGTATGCTTCTGTTAATAATTATGTCTTCCCAGCAAGCAGCATTGTTTTTGCTATGTTTACAGTTATTTTGTGAATCTTACAACTCTCTGAGAAAGTTGTATCAGAAACATCCACTTTGTAAATTGCAGTCCGTAGAATTATGGTATAAAATAAGCTTTAATTTCTTAATGTAAGAGAAAACTGAAAAGCTGCCTCCAGCAGACCTTTGGAAATGTTAGTCGGCTGGACACACTTAAAATGTTTGCTAGGCGCAGTTGAATGTCATGCCAAGATTAAAGTTCAGGCTGCCCAAATGAGATTTAAGGTTAAACATTTACAGAGGCCCCCGTCCACTCTAAATTGCATGCAAACTGCTCCATTTTATCCTAAATGGAGCTGGAGCCAAACCGGTTTTCAGTAGATTTTACTTGTATCCCAGCCTGTTGGGAAAAGGAGCTGTATAATAAAAAATAAACTACATGAAATTATAACTAAATCCAAACAAACAGATGATAAATGTAATTTCGCAGCACTAAAAGAAAACCAAAGAAAACTCAACACATGAGTTCAGAGAAGAAATAGTTCACAGAGAGATTGAAATCGTGGGGGAAAAGTGGTCTGTGTGAGATCATGTCAAATGATCAAGTCTATTTTCTTTTTATTTAATTGGTAATCCGTGATCACAGTCTCTAAGATTATCATAATGTTATTTCTAAAAACAGATAATTGTGGTTAAAGAATCCAGACTACCAAACCCCTGCAGTTTTGTCCACTAGATGGAGACTAAGGACCGAGAAAGATCCAGGCAGCCACAGGGAAAAACTGCCTCCCCATCCACTTGTAAGAGCTTATGCTTATTGTACAAGATGAAATTCAAGTCGTGTCGTGTCTTACCTTGAAGTTAAGGTCTGCTTTAGGTTGGTGGACACACACGAGCCACCAGGGGCGCTGGAAGACCCTCGGAGGAGAAGCCCTGCTCATTCATCGGAGGTTTGTCCCTCTTCGCTTCCCCTAATCACTCGCCAAAAAAGTTTTTGTGTGAAAACCAACCTGCGGAATGAAAATGAGCTGTTCGAGGAGGTAAGAAACTTTGACTGACTTTTCTAACAGCAGCGACAACATAAAAACCCAAGTTACCTTCATATGTGTGTCGTTTTAGACGTGTTTTTCTGTCCGTAGTTCACAGAAATCGTCCGCCCAACTGCTTCATGTTCCGTTGCCATGACAACGCGTACCACGGGGAGAGCTATCTAACAGTTTAAGCTAGCGTTAGCTAAAAATACGATCAGTCTTCATGCATTTTTCTGCACTATTTCAGGTTTTAACACGAGAAGGGTTCACCTATTTTGTTTGTAACGTCACAAGATGGTCAATGGAAGAGTAACACTTAAATAACTGTCTCTACCTGTATTTGAATATTTCAGGCTTCATAATTAATTACCTAGTAATCTCTACAAATTATTAGCGTTAGCTTGCTTGTGTAGTTCAGTTAGCTAACTAAATAAGAGTTATGCTAACGTATGTTTTATGATGAAATGCAAGGCTCAGTGTTTCAAATTAACCAGCTCCCATGTGCTAATTAATTAACACTAACTGCAAACACATCTGGAACATTACAGAGCACCAAAATGTCCTCACTGATCCATACAAATTAACCAACCTCATTAGTTTAAGTTACTGCTGCTAGCGTAGCTGCAGCAGTGAATAAACGTTTAAAGCACATTATATTTCAGCCAGGACTGAAAAACAGAACTTTCTGAGTCATTTAAATCCTCAGCTGTCGTCATTTATCATACTTTGAATTCTGTCGTGGTCATAAAGGTTAGGTTTTGCTCCATCTTTTGTTCTTACTGGTAAAAAAACACATTTTTAGTGATAGAGCGTCAACATTATCAGCCTGGCAGTTGGACAATGAATGATTTATAACTGAAGGTGTGGACATCTGTGTACTCTGATATGAATGTGCTGAGTTCTCTCCGGGTTGTCATTGAAATGAATTTGATTTGTTCTTGTTTCTGCTATGGCCTACATTTTTCTAGATGTCTGCCCTCCCAGCTTCCCAAGGCTGAGCCCAGCAAGGGCAGAGATTAGCCTTAACCAGGATTAAACCAATGAGAAAATTTGAATTTGTTGGCCCTTATCTCCTAGCAACATGTGGAGTGCTCTGAGCAAATGGCAGAATTTGATCTTTTGCTTCCTTTTGGCAAAGCATGTTTTCCTGCCAATAGACACTTATCAAACATGACCATTGGAGACAGAAGGGATTCTTGGAGGGGCCTTTAAATGATTTGTTTACAGGGACACTACATGCATTACTTGTTTGAGTGTAGGAGCAGCAACCCTGAAGTACCTCCTCTCTGCCCCGCAGTCCATCAGCTGTCAGATAGACTATATTTTCACCTCTCTTTAGCAAGTCCGTTGTATGCTTTAATGGCTTAATGTTGATGTGTTCTTGGTATATTACATTTAGACCAGAAGCTTTGATAATCTCTCTGCATAATATTAGGATTCACCTCATAACTTAGTAGATGGGCTCTATATTTGCATTCTAAACATGCAATTTCTTGCCTCATCAGGTAATGTAATCCCACGCTTCATTAGGACTGTGAAGTTTATCATTTGTCATCAAAGCCAAGCTGTCAATAAATGATTAAGTTTCACATGAGGAAAATGTAATATTTGGGCTCAAGCAAAACGAATAGCAGTTTACATTTTAATTGCAGTGACTAAGATTCTGTTTTTTGTTTGATTTCCAGCTGTACTGTATTTTAGTGGCTGCTTGTTACAGCTAGAGGCACTGCCAATAGAGAGCTGCTTAAGCCTAATTTATTCTGCGAGTTATGCCCTTAAAGAAAGCAAACTTCTAAAAGCCCTGTACAATAATTAAAATGTGTAATATCTCGACAGACTGGTTGCGATTGAAAAGTGACTGAAGATTTAAAGTAACCGTGGTTTCAGGAACAAATGCCATTGCTTTCTGGGACACACTGCTGCTGATTCCTGCTGCTCTTAAAAAAACAGCATTAGGGCTGCAAATACCAATTATTTCCATCATTGATTTATTTGTTGATTATTTTAACATTAATCGATTAACTGTGAAGTTTTTGTTTTTTTTAATTATTATTATTTACTGAAACAATTACCTTAATGACCACATGTCCAAGTCAGAGGAATTTGCTTTCAGTACAGCACTGTGACAAGACTCAGTTCTGCAGCATTATACATTGACAGGCATCAATATCACATATCACACGATCAATAATAAACATGATTTACAAGGTAGGCAAAGAATGGCCAGTATTTAAGTGCATTAGAAGTGTATGCTTTAGTTAGGAGGCCAAAATCCTCGATTAATTGGCAAATTGTTCACTTGTAGCATATTGACGGATACCAGTTCATACTTACAGGTGCACTTTAAAACTGCTAGATCAGCAGCAGCAGCATATGTTCTGCATATGCATATGCCAGTAAGGTTGGGACAATGTAGCTTGATAAGGTGCAGTCCTACACTGATTTCTTGATCAGTTTTGAAATATCAAAAGATGTGTGTCCTGTCTGTGATACAATAAAAATATTTGATTCTTTCAGCATGTTGTGATGATTATCAGGAAATTATCATAAATCACAATTATTTTGGGAAGCATAATCGTGACAGGAAATTCTCCTTTCGTCCCATGCCTCTATGACAGTAAACAGTAGTTACCATTTATACAATATTGTCAGTATTTAGCTTATCTTGTTCAACAGTTTTATAGTGCGGGAGTTAAAGAGCATTGCAGCCTCTAAGGGCTAGTAGCAGTCTTATTGACATTAAGGGTGGGAGAAGGAGTATATATGCATTACCTCAAGTTAATGAAAGACAAGAAGGTTTAAGGGAAGAAAAGTTACACAGGATCGAAGTCATCCTCTGTATGTCCATGCTCCCTTTGTTCCAAAGTGACATTGATTTTGTGTGCTTAGTCATTAGACATTATCTACCTCACTCCCTGTCATTAGGTGCTATGTATACATATTCACTCAGGAATATAAATAAACAGAAATACCTGTCTGACAGAATGATGGAGAGATGAGGCATGTATGGGCTTGACTTTTGATGAACCGTCAGCTCCTAATTACTTCCTGCTGAAACAAGCGATGAGGCCAACTCAATGTAAAAGGTGGAACACAGCGCGTGTGTCCTTGGTGTTGGGGTGTGTACTGATGTTTGCTCATTTTTCAGCATGTCTGTGTGTGAACAAAGACCATTAATTTGTGCCTTCTGCTACAACTGAATCATTATAGGACCTATTTAATTATTCTATATAGTTATTCTTGGGTCATTGCTCCATATACGTACAGATGGGCTGTAACTCTGAGAAAAACAAGTCAATAAAAGGAGAATAAGCAGACTACACTTGGCCTTTCAAGGATGTTTTGAACTTTCACATGTTAGTGCTCACCTGAACAGACATTTTAACCTTAATGGAAAGGCATTTTAGGTGCACAGGTGGCACAGGGGCATAACTCTTACCCACCATCGCTGAGAGGTTTAAATCCTAATTTTTATTTCCAGCAATTTGGTCATGCAACAGACGCAATTGGCTATATTTGCGCATGTCCTTGTCACTGCATTAGTGATTCTTGAGTGTTGAGTGTGTGCTGTTATAGTCTACCCTCTTAGTGATGTTTCCAGCAGGTGGGTAACACGGATTGGTTGCTTTTGTCAGTGGCATTCACGATTCACAAGAGATGTTTTTTTAACTTTGAAGTAGAGGAAGAGGTACTGTGCATAGCTGTATTGATCAGGGCTCTAATGCGAGTGCATCTGGGCCCAAGTCTGATCATTTCTTCAGGGTTAATTTCCCCCCTGAAGCCCTGCAAGCCCTCAGTTTGAGTTTGTGGTTGTGTTATGAAGTAAAAAAAAACAAACAAGTCACCTATTTTGTGTTTTGACCTGTAGTTTGATGTAATTTTAGAAACACAGGTGTAGATATTACAGATAACAACCCCAGGCTTAAGGCAATTCAAGACCTGTGCCTGTTTGTGACCCTTTTTAAGGTCAGACTTCTCAACCTAACCTGACCCTGATATCCTATTTCCTTTGTTTCGGAGATCTGGGGCACCTTTGTCTTGGAGACACCTGAGGTGCACAGGACCCTCCTCCTCCTCCAGTCACTTCAAGTCCCAAATGATACACTCATCACATCGCTCTGTCTTCCTCAAATGAGCTATGATTGAGGTGATTGGAATTTCCAGAGGCTGTCACAATCGTTTTGATTGGAAAATAGACAGGAGATAATGGGAGAGACAGGCCTGTTATGAGGCCCCTGCCAAGGCTAAAATAATGCGTCAGAGTGAGGAGGTTAAAGACACCGCTTCCTTGTTAATAATTAATTGCTGTGCATGTGGTGGATCCACTTCATCGCTCCCAGTCATCACTTGATAACTGCTTTACATTTAATTTGGCTTTACAGACTGTTTTCCAAGCTGGGTAAATTGTGCTTAAAGTTATTATCTGTTCAGACAGAGACGGCAGTGTGGAGTTAGATGAGAGTAAGTAAAGATGCTGAAATTCTGTATACTACCTCTTGCAGTATAGACTTTTTAAATGAACATGAGCTAACCTTAAAATAATGTATTTGATACTGGTAATATAAGCTTCAATTATACATAGTTATTATTAAAATTTTACATTTCTTGCTTCGTATATATTTCCTGATTATTATTATTACATTAATATTTATGTATTTATATTAGGCTAATAAAACTTTTTTTTATATACTAGCAGTGATGAGTGCTTGTGTTAGAGAATATTTGTTTTGTCTTGTAGTTGGTAATATTATAATTTGAAATACTGACAGTTTGGAAACAATAGTGTTAATTTGGTATACTGAATGTTTCTGGAAAGACATTATCTTCTCAGTGCTGAAACAATTACTCATGACTACATTCATCCTAGGACTGGGCAGTATATTGATATATCATTATTGTGATTTGAGACAATCGTCTTAGATTTTGCTGATCTTTTTATTGTGATATGCCTTCTCCTGCTTTTAAAGGCTGCATTAAACTTAAGTTATTTTTATGACCTTATCAGACTGTTTTAATACTTGCCACTTAGTCATTAAATCCACATTAGTTTTGATTTTTTTTTCATCAAAAATGTCATTGTTCAATATTTTGTGAAAGTACCAATAGTCATCGCTACAATATTGTCTCTATCAATACCAAAGTATTTGGTCAAAATATTGTGATATTTGATTTTGTCCCCCAGTCCTTTTGAGAAGATTTCAAAATATCAGGATATGTATTGTGTACTGCGATACAGCCTAAAAATATTGCAGTATAAATCCAAGGACATATCACTCAGCCCTATTTCATCCACAACTAGAATGGCTCTCAGTAGAGCGCATACCTCCACCAAGGCCCAGCCTTAACCCCTAATTCAATCAAGCCTAATCTGATAACAAACACCACCAATAACTGCTTAACCATAATTTAAGATCACCAGATCTGTAACAGCCAACCACTAGGACAACAAAACAATTCAGATGCAATCATACTCTCCATTGTGTTGTGGAAGAATAATAGTTTAATAAAAAACAGTAACAAAGTAACACTACAAACATTATCTCAGCTACACATCTGTGGTACTTGCAGTTTTCTATCCCATTTTGTTGCTGTATAGCAGCTGAAAAAATCTACCCTCACACACATTTAAATCGGCTAGATCCAGGTTTTTTATTTGGATCTGCAAATCAAATAGTAGTCACTATTGATTGATACCAGCCACCTAAATGTGCCAGATTTTTTTTGGGCAGGATCCATGCATTATTATATTACTAGTAAGTGTGAAAATATGCCTGAATCTGTCCCTTTATCTGGATCCACACCGAAAGTTAATGAGGTGTATTCTGGGCCGAGACCCATCCTCCATCCAAGTTTCTGTGGAAATCAACCAACTAACCAACCAACAAATGGGCACGTGTGAAAACATAACCTCCTTGGCGGAGGTAATAATAACAATATTGGAAAAAATAATCTCACAGATTTTTTGATTAAAATAACTAATTGATTAGTCAAAGATTTGCAGTTATTATTTGTCGACCAAGAATGTCTTTTGTCACGGACAGCCCTATTATCCCATGGCTTGACAAGGAATTCCAGAGAGATAATGACCGCCCTCTCCTTCCATTTCCAGATGACACAAGCAGATGTTAGTGGATTTGGCATGAGCATGGTGTCCCCGCGGACCAGCAGGGACACACAGGAGAGGAATGCGCCTTTAATACGCCTGAACGATGATGCTGACCTCAGGGTATGGAGAGCTTCTATGAATGATTCCACTACAGTCCTGAGTTGTGCTATGGGGCCACCACTGACAAAGCCACACATACTCACTGGTGACCTGACCTCTATAGTATACTCTATCTGCAGGAGAAGAGGATCAAACTTCACTGTGCTGCTGTATAGCCCCCCTTCATTGGGGAATTTGAGTGCTCCCTTTGCCAAATCCGAAGCAGCCAGTGCTCAGCCTTGCATGCACACAGATAATGATCAAGTTAATTAGACCTGAGATTGAACGAACTGCAGCAGCAACTTAATCATTTGTAACTTGATTAGAAATACTATATTGTGCACCTCCAGAGACCTGAAAACTTTCTGTTTTTTCAGAGATCTTGAAATTAGGATGTTCTCCAGACTTCAGGACTTGAGCAAAGGCATAATGTCTTTGTAATCCAAAACAGTGAAATCATCCAGAACACAAGCTCATGGGAAATCCTCTGCTCTCTCTGACTGACACTGATCAGGTATAGATTACATATGTATTAATGCTTCCTTTCTCATGCCCATAGGAAATATATACATTTGGAAAGAAATTGGGTCAAGGTAGCTTTGGAGTTGTTTATGAAGCCACCCACATTGCGACACAGACAAAATGGGCTATTAAGGAGGTTTGCAGACCAGCGGTGAGTGCATTTGGCATCCCACTGGGAAGCCTGTTTTTTAATGTGTTGCACTAATAATAGAGTTTAATGTTTGGAGAGAGGTAAGCGACCATAACCACGATGAAACTCCTCAAGTTGTGATTTTACTCTCTGTCAATTTAGGCAGGAAGTTCGAAAGTCAAAATGCTGGGGCAAGAAATAAACATTCTCAGACAAGTGAATCATGCTCACATAATACATCTCCAGGAAGTCTACGACACGCCTAAGGTGAGCATTGCTGTCCTTTTAAGTAACAATCTCAAAGCAAGCTTAATCAAGCGAGTGGGTTATGTGTAATGTACGTGACATGTAATCTCCTATAATGATAAGCACACACAAATTGACTGTATGGTGAGATGCATTTTCTCTGCTTGTTTCTAGATGACTTACTTGGTTACTGAGCTGTGCGTTGGAGGTGAACTGAAGCAGCTGTTGCAGCAGAAAAAGTTCTTTACAGAGGACGAGACGAGGCATATCATCTCAAGCTTAGCTGATGCTGTTGTTTACCTTCACAAAAGAGGTAATGTCATTCTACAGATTGACATTTGGATAGTATTAAAAATCATCTCAAAACTAGCTGGAAATATAGTTTTTGATGATCTCAACTGATTGGAGTCTTGAAGATGTGAGTGATGCAGATGTGTTCACTACACCCTGACATCATTGTTAGATGTGCTTACAGGTGTGACCACACCCAGATGTGGTTACTGTTGCAACATGAATCTTATAACCAAATGACAAGTAAAAAAATACAATTTTCAGCTTGATGTTAACTTATTTTATATACTTTACACTCTTGCTCTAATTAAACTATTGTGCGGAACAAGCACTGACAATTTTGCCCTAATACAGACTGTTAAGTGTGCTTCAGTTAAAGGATAAGTTCAGCCAAAAACAAAAATTCAGTCATTGTCTACTCACCCACATGCCAATTTCGTAGTCTACAAAACATTTCTGGAGCTTCACAGCAACACAGTGTTGCAGCATTCTCCGAAAACAACTGAAATAGATGATGATTTGTTTTAAAAAATTATAAAAAGACAAACAAAAATGACTCCATACAGCTCATCTGGTGTAATCCAAGTCTCTGGAGGGCCCAAGACCACAAAGTGATTTGAAAAGACATTATTTACACCCTTTTTAAAGCTGAAATCTTCACTGTAGCTGCTAAGCTAACTGAAGTGGGTGCACAAGCAAGACCGCGTGACAAGGGCGTAAAAATAACATTTCCACTCAATTTTGGATCTCAGGGTTTCCAGAGACTTAGATCATGCCGAACAAGCTGTATGGAGCCATTTCATCTTTTTTTCCCCAGTTGTTTTTTTAAACATTTTAAAACAAGTCTCCATCTACTTCAGTTGTTTAGGAGAATGCCGCAATGCTGTCTTGCAGTGAAGCTCCATAAATGTTTTGTGGACTATGAAACTTCACCCGGCTTTCCATCGACATGGGGGGTGAGTAGATAGTAGTGCCTAAATAGTGCTAAAAAGCCATTATAATACCAAAATGTTGTTGCTCTCAAGGATTTGATAAATTTGCCATTACTGCTCTCAGTCATTATAGAATGAGGCTCATGTTGATTAAAGAGTAATATAAAAGAAAAAACATAGTAAACATTTTAATTAAATCAACATGGTTTATTTGGAAATGACGTTTCCCCTTCAATGCTGAGATCTGTGGTTAGAGGTAATTTAGGACATTGCCTAGTAATGAGGCATCGTTACATGTGGCTAATGACTAATTTACAACAGGCTAGGGAGCAATACTGATTAATAGGTGTGCTTTCACATGGAAAGTCCCTCTGTGCTGGTTTTGCTCACCTCTATAGAGACCAGTGATACTAATGAGATAGCCAGAAACATTCTTGTCAAATGGCTAATCATGAAAGTCTCTCAGCTTAAATTTGTTTGGGTTTTCTCAGATTGTTGCTGTCCTTTGTCAGCCTCAGCTGCTTCAGGTATTAGTCTTAGCTGTGTTAGGCTCAGCTGTGCTTTGAGCTTTTATTTGTTAAAACAGGATACATTATACATGTTATTATTAAACTGCAGCTCCAATTGTTTTATCTGTATTTAATTAGATAACTTTCAGGAATGCAAAAATACTGAGTATATTTTAAAATAGGTAACTGTTATTTGAATTATGTTTTGTTATAAAAATAAAGACATTTATGAATATGAATTTGAGAGTACAGGTGCCAGAAATTGGTTAAATAAAGGGTATAATGAACAGAAAATATGGATGAAAAAATGGATGAAGGAAAAAGGAACATTTTCATTCGTGTTTGTTTTGTGCACACCAGTCGGTCTTACTTACCTTTCACACACCATCAGCACTGTTGCATTTTATAATTGCTTGCTTCAAACAGTGCAGTGAAAAGGACTGCCCAGGGCAATTGTATTTTTCCTCCTACCTTTTCTCACTCCACCAAGTTTTGTTAACGAGGCCCTTCAGCCTGGCCTGCTGTTAGAGAGGTAAACAGATCACTGTGTTAGTGTGCACAAAACATACTGTAGTTTATTCTAGTGACTGACATTAGCAAATCATCTTGCTCTGATCGCAGACTTTATTCATTTTCTCCAGTACGCCGACTCTGACCCTAATTCTTTTCTTTCTTTTTATTTAAGACAAGAAGCCAAAATATGTTGAAGATAAAAAACCTTTGTTTTTTCAGCAGATACCATGTTTTTGATATTTTGTGATGAATTTTCAAAACTTGGGCATGTTCCACTGGTCAAGTCCGTGAAGCTGCTTAAACCTCAAGTGCCCTATCCTAACCAGGTGGACATAAACTTGATCTGTCTTTTATGCTCTTTGATAATGTTGTGAGGTAATGGCCTCAAAATGATACTAGGCTACATCACTTATCCTCGTACTAGTGCTTAAAATGCTTGCATTTTATTTAGATGTAACAATGCCTGCATGTATTAATTAAAACAGCAGTTACAGTTACATGTTCACACATCAAGCAGACAGCAAAATTTGCATTTTGGACTTGTATTTCTGTATACAATATTCAATATTCACCCTCTTTTAAGCTTTGTTTTGGTCTCCACCAACTTGGAAGCCCAAATATATGACTCATCTCTTCTAAATATTCAACTGCGAGTTGACAATTGTCTGTCTGCAGTATGGTGCTTTGTATACAGTGGGTTTATCTGAGCTTTTCTCACGTGTGGATGAGATTGTTGTGTGTGAATCAAAATCTCAGACCATTAAACCAAAACGGTGTGATAATTCAGTGGTTTCATCAATATGAGCAACCCCCTTTTTAGACATTTGATCAAATGTTAACATTGATACTAATACTGATTACAACAACTATTTCTGTAAATATAATTGTATATATATATAATTGTCAATTCAACTGTTTTTTTCCTCGTATCTTGCAGACATTGTGCACCGGGACTTGAAACTTGAGAACATTCTTGTGAAAGATTCTCTCGATGAGGATGATAATGGCAAGATTAATATCAAGGTAAGATGGTGAGACAAACCGTGAAATGTTCCATCACTGCTTCTTATCCATTCTCTGTCAGACTGGGTACAAGCTTCTGATGGGCACTTTCTCCTTGCCTGCTATCTCCTCTATATTTAGTAAAGGCTTTAAACGTTACCTCATTACGACAGACTCCCTCTGGTCTTCCTTTAAAGTACACCTTTACAAAGAGAGACTCAACTGTATCTTTAAACAATTTACCAGCTGAGCACAGCATGTTGCGTGCATTGACAATGCGCCAGCTAAGGCAGATACCTGGTGTGTGAGCTGAAACAAGTCTAGACCACTGCATGAATGTCCCTGTCTCTCTTTTTCTTTTGTCTGACACCCACATATACAAATACCCACATACTGTACATGTTGGTAGAAAGTGTTGTCATGTAACTGCGGAAAATGCTTTCATTTTTAGTTAATTAATTTTTCACTTTTGTAATAATGTGACAGCCTCAATAGCTATGTTGCTATTCATGTAAATCAGAATAAGAGGTTCATTGTTTGTGCTCACGCTGTGGCCTTGTTTTCCTGACAAAAGCACCTTTAACAATGAATTAATTATTTTTTCTAAATCATGTTTATTTGTATCACCCTTTTCTTAAGTGCTATTCTCTACCTAGGTAACAGACTTTGGATTATCGGTGCAGACAGGCGGTGTAGGCATTGGGAACATGATGACAGAGGCCTGCGGGACTCTTATCTATATGGGTATGACACTTGTATCTCCCACACAGATGACCACAGGGATAGAGGTCTGAGTTTGAATGAGTGGTGTAGCAGCATGCCTCTCCATTAGCCCCATTCACACTGCACTTTCAGTGCGGGAATCGTGCGCCTATTCTCCGCATTGTCGTCTATGTGAAAGTTTCAGATGCGGAGAGGGGGGACAGTTTTGCTTTCCAGAAAGTTCTTTGCTTTCCAGGATGCATGGTGGGTCAGGATGTTATAACACATTATAACAGCATCCATATGATTATAAACAGTCAGCAGGTACATGTTTAGATTTACAGGTGGATACCGGGGGAAACATGTTGGAAAAAAAACACACATGTCAACGTCATGATCTGTACCGTCACGCCTCTTTTGGATCTGCAGCAGCGGCGTGCTGTATGAAATGACACACTGGTGTGGCTTTACGCCGGAGCTGCATGGTTCAGTGTGAACAAACAAACAAAGGCGGAGAACTGGCGAGCCTTCGCTGCGCCGACAATGCGGAGTCTCTGTGTGAAAAAGGCAATTGTCACAGTATCGTTTTGGTTCAACCACTGGGGGTTGCTCAAGTTAGAACTGTTTAAATTTTACACATAGTAGTTTTTAGTTTTTAAGCAATGAGTGTATTTCAATTTTAGCATGTGGACTGTGTATTTCACATCTATACTCATTAATATGAATGGAGTCTTAGATCAATAGTGGTGCTATGAAGCAATTTTATGAGCCGGTCCCTGTTTTGTTTGTATCTTATGCTCTACTAGCATGCACACATTACTGCCAAGTGCAGAGTGAAGTCATAACAATGCGTAGTACAAGACGTCCCTTGGTTTCATGTTGTTCCACTGACAGACAGTTTGGTTCGGGGTAACTGCCAAAACATGTAGCAACATGCAGGAAAAGCTAGGCAGCCAATGTTAACATTGGTAGAAACACTGCAGGTTCAAAGTATTTAAGAATTTGGCTTTGTGACTGGTGTATGAAAAAAAGGTCTGTGGTTAACACAAGCTTAAGATATTTTCACATTTTGTTCTCAGACATAAAGTACGTCAGTATATATCCCACACGTGAATTTAAAAAATGTTTACTTGTCTTAAAAAAGGTGGTTGCTAACAAGTGCCTTAATGAGACTACAGAGGCTGTTTGGGACATTAAACATCATTACACCGAACACGGAGAACCATCTACTCACTCATCTACTGTCCGTCTTTACAGGCTCTGATGTTGAAGTCATGCAAATGCGATGTGGACGTGTGTAGCCTAATGTTAGCTTTTTACTTCTGACGGTTTGTGTAGCCATGTACCTTTGAATGTATTGACTCTACTGCCATTTTGTAGCCATCTTTATGGGCCACAATCGGTAACTCTGCAGCCTAATAATAGGAATGACAGACGAAATATAACATTTACAGCTCTTTATTTTGCTAACAATCTGACAGTGAATTGGGCAGAAGCATACAGTATCAGGCACAGCTGTTTCAATAAAAACAATACAAGACAGGCTCTTATAGCCTTGTAAATTATGTTTAAAAATGCTACTAATGAACCCATAAACTATGAGTTCTTACATAGAAACGATAAAAGCACAACTAGATGAAAGTGCATGGGCTTAAACTTGCATTTCACTGTGTTGTTCTTTTCCTTTTTGCCCAAAATTTCAGAATAATGGGAATATTTCTATGAAGTTAATGCTGTCCTCTCTGCCATCTCGCCACATTGACTTAGCTAGCTACACATGCACACTGACACAACTGTAGGTTTACCTTCCACTGCCACGCAGAAACAGGAACAGTGCAAATGCAAAAAGTAATCTGAGAACTCTAACGGATTACTTTGTAACAAGTTACCCCCAACACTGACTGCCACCAGCTGTGGATATGTATGTACCACCCTCTGTATCACATGGCTACTGTGCTGCTGTGCATTTGTGCGCTGATACAATGATAAAACATTGCTCA
Organism: Pagrus major; assembly: GCF_040436345.1. Taxonomy (NCBI): domain Eukaryota; kingdom Metazoa; phylum Chordata; class Actinopteri; order Spariformes; family Sparidae; genus Pagrus; species Pagrus major. The sequence goes on along the minus strand of NC_133218.1, from coordinate 23,025,541 downwards.
GTAGCACCACTAGTGGTCAAAAAGTGGTTTTAATTAGTGTTTTTAAGCCCCAGATTTCATATGAAGAAAGACTCACATTTGTGTGTGAATTTCAGCACCTGAAATGATGAGCGGTGGTGGTTACAGCCAGTGGTGCGATGTGTGGAGCATAGGAGTTGTTATGTACATGTTGTAAGTAAACACACAGATATTATATTTACATATGCACTCATACGCACTGTGACCACATGTGTCTGAGCTGTGTGTCCTCACAGGCTGTGTGGGGAGTCCCCGTTTGTGTCCAAAACGAAGGAAAACCTACTTGAGGAGATTGTGAACAAAGAAGTCAAATTTACTCGGAGCATCTGGGCCACAATCAGTGATGCAGGTGATGTCTTATTATAAATAAATAATACATGTAATCCTGCAAAAAATGGAGTGAATATTTTCTCATTGAGAAACAGTACAGGATGCATTCACACAGTTTTGTTCCTAACAAACTCACCAACTGGCTTGAGTCTTTCTCAACAGCAAAAAATGTATTGACTTGCCTTCTGAAGGTGGACCCCGCCTACCGCATGTCTCCTAATCAACTCCTAGAGAACCCCTGGATCACAGTGAGTCACTGATTGTTCCAGCTGTATTCATACACTTTACCAAATGATTCACATAAGGAGCTCTTATGAGGTGCTTTGTCCAACAGGGCGCTACTAATGTTCCTGCTATACCGTCCAATGTGCTGGAGATGATGCGTCACCACCTGGAACAGGAAAAGAGTAAGACAACAATGAAGACTTATCTTAATTTAAATTAATTGACAACACTGTGCAAGTGATAATCAACTGAGAAACAGAGAGTATGAGGAGGGATTGAAGGAGAGAGTGAGATGAACCAAAGCCACAAGAGCTTACTCGATGTTGTTATTTAAAATCATCCACAATAGGAGGAGAGACTCTGGAGGACTTGTCCCTCACCTCCTCTGATGACACACTGGAGCCACCCCCGGTCCCTGGGGCAGCTTCAACAGTAACCGCCAGCAACTGCAGCAGCCAGGCGAAGCTCATTCCTAAAAAAGACAGCAACTTCTCCACGCCAGCCACATCTACCAAGCAGGTACTGTTTTACCACAGATCTAAAACGAGCTGACCTCATCCGGCTATGTGTTGAATTTTTATTCAAGTCTATAAATCTATATGGCTCCCAAATAATTTAAAAGATGTCAAACTTCTACTCATCTATTTGAGCACTGTTGCATTTGCTTACACATCATTTACCTCATGTGGTAATTATCTTGTTTTTTTACTGAGGCTATCTCATTAAGTAGATAACTCTAAGTTTTTAGCCATTATTCATCATGGTTATAATATTTTTTTAGGAAACAACTCACTTAGGTAAGGACGATTGGTGGTGCTGAATAAACCATAATAACCATATCATCTTCAGCATAAAAACATGTTGGTTATTACCCAGGCTTCTATTAGACTTTGAAAAGGGTACTTTGGGGTACTTCAAACTCAGAAACTCAATAAAGCTCCACATGTAGTTATAAACGCACAAATATGTTGCACATGCTACTGTACAGAATTGAACATTTTCTGATCTGTCATGTCAATATCCACTTGATAAGACAAAAAAAGACAAACACTAGATGCTGGACTGAAGCAAAAGTCAAAAATACAAAAACAGAGTCCGCACACTAGATAATGCTCTCATGAACATTTATTATCTCCGCTTGTGAAGAAGGGCTTGAACCCAAAATGTCACATGTGGAGGTAATACATGTTCATAGGTTTGTTATCTAGTGTGTAGATTTTGTTGTATTTTTAATATCCATGTGGTTATCATGATTGTGTATCTCACGTTGATCTAGAAGAAGCTTCAAAACAAAGCAAAACAAAAGAGAGTTTTCCTTTAAAGTAAACTACCTCTCTAAAGGTCAACCCTTATCTATTATGTATGGTCATGGGATCCAGGTATTGATCTCTCATCTTTCTTCTTTGGGTTATCCTTGTATCTTGGAATAAAGACTAAAGAGAGAGGCAGTCTCCAGCAGGACAAGCGCAAAAATGACTTTAAAACCCCGGGAATGCCTCAACCTCCCACCACACAGATTTATTGAATGTCCTAAAACGTAACCTTTTCAGTTCAACCCTAATTAATACTTTTATTTACAGGATTTAATTACATTTCCAGCAGCACTTGATTCATCCTAGTTTTTAATTTTACAATTGTTGACCAGACAAACTACAGATATCTACTGCTGCACATTTTGAATTCTAAACACACATTTTCTTATTAGACCGCCTTTGTATTTTCATATTTTCACTCACACTGCCTTTCATATTCAGTCACCACTAGATGGTGCCAGATTTACCTATTACAGAAGATGGAAATAAAGGTGTAGCCATGCAGCTGTTTTAAATGAATGCGATAGTTAATTCTGTTATGTAAGATGAATAATATGAATCTTATCCCTGCAGGCTCATGCTGGTCTGAAACCCTCCACACAGCCGACTGCAAAGCAACGCAGGCCTTGGGACAAGAAGGATGTCAGCACAGGACAGAAACCAGCCTCTGACATTAGGAAAGCTGGCAACCAGAGACCATCTACTTCCAGTAAAAGTAGGACTGTCCCTCGCAAACCGGCAGCTGGCTCTAACACCAGTGCAGCTTTAGAATAAGAAAACAAAACGAGCCATATCACTGGAGAGAGTGAGTGGGCGGGAAGAAGACAAGAGAAAAAAACTAAAGTAGAGAAGGACTTTTTTAAATATACACTCTATTTAATATAATTCCGTGATTCAGCAGTGATGTGAATTAAACTACTGTGAATAGCGCAACCTCAACGCTGATGACCAGAGAATAAGCAGCGACAGCGATGTCAAATAAATGGGCCTCATATGCAAGTGTGAAATAGCACAAGAAGTCCAAAACCTCTGCAGCTGACGGTGCCGCCTCAGTTGTGCCTCGTGCCAAAGGAAAGGGCCTCCCGGTCTGAGGGGGCCAGACCTGCTGGACAAATGCTCACTGTTTCACAGCCAGCTGTGTGATAATGTCCGGCAGCCCAAATACAGACTCATACTTTTTATAGTAGCCAGCAAACACAGATTGAATGAGTTTGTCAGATATTAGAGGTGACATCAGATTGACGGTTTTATTAAAAAGTTTGAGATTTGAAAAAGATTTGAGCACAGCACAGCTCTTTTTTTTATTATGCTGTTGTTTAGTAATGTCCTTACTAACTGGCAGCATGTCATCTCATTATTAATGTCTTTATTTATATACACTGTGAATGCATTCCTTTTCGGTATATGAAAGTAATAGTCACTTAAATCACTGAAATGTTTATTACATTAGGAATAAGTAATTATTGGCTAGAGATCATCAGGGATGTAATAATCTGGGTAGAGAATATTTTCAACATCCAAACAGACACATTTGTAAAAAGAAAGGTACAAACTGATTCCCACAAAAAAATAAATCAGCCTTTTTTAGATATATGTGATTACACCTCGAATCTGTCCTTAAGTTAATAATATTAGTTTATTTTTGAAGAATATTATTTAAAGGGTGCCAAATATCCTAAAACACAGAACTGTTCAAAACTGCTCAACAATTTAGCATATTTTCAATGAAACAACAAAGTTTTTTTTTATATAATTACATGTTAGATTGAGGACGGAGAACACTCATAAAGAGTGCAGGATATTTTCCTTGATATCATTTCACAACACCAAAGTTAGCATTAGGGATTTTCTTTCTTCCCATCCTGACCTCTCAATTCCAAAACGCCCTATATGCAGTGACTGCACCCACTCAGTGTCAAAACAGAAAGACTGTCACACAGGCTGGTTACGCTCCATCTGAATGCAGAGGATTGGGACCGAGGGCAGCCACGGGTCTAATCTCGTTTGGAGGCCATTGAAAGCAGTAGGAGCTACTTTGAGGGCACTGCCATTCAAGCACAGGTTTTTTCCGCTGTAGAGAGAATAATCCCCAGCATAGATACAACATTAAAGTAGCCAAGCATAACACACAGAGGCTGAATTTCAAATCCACCCATTTGCATCTCGAAGTGAATGAGTGCCAACAATGGGGCTCCGTGTTCCTGCACAGGCTCTGTGTTTTAGCGTGTATGCGTGAATGTGGTGTGTGTTTGTTGAAGGTTTTCCTACATTTCAGGGAAGAGGTAATTGTCTTTAAAGTGTGGACACAGTATGTTAACCTTTATCAAAGTCTGTCCAGGTAGACGTACAGATCTTGGGTGATGTGAGTAGAATGCAAAACACTGTCGTTGGTTAGATGTGTTTTTAATTGAACAGACAGTTTAGAATGAACAAATGGTACGTGAATTATCTTTGATTCAAGCTGCTTGCCAAAAAAGACTGCAACATTACTGACACACCATACGCCTTCGGTTTACTCAGACTGGTATAAACAGCAGATGGAGCTGTAGTAAGTTGCTGAATCCATTTCCTGGAGTTAATCTGACAGGAGAGTGCTATCCCTAAAGCTTACTACCTGGTTTTGTGCATGAAGATGTGTAATTAGAATTGATTGCTTGAGTCACTGCCCATTAAAACTGTGATGTCCATGTAATGTGTCACTAATTAATATGTTGTATGGTTACATCTTGATGGTCCTTTCAAACTAAGTAAACGGTTAAGACGTGCGTCTTTTTTGGGTGCTGTCTTGTTCATAAAATGTGATTTTGTTAGTCGATAATTTGTGAAATAAAAAACAAAAACACTGAGCGATGGTTCATCTAGTTAGTTACAGCCCTTTTCCCTTTAGACTACCGTGCTGGAAGGCTGTTTAGGCAACCTCTTGTATGGCTAATTTTTGTCAGAAGAGGAGATGGGATTTCAGCATATGGCGCTCATTGTCTTGATTAATTAAAGGGAAACAAAAGGGGGAAAAAAAATCTTAAAATTGATTTATGCCAGCAGAATATGACCTACAGCAAACTGTACGTGCCTCAAGGTGGAACAGATTTAAAGAGACTGAAACGCATCAAGAAAATATGGAAGAATCAGTGTCTTCATGTATGATGACAGCAGGTTCAGATGCTGTTAAAACACTGTCAGTTTGTATTGCTGCAAGCCAGAAGGAGCCTCCAGTTTTACTTATACTCCTTTGGCCAAAACAACAGAGAAAAGAGGTGGGAGGAAGGGAGGGAGGGGGGCAGGAACAAGAGCGGCTGTATGGTGGATAGGTTAGGGGCGTGAATTTGGGACAAAGCATGGAGGCAAAGGAAATTAGAAAATTCGTCGGGATGGAACAAGGGATGCGCCCCCTGCCCCCCCACAAACCCTCCCCCCCTTTTTCCTCCAGCAGCGCTCCTGACAGATGGAAGTAAGGGTGGGTGGGTTGACGGGCTGGAGGGATTAAAACTCTGCAGCCCCATTTTGGAGCCTGAAGAGAGCGTCACTCCTGCAAAGGTGGGGCGCAGAGAGGCACTTGTGGCGAGAGTCGCGGGGCGTGTGAAGTGGGTGCACGCGGGCTAATGTCAAAAGAGGCAAGGATGCTTCCCCCTTGCTCTGCCCCCCCTCTGCTCCATCCACCTTTATCCACTGAGGAGCGTGGAGGGGGCTGCTAGGACTAGGGGAGGGGGGGGGGGTGCATCTCAATAACCTTAATAGAGCTCCCTTTAATTAATCAGCTCATCTGCAGAGGCCCGATACCTGCAGCTGAACCCCCCCCCCCACAAACACACACACGCACACGCACACACACACACTCCCCTCCATCCTCACCCCAAACACAACATCCTCACACCGCTGCTGTGACATTGTGGTAATGAGGTAACACAGCTACAATGTCATGGAAATGTTGCAGAGACGTTATCTGTGGGAGCTCATCACACATGCTGATGTTCCTGATCCCCTTCAATGTTTAGGTTGTGTGTGGAGATGCATGTGTGTGTTCATGAATGCTGCTGCACCAGTGTGTCCCCTCCGAAAAAATAAATAAATAACAGATACATATGGCCAAATGGCAGGAGGAAACCATGATGCCTCTATTTACCACAGAAGAAGAGAGGGAGGGGAACCCCACTCAAGTACACATTTGAAACAGATGGCAATTTCAAAGCAAGCCTCATCAATCTTTGTTGACACTACCCCTTTTTTAAACTACTCTTATTTGGGATATTTGCAATTATAATACATACTGTAAGCTCATTTGAATATCAAATTAATTACTGAACACACTGGAGTAAATACCTCTTTTATAACTCCTTGTTAAAAGTGAAAAGTTCTTGACTACGGTTGGATGGCGTGTTAATTTACAGTGATATCTAATCCCAAGTTACTTCACATAAAAGGCATTACTATACATATTTTAATGGGGAGGTGGTTGTTTTCCAAGCAATTTTCTGCTAGAGTACATTTTTAATTTATTCATATTTAATTTATTGGTCTCTGCATACCCGCTCAGTAAAACTAATCAACACCATGTATGGGCCTCTTAAAGCCACATCTCTCCTTGGCAGGCAGACAGGCAGCCTCTGCATTAGGATAAGCTCCCCTCTCTTGTGCACAGAGCTGGGTAAAATGCCCCGCATTCAGGATGCCACCTCGAAGGAACCCGTTCAGTCCTCGCAAACAACCTTTTAATCAGAGAGAGAGAAAGTGAAAAAAATGTGCTCAGCCTTGAGTGAGCTAAAACATTTCAATTTCTGTGGATAGGGACCGGTGTTGTCAGAATATCGTCCGCTGGGGACAAACCCCCCCCCCCTCTCTTTGTGTTACTTCCTGCCCTCAAACTCCTCTGCCCTTGAATTGGTTTTATGGAGCTTTGGCAGCCATTTAGCACTGTATGACTAGAGTTCTTATCACCTGACTCCACTATACACTCCAAATATCTATCGACCCATTGACACACCTTGAGGAGGGATCTACACAACCTTACACATGGAAATGATTTCAATTAATTACCATTCCCCCTTTGACAAGGCAGAAAGACGGGAGGGGGGAAACAAAGGAGCCCCGACAACAGGAGCATTTCTCTGGTGTAATGTGCACCATGTGTAATGAGCAGCGGAAAGGTCATTTGACACATTTCTGCCAGAATGAATTCATTTATTTCAAGCACTTAATTTTGTAGTCACCTCATTGGTGAGCAGCTTGGCGGTGCACTGAGAGGGTGCATTACCACAAGTGGAGGCTTAGTTTCCTCCCAACAGCTAGTGCTGACCACAGGTCTGCAGGAATGCCTGAAGAGCAGAGAGATAGTGAAATGGAGTGTGGGAGATCCAATCACCCCTTCTATCATAGGAAAATCACCTCCATCACCTTCAGCGTAATTGGAGCATTCATTACAGTTCAGTAAAAATGCAGGTCGCCATTAGATGGGCAATTTAAAAGAAGGCTTCTGGAGAATGAGAGACTTGAGAGGTCACGATACGGGGTCACAGTCAAGTAAATAATGGGAATTGGTCCCGTGAGGCTTGGAAAACCACAAAGCCTGTGGTCACGCACCGAAATACAACTCAGCACGGGGAGAGAGGCAGGAATTCAATCATCAGACAGAAAATAAAATGCCCCCTGTGCCCTCTCAACATCACAATAATTACAAGTAGAAGACTTTCAATGCAGTTTTAGATTTACTCTAACCTGGTGAATGAGGCTTGGGCGACAGCTGGAAACTATTTTATTCACAACGCTTACATTTATAGAAATTAGAAGATTGCAGATTAAAATGTATTTTGCGCCCACTGGGATTCTATGCCTTCATAGGCTGTACGGACAATGTATATCAGATTGTGAAGCTGAATATAAAAGCCGAGACTCATCCTTGAACCCTTCACATTATGTTGTAGTCTAACTTTTTTGTGGGGGAGGATGTTGCCTTCAGCTGCCACTAGAGGCCTCAGTCTGGCTAGAAGTTGTACCACTTTGTTTTTCACTGCTTGTGTTTTGTTGTGTTTTAACATTTCTCTACAGGGAAACATTCCTACTGTAAGCAAAACCAGAAACATTTGCTTGATCAAAGGAAGCATATTTAATATGTTTAGGTTTGAAAACGGAGTTGTTACTTATGTTCTGAAGGTAGTTTCATGAAACTTTTGTTCTAAACAAAGAAAGCACAACAATAGCTCATGTGCGGCAGCGCTTCACTAACTGCTAAACACGCCTGAAGTCACCACTGATAACACGATTTTAGATTCTCTTTGAGAGATTTAAACACTCTCACAACAAATCTGCGTTATTTATTTCTTTTGCGAGACTCCCACTAATGACTGTTTTTGCAGGAGAAAGTGTTTCTACATTAAATATGAATAAACACATCATGATGAAACAATTAGGCAACGGTCTTCCGTGTAGCTCGTTTAAGTATTTGGATGATGTGATAACAAAAACAAAGCTGCGGAGTGGTATTCACAAATTAGCCTCACTTCTCAGCGGAAAAGAATGCAATTAGTGAGTTTTGCAGTGAGACAAACCCACACAGGCCCTCTGTTGTCATGACTGAACCATCACAATTCATGAAATAAGCTAATAATCAATCAAAAGTTTTCCTATTGTGAGGGATGCCAAGAGGTTCATGATAGGATGACACATGGCCTCGGAGTCAGGAGCTCTCACACAGCATATGGGGTGTGCTTTCCTCCAACCCTTTTACCACTCAGGAGGCAGATTGGACTTCTCACTCTCAGCTACTCCGCATTATTGTCCATTATCACACCGCGGTCCATGTGTAAGGTGACAGTGGTGCTCTGATGGAGAGGCGACAGGGGGACCCAGACTGCAATAACATATTATTAGCTTTTTTCACAGCTCCACTGGGCTGGATTTACACTGGATATCCAGAGACCTCCGAGGGCAGCCCACTGTCACAGCGGCGTCCACCAGCAGAGCAATTGCCAGAGACACACCGGCGTGTGTGGACTGAATAGCCTTTGCGCCCACGCAAGGCACACGCGGGGCACGTGTGCACACACACAGACACACAAACAGAGGGTGTCTGTAATCAGTGACAGGCCTTTTCCAATTAGCCTCAGTGTGCTGTCATTCTTGTGTGCTATTGTAGTACTGCATGTTCTCCTGTTGTCCTGTAAACTGTAAACACATCGCCCGCCATCCCTGTGGTGTGAGTCTACACATGAACAGATAGATAGATAGATAGATAGATAGATAGATAGATAGATAGATAGATAGATAGATAGATAGATAGATAGATAGATGCATTCAGATTCCATATGAAGGAGCGTGAGGCACATCTGCTGCTCCTGTTTAATGCAAGATGCTCTTGTCCTTGGTAATGTTAACATTCTCCCTTGTGACTGATGCCTCTTGTCCCAGCCCTGTTTATAAAACAGTCAGAACTTCGTTAAGGGACAATAACATCAGCCAAGCTCAATTATGGTGACATTTTGCTGACATGCAGATTGCCTCCCCTCAATCTTTTTTATGTAAAATACTGATGTGCCAGTCACATATGGATGGATGAACTTTGGGAGAATCAATGGTATTGATGACTCATAGATCATACAAGTCAACAAGACTGACACCGGGAGAGTGAATTCATCGCACGTGGAAAGTCAATATTAAATTGTGATCATAATCAGACAAAGTGAGTTATGTGTAATCAATACCACAATTATGATAGTACATAGGACTTGTCCTTGCAGACAGTGAGTGCATTCAAACAGCATTGTGTTTATCGCAATGTGAGCGTGTATAGATGTCCATGCATTCATACTGGCGTCCTTTTGGCTTTTATGATAGCTGCTGCACAACAATCCTAACAAATATACCAAGGACTCTTCAGCGCATGCTGTGTCTCCGTAAGAAAAAAACAACAACCCATTGTCATTGTCTTGGAAACTATGGAGGTCACTGCTTTTGTTCTGAAATCTGTTGTCAAGAGGAGAGAGCAATAAGGCTGCTAAATCCAGTGAGATGATGGCATTTGATTGTCCTTTGGTGTGCCGTGAAATATTGGTCGGATTGCAAGGTGTTTCAGAGGAGCTGGAGAGGAACACTCAGCAGCCTCATGTGATGTTGGTGTACTAAAAGTACCAGCAAAAGTAACCAAAAAAATTAAGGTTAGATATATTTATCAGATTGTTTTCTTCAATGAGTTATTTAAGGTCAATCAAACTCAGGTCCCAGTGGTAAGAAGGAAACACATATCAACGGGGTACAGACGTTGACACCGGAGCGCTCACCATCCACTGCAGTCCACATTAATTCCAGTCGTTCCAACGTTACCTGGGGATTTCTCTTCAGCCATTACACTGTGCAATCAGCATTTACTTCAGAATAAGTTAAAGCAAAAAAAAGTTGTCCATCACCAGTTTAATTTGTTTGTTTTTATTTATACGTCATGTCAAACAAATGGCCCAAGAACAAGACAACACTATTTTACAAAACATGCATCTTCAGGTAAGATGTACTTCGACAATATAGCCAAAAACAGAAGAACATCAATTACGACATTATAAGTATTTCTGTATATTTTCAAATCATGAACAGTAATTTCAAATGAACACCAAAAGGAACTGCTACAAGTTTATCTAAATCCGCTAGTTACTTTCTTCAAGTAACTATTTAAGACATTTCCCATGTGATCATCTAACAAAGTCTTTGTGCATCATCCATATTCACAGAATCACCTTTTAAAAATCTTACTAAACAAAGCAGTGTAGTTTTCAGTAAAAAAGGAATAACACTCTAGGACTAGAGGAGAAGTTCACAAGAGCTAGGAGCGGAGCAGGAAAAAGTATAGATGATGGTGATTAAAAGGATTAACTGCGTACATTTGAAACACAGAAAAGGTCCATTTAGAGCTCAGTTGAGCCCAGGTGAATGACCCAGCTGGTTTCAGAAACATTACCATGTCCTGTCAGGTATAAGGATTTGTGGCAAAAACAGAGATCAAACTTGCCAATTCAAACAGAGAAAACCATGTTTCATAATTGCTCTAATTGTCATATGAAATGATTCATGGTGGAAATATTGTTGAGCAGAAAACAAACATGAGAAGCTCAGGGAAGTCAGGGGTTGGAAAATGTGAGCTGACATACTGTCGAGCAGCAAATCAAGAGAATGGATCTGGGAGGTGGACAGATTCCTACACATATGTCTACATGCCAAATAACTTTTGCACATATGTTTGATCTCTTGCAGATGTGGTAGTGTGTATGTCATCACGCTTCTTCACACCCTCTATAAAGTGTAATCTTTCACATATTGGACTTTGCTGTCAGTTGAGTCATCAGCCACAGCAGCCAGTGAGCATTGTATCTATCTATTGGTGTTTTAGTAAGAGAGGAGCCTATCTAGTCTGTTGGTCTGTGGTCAATGTAAACAACTGATCAACAACTGATCGAGAGTTTCTCTTTCTCTTGGACAAGGCTGGAGAGTCAGTAGAAGTCTGCAGAGAGGTTGGTTAGCTGCTGCCTTTAACTTCCATCAGGATTGAAAGAAATAGGGGACGGTTACAGCTAATGGACAAAAAGCAACAAAAACCATTAGCCAGTGGCTCTGGCTAATGGATACTAGATATTTCCACTGCATCCTCACCAGCTTGTGTAATTGTTTCATACTGTTTGCAAAGACAATTCTGCTGGTGATCAGTAGGGCAGGCTGTTTCGAAGCTTTAGGTCAACCATCTCTGTGTTTGTCTGTTGTTGCACAAAGGGGTGTTTGAACTGCTGAGGAGGCCATTTCAAGCCAGTGGAGTACCTTCATGCCCCAGACTTTAGTTCAAGAGCATAGCTCTTAGCTTGATGGTATATTTTTTCATAGTGAGTTATTGAACAGAAAACAACCTGCTTTTTTTTTTTATTTTTTATTTTTAGAAAATATAGCAGGGGGTTGATGCTTGGCATTTTCAGCCCATTTTTGTTGTTTTTTTCTGCGATTTGAGTGCCCCTTTAAACCTTTCACTGACCTTAGCCTTACATCAAGTTTTGTTGGTTATGTTTAAAGAACTAAAGTGCTTTAAGTTTAGGAAACTGAAATACTTACGTTTAGGGAACAAAAAATGGCTAGTTTTAGGGAACTAAAAAATGTGGTTTGGTTATTTTCCATTTCTTTGCAGTTTTCTGTCGCTGTCTGGTTAGGTTTAGGGAACAAAAAAGCTTAGGTTAAGGGAACTGAAATGCTCTGGTTTAGGGTACTAAAATGCTTAGGTTTAGGGAAATGAAATGCTTTGGTTTATGGAACTAAAATACTTATGTTTAGGGAACAAAAACGCTTAGGTTAAGGGAACTGAAATACTTTGGTTTAGGGAACTAAAATGCGTAGGTTTAGGGAACTGAAATACTTGGGTTAGGTTTAGGAAAACATGGTTTGGGCTAAAATGGACTATTTCAAAACATTTAACATCAACACATAACATGTGTTTGAAAGGATAACTTCTTCTATATATGTTCTTTTCTGGCCTTTTTCCCAGAGTTGTTAAGCAATGATGTTACAAAACATGATTGGTCAGTTTCAATGATGGCCCTTGAATTATGATGAACATAACAAGGCCTGACAATCTATTGAAAAACTTTACTCTTACTGTCTCTGTGTCAAATGTCTGAATACATTTTTTTCATGTGATGCAATTCTATATGTAAAAATAACCCCTGGAAAGACATTGTGTGGCCAATGCGTGTCAGTAGTGAATAATAAAGTACAAATACTGGATAGTTTTAGGTATTTGGTTGGCTTCAGGTCTCAAATTATGTCAGTGCCAGTAAAGTTTAGTCAGGTTGGATCTTAAAGATGTAGGTGTTACACGGGTTTGGGTCTCAATTTTTAAAATTCCCAAACTTTATTTGCACATATTGAATAACTTTGTATGATTTGAATCACTTTCATCAAGTCAAACATAGCAACTTTGAACTTTACTTTACCTTACTTTTTGAGATGCATAAAGGAATCTAAATGATACTCATTAGCGGACCCATAAGAACACAGTGTACATGCAGCCGTGCACAACTATAGATGGGCACACACAGATTCAGGCTGCTACTATCTCTCTCTCTCATACTCACACTCACTCGCGCACACACAAACAAACACATGAGGATTTGCGCAACTCAAAGACATATTAATATATTTTCAAGAATGAATATAATCATCAAAACAAGCTCTCTCTCTCCCTCTCCCTCTCCCGCCTGTGACTACAGCAATAAAAAGCATTACATATGACTCACATGATGTGAGGCTCCTTTTTCTAATAAATTCCCCAGAGAGTGAGACAGCCTCTGTCATCTCCATTAGAAGATGACAGCTTTTCTCCATCAAAAAGCTCATATTAGGGATGTGTAAGCGCTTTGAATCAGACGCTGTAATTGCTGACCAATGAAAATACTCAAGGCTGTGCATAAATAGTCTTCACTGAGGCCTCATTTCCCATTGTGCGGATTGGATTGAGCTACAAGGTCTAATAACTTCAGAAACCTGACAGGTGCATACCATGATAATCATCCCCTCCTCTTTTATCAAGTTTTTTCTTCATTATTTCTACTTAACCACTGACAGTTTAGAGGCCACAGATTTTTCCACTCCCGCCGCGACTGTTCGGTGTTCAACACACTGTTAGAGCTACAACCCGCGAGCTCTACCACATAAAATTAATGTAATATCCCTGAGATAAAAGGTGTGCAAGGTTGAAGACCTGCACCTTTGCTTCTCTGAGTCAGACATCCTTTTGCCCTTCACTCTGTTGTCTTTCATTCACTGGCTTTTGTTGATTAACCATAATGAGGTGACTTACTACAGACCCCGGGCCAGCCCCCTCCTTTACCGAGGTGCTACAGATAAAAAAAAGTCCATCCAGGCAGCCGTCATAGGGGGTCAGCACAAATCAGATGGAGGGGCTTTCTTGTGTCTGGCAGCCGACACTTTCAAATGTTAATGGATGGGGGCGAACAAAGTTGAAGTGGGTCTGAAAATGCTAATTGTCCCTAATTCATGTAAATAGGTTTCTTAATGGAGGAATTAAGCATTTTAAATATGCAATTGGAGGCAATCAGTACTTTCATTTGGTGGGGTGGCACAGGTGTAGTGGATTGAAATTCATCTTTCACACAGGGTGGCTCATTTGTCATTTGGCTGTGTTCAGGCATGGATGACGGGGACTGGAAGAGAGGTCCTTCTGCACTGTTATGTACAGATATCGGTGAGTGAAACACGTTGCAAAACCTTTAATTGTATTCGTGTTGTTGACTGTATCAGGAAAGAGGGAAAAAGCAATTAACGTAGACGCCGATCGATACCGGTAAAGACAGCCAGTGCAAAAATCTGATTTATTCTCATCACTAAAAGGAGCAATATACTCAGATACTTGTGAGTGTCATTTATGATTTTTATCTGTAGTATATTTAAAATTATTTTATATATATGACTGTGATATAAGTGGTGTCATGTTGGGACAAAAAAGGAGTGTAGCACAACAAAGCAAGGAGGTCTACCTACCTACATATCACAGGCAGAGGGGCAGCAGAGTAGACAGCTCTGACTTATTATTCTGATCATCTCAAACAGACAATAAACCAGGAGGTCAGGTTTCAGCATGTAATAACATGGTGTAGCAGCAGGACCAGAGACAGAGGGAAACACAGCGTATGGGCTATGAATCAAATGGGCAATGCATTGTCTCAGAAAATGACTTATTAGTCAATATAAAGGGGGATACTGTGTCTTTGAGGTGTAAATAGCCGTGGCTCTGCAGAGAAGAGGAGGCAGCCCTGGTTAATGAACGAGACAAGAAAAACCTTGTTTAAAAGGACAAATCAGATCACAAGATTTCAACCCCATTAGCTGCTACTCACGGGGAATGATAATAATGATAAAGGATGGTAGGGGCCTTTTGATTTCAGAGTAGCAAACTGTGTTGTCTTGAGAAAAAATCTTTTCCTGGAGGAGAATCAAAGAGCAGTTCATTTTCACACTGACCTTCAGGGCTCAAGGCGGCCAGACAAGGGCACAAACAGATTGAGAATTAATTGGTGCAATTAACATTTTGTGATTATAAGGACTTCAGATCAATACCCTATGCAAATAGCAGTATTGATGTGCAGCAGAAACCTTGTTAATTGTGTTTGGCGAACAAACAGGCCCCCGTGTTACTATTCCATAATGGAACAGGAGGCACGGACAGGTTCAAACTGCTGACCACTTTAGATGCACGAGGACATGCTGCAGTTTCTCCCTCCTCCATCTTCCCAGTCCACCCCTTCACCCTCCACTCTGCTTCAAGACTTTTAAGAAAAGTTGCAGAGTTTGATGATCTCAGTTGCTTTTAGGTTGGCCTTTTAGTGGCTCTCTGAAGAGGCTCTTAAAGTCAGGATGGAGATTCTTCAGTGTTTCTGTGATCACCACGCTCATGTCAGGCTGCGGCAGATTACACAAATGGCCTGCTGCCTCTTTTCTTTTACAGTTTTTAACAGTGGAAATGGGCATGTGAGGAAGAATTGAAACACTCTGCTGCCGACAGCCATTGAAATGAATTAGTTTCAGCTTTATTGCTATGGACTGGATTTTCCACTCTCGTTATTAAACTGCGTTAAAAATGCACTTTCATTTCAGATAAGTACCAGTAATCCTGTTTGCAGACCACAGCAGATGAAGTTAAATATAATTTAAGCAGAAACGGAAACGGGCGGAACAATGTAATCACTGAAAGTGAGATTGAAGTGATGCTATTCTTATCATTATTATTATTTTCATTACTGTTGGTGTGGAAAGATACTAGTGACGGCTGCAGCGACAGCAAGCAGAAGGTGAGAAAAGATGAAAAAAGAAATACTCCATCCAATAACTATCAGAGCCAATAATTCCCTGCTCACTACTGTCTGTCTCACTTTTTTTTTGTATGACAATTGGCTTGCAGATTGTTGCAGGGCGTACATCCTGTGGCCTTGAAGAAACACACCGAGCTGGCAACATGCACAAAGCATGAAGCTACTATTAATTAGCTGAGTTTACAGGGCGAAGGAACAGTTAGCAGGGTCTTTTATGTGCTGTACTGCCTGCTGTGGCTGTGGTGTTGGTGTAATGATGCAGCGCTTGATGTAGGTTTAGCAGTGTTGTGTCACATTTGCAAGGATGTAACACAAAAGGTAAAAACCCTGGTGGGAACAGAGCAAAGCTGTGAAAAATGCTGTTTTATTTACGCTGCGTTTAATTTAAATATCTGAATTTTAGCTAATTGAACGATTGACATTAAAATAACTCATTTCATCATCATTTAAATGAGGTTCTCTAGAGTAATATTACAGGTTATATAATAAAAATACAATTGCCACCGTATTAGCCATTTGTTAGCGTGCTAATTACAGTTAATTCTTTTCAATTTTGGGCTGTGCTCCTTTAGGCATTAGCCTTAATCTCCCTGGTGATGAAGTTGGTGTATTAAACAGAAATCACTGGAGGGAGGGGAGAGTGGACATGGAATTAAACCATCATACTTAGAGCCACGTTTGACAAACACCACCACTTACTGGGCTATTTGATAATGATTTGAATCTAAATACCTTTCTGTAAAATGCTTTCATGAAGTGAGACCTCATTATATCTAATTTAATGAAACAAATAGAGTGCTTAAATGAGTGAGTTCATTTCAGGCTTTGATGCCTGATGAGATATTTTAGGAAAAAATACTGATTGGTATTGCTATGCAGACTAGAATGGCACTCAGTAGAGCGCATACCTCTGCCAGGGCCAAACAGTCCCCTTTAATTCATTTAAGCCTCATCCAATATCAAACTAAAACATTTTAACCACCCATAACTGCATATCGACAATTTAAAGGTCCAATTTGTAAGAAAGAAAGACTGTCAAATACAGACGCTTTCTTACAAACTGGACCTTTAAACTCACCAGATCTCGGAGATCTCATAGATACCAGCAACCTTAACACACCTAATTTCTTTCATCAAGATCTGTGCATTATTCCCTGAGAAATTAACGAAAAATGTCGAAATCAAAGCAGTGTGAAAGAAAGTGAGAGGAAATTCATGGATTTATCCCTTTTTCCAGATCTACACCAAAAGTTAATGGGGTCTATTCTGGTCCGAGACATAGCCTCCGTCCAAGTTTCATGGAAATCCGTCAAGTATTTTTTATGTAATCTTGCTCACAAACCAACCAACAACCGGAAACAGGTGGAAACATTACCTCCGTGGGGGAGGTAAATTTCTCTGGGGTGCTGTACATCTGATGTTGTTGAAGGCTGAATTTCAAAGGACCCTGAAAATATCCAAGAGAAACATTTTATTTTAATTGAAAATCATAGTCTAATTAAATTTATTACAAGGAACTTTTATATTTTTGTGCATTTTGGAGGCCCCTGTGGACAAAAGTGGTTGTTTTTCCACAATCAAAACCATAAACTATAATGTCAAAAATAAAATTATCTAAAGAAAAGTCTCCTCCTGCTTCTTTTTAACTGGCTAACGTCCTATTCACTGTAACTTCGCCTGGGAAAATGTGAACACAGGCTCACCCAATCTTCACGCGGACCTGGTGGCAGTGGTTAAGAAAAACTAAACAGAAATAGTTTATCTTCTTGCTGATGTTCTTGTTTGCTTATGTAGGTCATATTGAGGCATCAGTATTAAATTGAGACTGTTTCATAACCAGTTAAAAACTCCTTGTAGTAGCTTTAATATTGATACCAGACTGATTTCTATGGGGACATACAGCGACCTCTTGGCTGTGCGGTTTTGCAGAATCCATTCATAGGTTTATGCAGTTGCTGCATGATGAACTTCCTCTTTCACTGGATCAATTAATGTCGACGGTCAAGAGTGTAAAAATCAAGATCGAATAGAACTGCAAATACATGAGGATGAAGATCAATCCGCAAGTAAACATCAGTGTAAGATGACTGAGGTGCCTCTGGAAGCCGAAGCTGGCCTCACAGTAAAGTAAACATCGCCAGAAGGATGAAGATGATTGTAGTGATGATGACATTGATTCTATCTATTATTGCACCTGTTATAAAATTGATTGTGCCTCTGCTGCAGAGGAGAAGAGACAGGCTATTCTGACCTAAGCAATCAACATATAAAAGATACATAATGATGGTGTGTGAACCATTTCCCAAACACTGTTCTGGAGACAAAAATAATGCAGATAGTAAATCATAAAAGCAGCAGTCCGAATGCCCATCTACGGTCAGGCTGTGGAGAGCAGGTGAAAAATACACAATGGTATTGCATTTTTTAGACGTGGTTCAAAAAGACCTTGTCAAGATTGATGTGTCTCCTGTAGCTATAGTTAATAGTAAGGGAACACTCCTGAAATTAGAATCCACTTCTTTCTAAACGCACCACCTGTGAATCGAGGACATCTGAGGGAGAAAAAAATGGAAGGGTACATGTCATTTCTATAGGTTTCCAAGACACAGGGAAAGGAGAACAGCCAATCTGTGAGATGTAATGGATATGTCAAGAATTGCTAAATCATAGGTGTGTGAGGCAGAAAGACAACTAACCCAAACATAATGTCATTCTGGAGGCAGAAAGGAGGCAAGAAAGAACAGAGGAGGAAACAACACCGGGGGATATATTGCATTTTAAATTTAGGGACACGAAAATGAGAAATAATATTAACTGTTTATTTTCTTTCGTACTGTTCTTTATTATTACCTATTTGGCATCTCTGTCCGGGTGCATTATGGAAATGAAGTAATGCTACTTTGCTTAACAATAACACACTGACTTTGAATCCTCTTACTTAAGGTTTGATTGCTTCTTGACGGTGGTTTTAAATGAATTGTGTTGAGGAGTGATAAAGAGCTTATTGCCAGGAATAAAAGCCCAGAGCAATGAAGAAAAGCTACACATGGAGTGGCTAGGCGATACAGGCTATTACGGTGAGGGAATGGTGTCCTTGACTGCCAGGACGGCTTAGAATTTTATTTCATCTTGTTTTGCTGGCTGCTGACAATGATGCGTGACTCTGGCACCGGAGGAAGAGGGCAAGCATGAGAGCCATTTTAGATCTCATTTACATATAGTGTGTCTATAACAGCATGACAATAACCGCGTTTGTATGTGTGTGCGCGTGCATATGGACATGCAGTGTGCACGTTTCAGGAGGCATGAATACAGAGTGTGTACATTGAGGTGTATTCGAGCATTTTAAAAGTTTGTTTTTGGATTTTCTGCAGAGCGGCATTTGAAGGGAAAGTTACGTTTATCATTCTCCTTGTGTTGCGTGCGTTTGTGAATACACACTCGCTCTGACCTCTATCACTCACATGCGCTGAAGCCCCCCAAACCTCATGTAAATTTGGACAATGGAGGACTCAGGGACTCTGGGAATTGTTGTTTATCAGTGCAGTGAAAAGAACGGTTGAGCTGTAATGGCTCTCCAGTGGGTTCAGTATGCAAACTTCTCTGTACAGCAGCAGTTTGAGGCGTCCCCCCTGAGCTGCACATCTCTGTGTTATTTTGGTTGGCTGCTTGATTTGGGTGGTACCAGTTCATTTGGAGGTTATCACTGCTTTTGTCAAGGTGAGTCAGTGCTTTTGTTGCATACACTGGCTCAAATGAGGCGGCGAGATCTCCAAAGGAAAAGTTCACTTTTACTATTTTGTTTCTGACGTCAAACTCTCCTCAGATTATATTCAGCCTCCACGGTTGTAACTTTTTAAAGATGTGTCAGATATTTGTCCAAACTGTGTAATTTCCATAAATTTAATTAAATCTGACACTGAGTGTAATTTGTTCCTTTTTTTACCAGCAGATAACTGTCACTGCTGTCTGTTTCTTTGCAAGTCTTCTATGAGTCCCGAACCCCTAAGTTACTGTTGCAGTGCTGATCAAGCTTTTCATTCTCACATGGTACACATGTTGTTTACAGTGTTCGTGTTATTTCTGAAACATTGGGTCCTTGATTTCAGGCAGATTATTATTATTATTATTATTCTAAAAGACTGAGGCTAAAGCAGTGTGTCCCCATTGCTCTTTTACTGCAGGGTAGAGCTGGTGAGCCCTGAGTACCATGAGGTAAAATGAAAAATGTAAGATTGTTATTTTGTTCCAACATAACCCTGTTTGGCTGCTCAGCTTATTCACTGTACTTGTTTGTATTTTCTTATAATAATAATAATGCTATTTCAGTTAGCACTGGTTGGTCCTGCTGGAGTGTAAACTACCCCATAGTAGACCTAAATAAAGAGCAATACATAACTTTAAAGCTGCAATGTGTTGGAATTTTACTTTAAAATATTCATAACTAAAATTATTAAGAGAATGTGAAGAATTAAACGTTCTGCGAAGATGTCTTTGCGTTGTGTTGCAGAGATGTTATTGAAGTTAACATGCTAATCAGCTAGCCCAGACCCTTCCTGTCTTGTAATTGTAAGCTCCCCAGCTCCTTCTCCCGGCGGTCCAAAGCTTGTGTGCTTGCGTGCTAGCAGTGTAAACACCAACACTTCCCTGGTTGTCTGGCTAGCTGCATAGCTAACTGAGCTAACTAGCAAACAGCAGCTGCAATCACAGGTGTATAAAGACAATACAGTTTGCAGCAGTTATCGGTTACTCTGGTGATGCTGCCCCCTGTTTGTTTGTAGTATGAATTCTTACATATTGCACCTTTAAATGTATGATATCATCCAGGTCTGGCTTAAATACAACACAGTACATGTGCTAGCTGTAAACAGGGCTTTTAAAAATGTGACCTTAAACATAATCAGTCCTTAAATTTGGAAGCACTGTAATGTTTGGTGGATACTGTAGGTAGTTAGTTCATTAGCCAGACTTGCTAACAATTGCAACTTATGTTTTAGCAGACAAACACACTTTTCAATCCATTCCTTACACGTGTTGTTGTGTTTTGGTTTTGAAAAAGGCAGAAAAAACAATTGATGGTATCCCAGACCTGTGAAAGGTCTCGCGAGAGTGATTATTTTCACCCAAAGCATGAACTCTCCCTAATCTAAGCTAAGCTAAGCTAACCTAACCTAACCCTAAGACACAACATTTACAAATCTTGCGAGAGTTTCGCAAATCTAGGCCAAGGTGTGGTTGCTAGGTTACGATTAGATACAAAGTTGCCTGGGGTTTGAAAACTGTCAGTTACATTAATTACATACATTTAGCAGACGTTTCTGTTCAAAGTGACTTAAAATAGGCGCGCTCAGCCTTCACAGAACAAAGTTGGTCAGAAAAAGATCTGCATTAGTTAACACAAGTCTGCAATAATGTGTTGGAAAGTGGAACATTAGACCGTCTGCAACACTTATTTGAAAGTCAAAGCCTGTACTGCAAAAGTAGAGTTGTTAATTGGTCCAACTGAAGCAGAAAAACAGAAAACACAGCATGGATACAGCAGTGATGAAGAAAATCTTACAGAAGAGCACACTTTGTTGTAAGCAACAAACTCCGAGCGCTGACTTCTTGGCTTAGTGAGTCAGGCATGCCAAAAGCTGTTACTCTTTAAGTAAAGTATATGTCCAGTAATTATCTCATATGCTGCTGCGTGTTTTCAGGCGTACAGAAAATAATGATCGCGAGCCACGAAGTGCTTGAAAATTTGCAGGGGTGAAACCTCTCCCTCTGATAGGTTTAGGCATTTCAGACATCCTTTTCCAAGGAGATTTGGTCAGTGCTTTTCCTCCACTTAAACACAGAAACACTGAGGATCAATTTGTGGGATTAGTGGACACTGCTGAGATAAAGTTGGTGCTGAAGAGGCCCACATGACTATCGTCCCCCTAGTGTCCCGCTAAAGTCCTCTTAGCTCCATTCCTGGCTGCAGACTAAGCCCATCCAAACCCCAAATGCAATCACAACCCCAGCTCAGTCCGGCCCCTCAGAATCATCATCTCCAACAACACCAGCCTAAATTGCTGCTCCGTCCCCAATCTCCAGCCCTCCCTGCCTCTTCTCCTCCCAGAACTTTATTTAATGAGTGAAGTTTTGTGGTGGGTGTTCGGGGGTCTCACGCCAGGCCTGGAGAAACAGAGGAGGAGCTTTCATAAACCATGGGCGAACAAATGGGATTTAACACACAAGAGGCTCTGATGGCCTATTAATTCTGCTTTGGCTGGCATCCAGAATGAGCCCAGCCTCTCTCCTAATTGGAGAGAGGCTAATTTCTATCAGAGGTATCAGGAGACTTTTTTTCTCTCCGTGCAGGATGCATCCACATAACTTTAATGGATTCATTCAAGGGCTACGGCACGCAGACATTGATTAGATTGCCTCTGAGGCCCCGCTGCTGGTCGCTTGACATAGGCAGCAAATGAAATGTGACCTCTGGTAAAAGGCCCGAACCAGCCAGCCCCAGTCTAATCCATTAGCTCAAAACCTTTCCCAATCCCATTTAATTAATGAAGTGATTTGAAAAAGGGTGAACATTTACCAATCCCTGGAACTGGAAAATAGTGGGCATGTAAAGTAAGTGAGACAACAAGAGCAACAAGCACAGCAATAGCAACAGCCACAGTCATGAAGAAATACCCCATACAAAGTAAAAGCACTTGCAGAGTGATCGTTTGCAATGAGATGGAATATTATTCCGTCCCTGAGACGAGATGATCCAACCACAAAACACATACAGATGTGAGGTAATGAGTTGGGTTAAGGAAAATTGCCTTTCTTTGGCTGGATTGCTTAAATATTTGTCAGCAAGAGAAAAAGTCAATTTATTCAAATTCATCAAAGCCAAACAGTGACAGTAGGGGAGGGAGGGGAGTTAATCAGTGAAATGTAAAACAGAAGAGGGACATTTTTTCCACTTTAGTCTGCAGGAAGAATTTACCAGTATATGTTCATCTTGGCCATGCAGCTGTGATCTGCACTCATCAACACCACTTCAAATCTGCTTTTGGGTACTGTCATTCCCTTTTAACAAGGATCTCTCTATGTGTGCTCGCTCTTTATTCAGACAAATGGCAAAGGAAAAGCTGTAGTTTTCCTCCGGAGCAAAAACCTCAATGTCAAAAGAAAGACAAGCAGCGGATCTCTGTTGGTGCATATGTTACATTACTTATTTTTCTAATTGAATTCATTTATTTATCTTCAATTAATAATTTATGATGCAACACACAGTGGTATGCAAATGAACAATTTAAATTTAATGAGTTTTTAATGGCCAAACAAATAATTAGTCGAGCCCGGTGTGGTGTGCATGTAATTTGAGAAGGAATAAATTTGAGAGCTTTGTTCAATGTTTGAGTACAGACAGGCTAATTTACTTATAGAGCCGCTTATGCAGCGAAAGAACTGTGTGGTACATACAAAAGCGTCGGAAAGTCATTACTTCAAGGTCATTAGGAAGTCTCCAAAAGGCCAGTTGTGGACATGTAATGTTAAAGAAATAATGTGAGCCATTATGTTCCACACAATCACAGCAAAAAGCAAAAAAAGCGGCACATGCTCAGAATATAACTCACACTGACAAAGGAAAAATCCAATATGGATATCCTAAATATTCTAACTATTCCCATTGGTGTGCGAGAAAAAGGCAGAGGGCTACATGCCACTGGAGCCAAATGGCATTTGATAATGGCTTTTTTCAGCAAACCCAAAAGACATTGTTAAGATTTACATTTTCAAATATATGCTGACCTTTTTTCCCTCCTCTCCTCTGTTCGCTTGTCATCAGCACTGTA
The DNA here is from genome assembly GCF_040436345.1 of Pagrus major. Lineage (NCBI taxonomy): Eukaryota > Metazoa > Chordata > Actinopteri > Spariformes > Sparidae > Pagrus > Pagrus major. Next base: position 23,001,988 of record NC_133218.1, on the reverse strand, counting down.
ATTGAATCAATATATTTCCTGATCAGCCCAGAGATTGAATAAGGTCACAGGAAGCCATGTGTGGACATTAAAAATCATTATTCTACTCAAATTGAGCAGAGATGGCATAGACCATTCAGGGTTCAAAATGAAATTATATTAGAGTCTATTACACTTTTACAATTATAGAGACGTTCCAATATTACAACGGGAAATGAAGTCATAATAAAAAGCCCAGGGGTGTATTACAAAGAAATGACCCAACTATTTTTTTCACTTTCACACTGTTATTGAATTGATGAAGAGAACTTGGTGGCATTACATTCACTGATAAGTGACCTTATTCATGAAAAATAGAGGAGCCTGCTCCAGTTGCTCCATTTTCCGACTTGGAGTTTGCTGGCGAGCCGTTTCCCACCTGCAAGAAGTCAGTAACAGTGTGCACATTTACATTTCCTTACACACACGCTCCAGAACAAGTGGTACTAATGTAGCTGCTAAAGCACTTACTGTGATAATTGCCTTTAAGCATACATTTATTTTAATTATTCATTTATTTTCTGGGATATGGGATTTTGCTTTATGCACATGTCTAAGCAGCAAAAAAAAAGAAAATAAAGAGGCTAATTAAATAGCCCAATAGAGTTGTGCAATTGGAAGACAAAGTTTCAATCCTGTTAATCCAATACTCCAGAAAAAAAGTGGAAAATTAAATTAAAACCACACTATTAACTGAGAGTTTGCCGTCTAAACTCTTGCAAATTACGTCTAACTATCATGTCAGATAAAACTCCATTTTTAATTGGCTTTCTCATTGAAATGAATAACACTTATCAGCAATCAACTTATCAACGCCGCGTGAAATAAGAATGAGCAGGGCAAAAAAAAAAAAAAAAAGTTCCTTCTGGCTTTACAGTCATTATTATGGTCCAGTTCTTATAGTTTACACATTTAAAGATCAGACTCAGTGCATCTCAAATTAGACAATTATATGACTTTATATATAAAGTGGTGACCTGTGATTTGCCTGCACCGTCACGTCCATCTGGTAATGCGCAAGAAAGAGGTTCATTTCTTCAGTTGTTATACTTCTGTTTCACTTAAGGCACAGCCCCTCTGGTCAATTAGGCGTGATGGTCACAATGTCTGCAGAGCTCTAACGCTGTGCTCCTTAAAGCCTGTCAAATGACGGTGAGCGGGGAAACCTGGTCGCCTGGAAACGACACCGGCTCCCACAGCCATCATCATCATCGCTGGATGTAAATAGCCTTTCATCTCAGGTGGAACAGAGCCATTGAGCGAGCGCACCTACGTTGCCCTGTTTAAACTCCGCATACAGAGGGATGAGCGGTAATGAAAGGGCCATTTACACCACCCATTCCACCTCCACCTCTCCAGATTTTTTGAATATAAAACCTCCGAGTGGAACGTTTATGAAACACATAATGACAATCTAAATCAGTGGGCGGCTTCCATCTACAAGGATTAGTGGGCTTGATGTAGTTCAACACGTGAAGGCATACTTGTCGCCTTATTACTGTAAGAGCTTCAGAAATCCTCCCTGAAGGAGCGAGCAAGGGGGAGGGAGGGAGGGGGAACACTCAACTATGCCACACATCTCTGGCAGCAAATTAGGGCCTGTGCTATCTATTCAGTATGGGTAAAAAAGAGGCTGCGAGATACTTGGCCTGTCACATTTCTCAGGTAGAGGAAAATAACTCTGTGGTGGATTTTTACTTTAATGATATGCCCAGAACATTACTGCCTCAACACAGCACAGCAACTCTGCAGACAAGGAGTGATATGACTGTGTGTGTACAGTGGCATGTTTGAAACAGGCAGCACTGTTCATTAGAGGTTGCTGGGGTTTTATAAATGTCTCTATCATTTGTGAACACTCAGCAGCGACAAAACTAAAGGCACCATGAGATCAAAGTAATAACTGAGGTCATGCAGAGTGCTAAAGCCCTTTGTGAAGATAAGTGGAAAAAAATCAAAGGAAATAAAATAATGAGAGAAATTTAAGAGGACTGTACACTTGGCAAATGTTGATATTGTTGGTGGAAACACTTACTGACACATCTGATTTGAGGATGGGAAATTTGGCTCATAGAGATCCATGTTGGACCCATTTTAGATTAAAAAACGGCTGGTTAATAGACATGTATAAGAGCAAACAAAAAGATAATACATAAAAAAACATAAATAACCACATTTTTCATTGTACACTAAATTGATTTCATTTGGGTGATTTGGTGTCAGCAGAGTTCATTTCAGCATCTAGCCATCTGGTCAGCATGGATGCAGCTCACACTGTTGATCACAATGTAAAAATGTGCACTTTCTATCTCAATGTTTTTATTTTTATTTTCAATTTGAGCATGGAAGAAAAAGGACTGGGAGACACTGGAATTTTGCAAAAAAATAAACAAAAGGGAAAAAAAACCTTGAAATACTGAAAAAAAAGGTTGTTCCTCTTGGCTGAAGTGGAAAAGTTGGTGTGTTGACAAAAGCAAAATGTATTTTCCAGTGACTCAAGACAAGAAATATCACAGTTCCCAAAACATCATGGCTGTTGCAGCGCATCAACCCTTCATTGTTCGATCTCAATGTGGTTAAGTTTAGGCAAGAAAACTACTTGGTTAGGTTTAGGAAAGCATCTGGTTTGGATTACGTACATAAGTACCTCACAGTTTACTGAATCGAACAGCAGTGTCCTGAATAAAAGTCCTGTGCTTGTTCACCCCCATACCTCCTACCTATACAGCCCTTTTCCGCGCTTTCTACTTCTTCTCCCGACTTCCTCCTTTGCTGCCCTAATAATTACCCTCGGCCACTAGATGTCGCCACCTAACAAGAAACATAAACATGGGTCGTCCTATGTGGATCTTTTCCTGATAATAACATGCTGGACAAAATGTAGCGCAAGCGGACGAACTCATGACATCGACAAAAAACTGACAAAACATCATAAAGGCGAGATGAAGAACTCAAATGAATAATGACTGCCGCTCTTTTAATTACATCATCTCCATGCACCGTCCTCTTCTGGATAATTAGCACCACCAACTGTTAATCCTGATGAACCAACTGCTAATATTTGCATAACAGCAGCGCACAAATGACACATTCATTTGCATTTTCTTTTGCCAAATTTCTGGAACTCTGGTTAATATTTGCTCTAAATTTAAATGGAAACTTGACAAATTATGTTGGAAAATGACTTGTACCTATTTGTGGTGTTTATTTTCTAAATGGGTTGTCAAAGTGATGAAGATGTTTTCGTCACTTGCTTGTGTTTCATCTAATTGCACTGAGCTTGTTCAACCGCCGTAGACAACCCTTTGCTACCGCCACCTCATGAGCTACTGAAACGCAGCAATCTTTTCCCCATGTGTTACTGAGTCAAAGCTACAATTTGAACATGCAATAACCACAAATGTCACCATGTGATAATAATAATAATAATAATAATAATAACAAAACAACCTGTTATAAAAGATGGCTCATCGTGACAGAACTGAATGTACAGATGAACTGACACTTACACACACACAAACACACATGCAATCTCCAGTTCACACGGGGTGCTCCAGCCGTCGTGCTCTGCAGTCTGATCGTCTCCTTCCTCAGCCAAACTGGCTGGCTCGCTCCATCACCCTGGTCTGTTGGAGGCCCGATGGTGATGAATGTCTTTTCCTTTTTGTGAAGTCCCCTGTACTGCTACAGCATGCCAGGCAGAATGAAAAACAGATTAAAGAGGCAGGAAACCGACACAGAGAGGATGTTTGGCTGTTGGCTATTGAGTTATCAGCCCTTTTCACACCTAATGAAACAACTTTCAGCACTGCGGCTTATTAAATATCCCCCAGTCACTGGGCAGAGCGGCAGAGTTGCCAGGCCCTGAGAGGGCTACATTAGATTTTAATTAAAAACAAACAAATTACCCAGAGCTCCATGCATCCAGGAAATTTAACTCAATCCAAATAGGACCTAACTTTTAACTGTAGAATGATGGAGCAGCTTTAAAGGTACACTAAATATCTTGTAATGCTGAGACAACATAATCAGCCTGTTCTCACGGATATGTTAATACTTTACATTTCTTTATGCTGCAACTTTGTTGCTCTAGGTTAAATTTCCAATTTAATCTTTTGACAATGCTGTGCGTATGGTCTAGTTAGGTTTAGGCACTCGGTTATGGTTAGGAAAAACATCATGGTTTGGCTTACAATACCTGTTTTGATCAGACATGGCTGGAGATGTCCTGACTTTCTGTCAAAAATCTCTGATTTCTGTCCGCACAATGAAAGAAATGTCCAGATGTCTTCTTAAAAATATCCAGTGGTTTCACACTTACAAATGTTGAAACACAGTCTCGAACTGTCTTCTCGCCCAACACCTCCAGTTACGAAAGTCAGGTCATAAACATGTGATGAGAATGCGATATAACATGTTTACCTTACATCCATTTACCTCGGAAGATGGAAGTCGGAGCTGGGAGTGACATCGTACCTGAGTTGACTGCGTTCTGGTAAGAGATTGTTAGCTATTATTTACCAGTTAATTAACAATGCATTATACAAACACGCAGCAACATGTCCACAGATAAAAGGTGGAAAGATTGAATGAGAAATATGAAACAAATACGACAGAAGTGCTAATAAACACTATATCCTACAGCTTTCACAGCTGTTGATTCGCAAAGCAGCCGTCTTGGATTTTGAGGTCGGGGTTGGTGAGGTGCATCCCACTTTCGGAGTCAGAAATCTGACTTCAGCGGACTGGAATGAAAGTGCCGACAGGGAACTCGGAAATTCTGACTTTAAATTGAATATGGCACGAACAAATGTGAACATATCAGTGGTTTGCACGTTAACGTTAACTGCTACCATTTTATCCTGGCCACTGAGTCGGCTGTGGGGAGAATTAATACATGAAAAGACTTTTACAACTGAAGAAAAAAAGAATCCAAATGACATATGCTAATAAGGCGAGGGGAATGGGTCCAAACATCAACATCTGTGAGCCCCACAAATAGGAAATCATCACTGGCTGATTTATTATTTGATAGTCAAGCTAATCTTGTTAACCTTCACTGTGGACACTTATCATCAGTACATCCACAATGATTTTGAAAATCATACTAAAAAGAGGTTAATAATAATTTCTGTCTCTTTTGTTCTTACAGAATTTGAATGGATTTTTTATCTTTAAAAGCTAAATATGCCCTTTCAGGCGTAAATTAATCAGTGATGAAGATGTCATATCATAGCTGTCTTTTTTCTCTTGAGATCCAGGTCTTTAAAATAGAATTATAATCAGCCAATTATGCCTGTCTGTGTTTATAATGATGGTTGAAAAAGAAAATGTATTCATTGCTCCATCACTTGGTTTCATCACTTGGTTCAGCATTTTCTCCATGTGCAAGTCAAGTTGTATCATTACTTTGATTTTCTCTCTGCTGCCTCCAGTCTCACCAAAGCGCCACTCACACATCCAGTTTTAAGGGTGCTGTCTCTCCTCGTAGCCGGGCAGCGTTTGTTTTAGCGGCAGACACTGAACAGATCTTCCCATGTGAAAAAGATTCAGCTCATTACTGAAATAAAGATATGAGGTATTGTATGAACAAGTGCATTAACATTTTCCTTGGACAAATGAAGACAGAGTGGAAGCGAGGAGTGGGCTGAGGGGCTGAAGGGCATCTGTCCCAGGCAGCTAAACCAATGTGGACTACTTCTTCTTCTCCAGGCCTTTTCCTCCCAACGTCGCTCCCTTTTCTCCCTCTGGATTTCTGCTGTCTTCCAACTGCGCACGTAGCAGGCTTGTTCGTTTCATTTGGATTTGACCTCTGCTTACCTTACTTCCGAGTGGGCTTCATTAAATGTCTTTCTGGCTCTTTCAGGGCCTTCTCTCTTTCTTTCTCTGAGACACTTGCTAAGTGGGAGAATTGTAACAAAAGGAAAGCCTCCAATGTGCAATTCTCAGTGGAGTGGGTGACCCCAACTTTAGGGAGAAAAAGAACCTGAGGATAATAGCAAATGAAGCCAAGGGCTGCGTTAATGGGCAGACATAGCACACAAAGTTCCCGGTGCTTCTGCTTTAACTGACAGACATGTATATTAATACTCAGCACTTTTTTTTTATCGAAGTGGAAGAAATATGAATATTCATCCTCATTTATATTTCAAGGCATTACCAGTCCTGCGGGAACCTCGGTAGGTTTTGACCAATTTCCATCCCCATTACAGAAATGACAGCTCTCACTCTCGGGCCCTGACAGAGGTCTGCCCAATGCACAGGAGGTCTTACGAGGAGGGAGCCTGCGCCCGTTCCCAGCTGTCCACAAACACTCATTAACAGAGGAAAATATCCAACGGAATCTCTGTGAGAATTTTTAATCACACAAAGGTCCTGCTAATTAGGCAGCTGATGGGGCATGGAGAGCACAAGGACGAATTCTTTAAACAAAGGACTAGAAACTTTAGGAGCCTTAATTACTCGGGCAAAGAGTTCATTCCAGAATGGCAGAGCACATCATTCCACTAATGAGACCAAGTGGCAGCACATATTAGTGAGAAATAATGTGGAAAGTTCAATTACATTGTGCTTTTGGAGCCTTTTCCCTCTTTCCCTCCCTTCTACTTATGCACACACATAAGACAAAGCCCGGGCCAGCGCCGGAAGGAGGCAGGGGCGGAGGACACGTAATCACTGGCACCAGCACTCCGTTCTTCACGTGTATCTTGGCAGGCTTGATCATCTTAATTGCCCATTAGACTGTTCTCCTGTTTGAAAATGAATATCATTATGGCGCCCAGTTCTGGCCTTTGCTAAAGAAAGACTTGCTGCAATTTCACCACTCAATGCAGCATGTGTCTTGAATTCCAAACACACAATTGACTACCAATTTGCAGCGACAAAACCCTTAGAAATGCTATGAATTAAAAGGGCAGAGGCGGAGTTAATTACCGGGAGGTAAGATTAAGTCTTCTTTTTTTTGCTACTGCTACGGACAAATATTCTTAAACAACATGTTGTGTGTTGACCTGTCATTGTGAATTCACCACATGGACTCAGTGTTTAGGGATGAGGATAAAAATCATCCCCTCTTCCTGACTTATAATGTGCTGCCTTTCATTACAGGTCTGCTTATGCCGATATTTAAACAGCACTGTCTTTTGTTGAAACGTGCAAACCATCCTGCTTTTGTGGATTTGGTTCCATTTCAGAGCCATTACTGGAAAAAATTACACCAAAGTTTTCAAGTCTTATTATCACCGTTGTGCAGTGAGGGTGTGGAAACAAAGTTATTCCCACTTGTACTTAGCTAATAACATTAGCCACAATCTTTAACTTTGTTTCACACAATGCATGGGTAAATAATTGTGAATGACAATCAAATAATGTGCTACTGAAAGGGTAATATATGCGCATTCTCACCTGCGTAAAAGATTGTATTAAAAATCCTAATGCCCACATCAGGAGGTGCCTAGATACCAATTACAGCTAGCAGGAAGCAAATTTCCCGTGAAATAAAACAGCTAATGGGAAATGGAGGGCGGCAGGCAGCATTCCTTATTGCCCACTAAGCTGGAACAAGAAAAAGAGGCAGGCAGAGCTGAATGTCCACAACTGGCCTGGTTTTAACCACACTGGAGCCAAATACATCTTAGGAAAGGAGTAGTTGAATATGTTTGTGCTGAAGATGATGTCACTTCCCGGCATATACTGTCAGTCCACATGCTAGAGATGTAAAGACCTTTTGTCTGTATTCAATGTAGACTCTCTAAACCCACTGCTGAATTGTACAAGGCTTTATGAAGCAATATAGTTTATATTTTAAAATCATTTAAAATAATTTCTTGGCATTTTTTTGCTATATTTCCCCACTGACATTGAGGAAGAGGGCACATATGTGACACAGACAGAGAGATGGCAAATGACCAAAGGTCTTGGGCCAGCCTCAGAGTCGTGATGTTGTGATTAAAGCACACACAAACTGAGCAGCAGTGACCATCATTATCACTGTTTTCCTCCACTCATCTTAACATGAAAAACACTCTCCTCAATCAGTGATTTTTTTAAATAAAGGGACGTATCCTGTTATATATTTAACATGCCATCTATCAAATGCATACTCAAGAACAAATAGGGGGCAGCATATCACCAGAGTAACTGCTGCAAATTGTAGCTACTGTTAGCTAGTTAGCTCAGTTAGCAGTGAAGCTAGCAGTTTGGATTGGGAGCTCGGGGAGTATTATTGTTTACACTGCTAGCACAGGAGCTTTGGACCAGGACGGATTGGGGAATTGGCCACCTCCCAAATTAACACTCAAAACACATAGGGGGCAGCATATCACCGGAGTAACTGCTAACTGCGGGTAACTGTAGCTGCTGTTAGCTAGTTAGCTTATTTAGCTGTGCAGCTAGTGATCCCAATTGGAAGCTCGGAGCGATATTATGAAAAAAAGACGGGCTGGGGCTTGCTGTTTAGCATGCTAACTTCAGAAGATATCTCTGCAACACAATGCATCAATGTCTGATGTCAAAAGTGTTACTTATCAGATTCTGTTGATAACTTTAGTTAATTTTCCAATGTTTTATATTAAATTCTTCCACATTGCATCTTTGAGTTGAATAAAAAACAAAAATTGGGCACTTTAGGAAAACACATACAACGCACAAACAAACAGAGACATGCATCAAAAGTACACAACTGCTGCCCTGTGCCCTTCAAAACATGAACCATGAATCTGTTATAACCAACCTTCATCATTTCCAGAGAACTATCATCTATTTGTGCTTCCTTGTCTCAGGTAGGGTTAAATGCACATGGGCTACATTCTCTGCAGAGTCCCATTATAAAAGAAATTTAGAAATCAAGAGGATGTTGACTGTGTGTTCCCCCTCCTTACTGTCTGCAGACAACCTAACCCTGAGAGAATAGTCTGACCAGAGAAGACCCACCAGTGAGGGAACCTATTGATTTTTTTTCTCCCCATGTTCTCTCTGCCAGAGTTGTTTGTTTCTTTTTGCTCATTGCCCCTGTTTTATTTACAGGCAGTGGGATCAATAGAGACACTTCCTCACTTGCTTGTTTCCAGCTTTATGAAAACACATCTTTCAGGCTCTTAAGCACGCTGGCAGATCTACATCATTTCTCCAGTGGTTCAAATAATTTGAGTTGAAATGATTGACAAGTGTAATTGTGCAAGAAGGCGACTGTATAGGATGAGATGAAATGCTGCAGCACTGACACGAGCTCTTAATATGTATATGTGTTGAGCACTCTGAGCTGTCATAAGGTTGGAAAAGTATCTCCTGAATATCGACCTTTGCAGCCGTCAGACTTGTAAAATGTGCTGTGAAGACTTTCATAAAGTGAAACTGGGAAGCAGGTTTTGTGTAGTTTTCTGCAAGATTGTCTGCACCTGTTAATTGACAGATCAATATGTTTGTTATTTCAGAAAGCCTCAACAGTTATATTTCAGGGCTCCAGTGTGCGATTGTGTTGATTGCAAATGTGCCAAAATATCTGTCAAGTGCAACTAAACATTTACATTGGTTGCACTGCTGCACCTCAAATTTAGCAGTTTGTTTTTTAAACATTTGAGGTTTAGTTTGGTGCACCAGTGCAACCGATGTCAACAGTTAGTCTGGAGCCCCAAAATGAGATATGTTTACATTCAAATGACAAAGCCCTCTAGTGGCTATAGGAATTATGACAAAATAAGAGCCCGTGTCCTGTTTTTTCTGCCGCTCGGAAAAGGTGCAACCTCCAACGTCTTTTTTCTGAGCGCGGTGCCTTTTTTGGCTCTGAGCGCTTCAAGTTGAAAGTCTCTCAACTTTTCAGAAAGGCGGCCAGACAGTTGGGAGAGGAGGTGTTTCATTCATGTTGGGTTTATCATAGTATGTTTGTATGAACAGCTGAAACATGAATTTAGCCTTCTTTTTAACTGGCTTTAACCGGTTCTCCTCTTATCTTTCTGGCAGATAGTTTCTTTGTTTTAATTAATGATAACCTCTGACCTGTGGGGTTCCCCAGGGATTGATTTTAGGGCCACTTGATTTTAATTTATGTGTTACCTTTTGGTGATATAATCAGGAGACACTGCATCTCTTTCCACAGCTATGCCCATTGATTTAAAACTCTCTTATTTCAGTACTTCAAGTGCTTCATGGTCATACATGGCACTTCATGGCAAACTGTATATGTCTCACATGCTTACAGTGCATGAACCAGTACAGCTCCTTCGGTCCTCTGGCACAAGTCTGTTAGTTGTTTTAGTACAAGACTAAAACCTTTGGAGAGGCAGCTTTCTGCATTTACATTATTATTATGACATTATATTACATTATTTGTTTAATTAACCTATTTCATTGTATTAATGTTGTAAAATCGTGTTCTATTTTATTTTATGTATCTGTTATTTTTAATATAGTCGACACTTGTTCTGTATTATTATTAGCGTGAGTCATCTGTGAAGCCCTTTGAACTGTGTTAACTGGTTTGAAAGGTGTTTTACAAATAAAGTTTGATTGATAGACTAATTGATAAATTAATTTAGCCAAACAAAGAAATAATATTACTCAGTTAAATATAGTGCAGTGTAACATGCAGTTAATAAGAAGTTGGCTGCTACAAGTTCAACAACAACTACTCTGTCCTAAGTCTCTAAAGCAGAGAGGATGGTGTTTTTATTTTATAGACTGGTCCTCCTCTCTCACCTCCTGTTGGCAGACAGGCTGCTCCTGCTCTGATGCAAAATGCTTCCGCACTCATTCTGGTGCAGAGGGTGCTACACATTGAATTAAAAGAGTTCTGATTGATAAGGTAGTTGAAGGCAAATCTGCTCCCACTAATTGTCTTTCAAATGCCCTCATTAATCAAAGCAGAGCCGCGGCGGTGACGGGCGGTCCTGTCAGCCGCTCTGCTACAGGCTCTCCTCCGGCCACTCACCTCCCAGCATGATGCCTGCTTCCCCTCTGTCAGGCGCCGCTGTCCGAGGACTACAGGAGCACAGGCCATCCGTCCGTCCGCTGCACACCTGCCTTCTGCCAGACAGGATCTGACCGCCCCCTGCCACTAGGACGGCCCCAGAGACCAATTTAGCAGCCACTTAATGATTCATGACTTCAAGTGGTGGAAATGAGGGCAGCATATGATAACAGGAATAAACACATTTAATTAGCTCCTCATATACATTATTTATTTATTTACCTGCACTCTGATTAATTTATATATTTTGTGTTTGTGTTGCAGGGTTTTTGGTATTCACAGCATCTGGCGGAGAGCCTTTGTTGTGTGGTTGAGAGAGTGCCTTCTTCTCCCACACCTCCTTTTGGGGGGGGGGGGGGGGGGGGGGGGGGGGGGGGGGGGGGTAGCAGTGCACCTCCTCCTTATCTGGGGACCTTTTGCAAGGGTGCGGTGGGGTGGGGTACCAACAGGGATTTGGCAAGCCCCCCACAATGAAATGAAATGAAATGGTGGCGAATATTAGACTTTAAAATATACAGTTCCCTGTGCTCTAAGTAGCCTTGTTTGTGAATTTCCTGACAGGTAGTTACTCCCCCAGTTTTCTTTGAGCATAGGGCATACATTTTCATGGAGGCACTAATCAAAGCTGTGCTGTGGCAAACAGCACAGCCACAGTAGGCCCAATCAAAGCCGTGTACCTGGCTCCCTTCCATAAGGCCTCGGGAACGCTGATGACAACTCTTACCCTAGCATCTGCCATCGCATCCATCACAGGTTGACTTCCTTCACACTCACTCTCCACATCTCTCTCTCTCTATCATAGACACATGAGCACAGGCTGCACTATGAGCTCTCACTCGACAGCAAGAACTTCATGTTTAGAAGTTGAGTAAACAGAGATATAAGTTCAAACTTGTGGCTAAGGCACTAAATGAGTCTGACAAACACAATCATTACACGAAAATGTTTTGTGCATGTTCGATAACTCTTGTTTTCATGGAATGAGGTTAGATTTGTGCTAAGATTGTCTCTGTCTTAGAGAGTTAAAGGAGGAGGAGGTGCATGAACCCAAAGAGAGAAAGATTCTGTCACTGGTATCCTCTTAATTAGCTGTTGTTGAAGAAATAAACTATAATTGTGTGCATGGCAGCAAATTAAAACGCCTGGTGTAAAACAAGCTCGAAACACAAAGCAGGAGTGACCTCTAGTATTGTCCTTTTCCGTGTCCCTTTTGTGAAGGGAAATCAGTGAGAGCGGTGGGTGTGAAGATGATGACAGAGAGTTGAGGAGGTCAGAAAGGCCTACGTCCAAAGTGGCGGATGCAGAGATTCCCGCTGAGAGAGATTCTCCTCCTCTTCTCTTTTCCGTCTCTACGTCCCCCCTCTTCTCCTCTAATCCCCAGTCGCTGAAGACCTCCAGACGCCCTCCTCTCATAATGACACGGCTATCAAACCCAATTGCTGTGGCTCAGACCCAAGGCAGTGCATTAAACCCCTTAGTGTCTGATTGCTCCTCCAGAGTCAAGTGGTTGTGTCCTCCCTGTCATTCCCCCGGCCACTGCCATCGCCGCCCCGGCTGCCTGGAGCTGCTGAGACGAGAGCCCTCACACAGGCCTGGTTAACCCACTCACCCAATTCAAACTGACCTCATACATGCAACCAGGCACAACAGATAGAGGAGTGCTGATTCAGTGGCCAGCAGCCAAGATTGTTTTTAGGCAAAATAGAGTTGAATATGGGAGACTTTTTGACAGAAAATGTTAAGTTGACCTGGGAAGTTATATAGATTTTCTTTTAAAAAATGCAACAGCAAAATAAAGCACTCAGCACAGTTACTGACTTTGTTACATTGGATTTCAAAAGCAGTAAAGTCCATGTGCTGTTCTATAATTAGTTCTGTTTTGGTTCGTTCTCACTTGTCTTGTCTTCATTCTCTAGACATTTTGCGATTTGTTGTTAGCAAATCCAAACTGAAACGGGGAAGAATGCTTTTAGGTTTTCGAGGAACAATCTACAGACTGAACTCAAACCTCAGAATATTGTACCACTGAACAATTTTAAAGCTATGGTGAAATCCATTGAATCCAGGTTGTCTGCGTGCAAGTGTTTTTCTGTTAATTCTCTGTGTTGCTGCCATCCTTGGCCAGGTCTCCCTTGTAACAGAGATTTGTGATTTCAGTGGGACTAACCTGTATAATTAAAGGCTTAATTTAAAAGTAAAAAAGCTACTTCCTCTCATTTTAAAAAGCAATCATAATATTGAACAGTAGCTGTTATAGTTTTACTTAGTAATATTAACAAGGTCTTACTTGTCTGAAATCTCTAATTATATCCCTTGAAGGACTTTCACTTGAAGAATATGCTCTCCGGACAAGATTTGACTTTCATAAATAGTATGATGAAACAAAATGTTTGTTCAGTACCTAAAAAGCTAAGAAAAGTGACAACAAAGTAATAGAGTTTAAAGATTTTAATTAATTAAGAATGTAAGGATTTTCAGCTTAGAATGTAGTTCTTACCATGTTATTTTAGTTCAACATTTTGATAGCACAGAGCTGGAGTGCGTGCCAAGAGACTTAATGTTATGTTGTTATTAGCTTCAATGATGAATTGTCAGACAATCATGTGTGTTCACTATGAAGACACATGATTGTTCACTATCACTATAACATCAGCAGAACTGTCAAAAATGACAAAATACTTTTTTACCACTGAAGACATGAAATTCAGGTCATTGAAAAGTGGCAGAGGACCAAACACCAGTCCCCTCTATCATATTGCCATTTTTGATCTTACTGTAATATCTTTGCAAACTTTAGGTTACTCTAGCCAGCTAGCGAACTAATCAGTCCATCTAATGTCTTACATTCTGATTTTACAATGTTTGCTTATCACATCTATTATCTAATTTACAATGACACTTTCCTGCACATGTTGTAGCTGTTACTTAACCTTATTTTATAGCCTACTGTACATTTTAGGTCCTGGGTTGAAAAGTTTGTCATAATTTCGCGCAACAATCAACAGCAGCCAGTTTCAGCAGGCGCTGATGGAAAGCAAAACATTCTCATTTGTTAGTTTTGTTAATGTTTCTTGGTATTCCAAAACATTTTAAAAGATAATGCTTTTTAAATTGTCCATTTCAAAAAGTGTTGGTGACATGTCCCCAGCGTCCCCAGTTGCTATGATCTAAAATTAGCAGGTGTTTAACAATAAATCATAGTTATGTTAAGTCAAGTATGTTTTTGTCTATAATTAAGGCATAATAGTCTCTCTAAAAACAATTTCTCAGTGCAGTGAAATAACATTAACGTTGTTCCAGGTTTAAATCAATTTGTTTCAAAATCTCCTAAATTAAGTGTCACGTTTTCTGGTTCTCGTGCTGCAGTCTGAACTTTCTCTGAATAAAATGTATTTGTGTTGGAAACAGCCTGAAAAATTCTCATCACACTGGTGGACTCTTTTATTTGGTTTAAAAAAATAAGACGTTTTAAGACTCAATCATGGACAAAAATGACTTGATAACATGCAGTGAGGGAGGTGCTGCATAATCCATTTCCTACAAAAAAGCTGCCTTCGACAAGAAATGAAACCCGAGACAAAATGATCAAGGGCTCATGCAAAGCAAATGAGAGCAAAAGCAAAAGGTTGAAGACACTCTATCAGCAGAGAAAAAAGTTGATATATGAAACATTCAAAAGAGTTGAGACTTCACGGAAGAAAGAAAAAATGAAAGTCTGATTCAGAGCTCTGAGTCAAGCCAAACACTGTTAAAATACATGAACTTGTTATCTTAGATGACGTGAGTTAAAAAAATTACTGAAATTCTAAACATGTCTTTAATATTAATCATAATTTATTGCTACACTACAGTAATGATTTAGCGATGTAGCCGTCACCACACATTGCTGTAGGCATGTTCCCACAGTGCAAATGGCAAAGCAGCGTCCATGTTGCCTGCAGACCCGTGGCTGCACTGAAGGGAAAAATAATGGGAATGAAAGAGCAAATATCTGTAAGTATTTGTTTGTCAGTGTGTGTGTTCCTATATGTATGTGTACACATGTGCATGAGCCGTGTATGTGTGCGTGTCCCCATGGCGGTGTGTAAGATGGAGTGCAGTGTCGGAGTTTGGGCAGAAGGTGAATAACTACAGTGCTTACAGTGTAATCATGGTTCCTGTCAGCCCTGCTGCAGGAGAGGAGGGGGCACCCAGCAGACTGAGCTCCTCGGTGATGAAGTACAGGCACCGAGGAGCGCTCTACACCTGGATATTTATTAACACAGGCCTGACAGTAATGAGGCCTGAACAGGTGGGCTGGGACACACATATCAGAGTGAGGAGCATCCGCCAGGAGGCAGTGGGGGAGACGGTGAAGACGAGTGGGAGAAGTTCACCCTGCAGGAACGCAGCCCTACAGAAACTGAGGCTGAACGCCCACTCGTACCTACATACACAACTGAATAGAAACAACAACAAAAAACAACGACTAACTGTTTATTCCTCCGGTGCACACGTTCCACTGGCCAATTGGCAACCGCATAGACATTATTTTTTAAGTTGCTAATTATGTGTGGCACTTTTTTGTGTTACCAAATATTCAAATAACTGTAAACAAACTGAATGAACAGAATGTGAACGCAGTGAGAGCCACAAGCCAACAGCTCCTGTAATAAAACAGTAATTTGGCAGCAAAATACCACTGCTCCATTTTTGTTATTTACACAACACACCACTTTAATGTTAAAGAAGATGCAGCAAAATGACCATGTTTGCGTTTTTTACAGTCTAATGACATACTTTTAGATTATCTGGAGTCAAATTAACTCTCGGTAAACATAGATCCAAACAATAGCATATAAGTGTCATAGTTTTACCTAACTTTCCATCTGCTTTGCAGTTAGCGATGCCCTCCCTCTTCTTTTTACCACCACGTGAACACACAGCGGTAATCGCCAGACAGAGCAGCAAACAGTAGGCTCCAGCTCTCTGTGTGTTCACAATCAGACAGGACTGCCTCTTTATGAAGCTCCCTGTCCTGATTGGATAAAGTGGGCAGGGATACCAGAAAATGTCTTTTCCTTTTTACTGCAAGAGCATGAGGAGGAGAGATATGAATTACTGACGAAACACTCTATAACAGTGATTACTGTTGGAATATAAAGCTCTTCAACATTTATTCATATAAAAAAAAAGCACTTACAGCATCTTTAAGATGAACTCTTGGACGGATGAACATTAAAACCAGTGAGAACTAAAGGATTAAATTCTCCATAAGCTACACTTGCATGTAGGTTGACATTAAGAGAAAGTACCAGACATTAACTTTAAATGTTATATATATATGAATTTTGAACATTAATATAACAGCAAACAACTATTTTCTAAGTAAAATATGTAGTAGCGTAACGGCATCATGAACAGAGAAGGACGTCACACTCCGTCTAACTGTGTTGTAATCTAAATTTCTCTGTTTTTTGTTTCAGTAGCTTTCAGCAGCTACATGTGAGTCACGTCTGTACCCAAGCGAAAATAGTCCTGTCAGTCAGAGAAGGTTACTGCACATGTGCCTGTTCAAATTACTCATGACATGACGGATCATAAAACAATCCTACTCAAACTAAATCTTTCAACTTAAAGTAACAAAATGGTTTTTGATCATTGTAAATGTAACAGTTCACCATTATGTTATAGGGAATTTACTGAAGTTTTAAAAAAATCTTTTTGGACAAAACTGGAAATTTTCACTTTAACAATAATTGTGGGAGGAATTTAAAATTGCTTAAAAAGAAAATTAGCACAGTGTCCAAAATGTGCTTGTGCGATGTGTATATAGTGGCAGTGAATGTTGTGTATTTCGCCTTTGATTTAAAAATAAGTAGCTCTCCGACAGTATGCAGTGTGGAATGGGAAAGCTGAACAAATCACCAACAGTGAGGGACCTGATTAGGGTTAAGGACAGAGCCATAGTGAGGTTAAGGGTATGAGAGTAGGGTAAGCATACTCAGTGAGGGTGATCCGGTGTGTTTGTGTGTCTGTATCCGCCTTGTGCTGCCTTTCTGTACTCCGGTTGTCTTATTAAGACTCTGAGTGAGGCTAATCAGTGCTGTCATCTGACGCTGAACAGATGCAGTGAACAAAGGAGAGGAGGAGACCACTGCAGGCCCAAGGTGCATCTGCGGGGGAGGAGAGAGCTGTGCTGCCTGAGCTGATGCTAGCTGATGGCGCACTCCCTGTCAAGTACCCCTCTCAGAGCCTAATGGGTGGAGAAAAGGTAGAGGGGTGACTACGTCCAACAATTCATGTCAAATCCACCTTAATAATTCGTCATTGCTAGCTGTGACTGACACAAACTGCAGGTGAGACGGCTCCTCGTGCCCAACCAAAATGGCACATGGGGAAATTCACTTAACAAACGTAGTGGAGTCTGGATCCAGTCTGCAGCACTGTGGGTAATCTGAATTTCTGGTGTGTGAATAAAAAGTGAAACTGGGGACATGATTTTGAAAATGATTAGGGGGATGGATGACGGTGCCACGTGAACGCTCCCTTATTCTCTTGTTGTTACATCTCTTTCTTCCTGTTCTCCTGCTCCTGTGTCTCTCTCTCCAGTAGTCCCTGTGCCACTCACAGACGGTGAATGAGGAACACAACTAGGACTGCAGACAGACTTTAAAACCAGAGCGGTGACTATTAACTCATCTCTGCAGCCTTCCTGCTGAGTCTGCTGGGAGCTTGCACTAATTTCCTATGCAGACACTCCTAACAGATGACCTTGGTCTTATCAGGACAGGTCTAGATCTCGGCAAAACCGGCAAGACGTAATGTTACTATTAAATATGTGTTGGAAGGAGACAAGAAATATTGTTCATCCGTCATTGTGATCAAATTTAGCCTCCACAAACCACGCTGCGTGGTCGCAGTAACGAGATGATCTCTGCCATCTAAACAGCTGCAACAATAGCTTCAGATAAGCCTAATTTCAAAATGTGTGATTCAGTAGCTTTTGGTTAATCTACACAGATACGTATCTCCCAAGCTTCTTCTGTAAGTGCATGTTCTGGAAGAAAGTCCACTACAAGCGTAATTGGAAAGGCATGCACTCTACATGGATTTAAATGAATACCACACATGTCCTGCTTTAAACATCAGTAAAAAAAAGGGGGCTTTCTCTTGTGCAACGGCTTCCATTTTTAGCCCTCCAGTCAAACCAGTCACATAAGCATACAATAGGGCTTTATTCGCCTATCCCCCACGCTGCTCTGCAAGGAGGACAGATCTCCAATCTGAAGAGAACAAGCAGTTCCCTTTAAAGATCCTGTGTCTGGGGCTAATCTGGTAAACTCCCATAAATGCTCCTCAGCACCCCAGATGAAAGGAATTAGCACCCCCAGACAGTGCAGAAAGGCCTTAAGCCTGTGATATACCTCTGAGATTAATTAGCTCCCAACTTTAGTTATTATTATAGAATCTTAGGGTGCAACAGAAATTACCATGTCTTCAACTCCATTAGACGGTTTTGTGCCGCGGACCAGGCAGAAAGCCGAGGCGCTTAGCAAGCCTCCGTCTTCCATAATGCATGTTGGCCTCATCCCTACTCTGACAGCACTTAAGAAACCTACAGCCATTTGAGTGACAAAGATCTCATCTATTTTTCAGTTTTGACTCTCACTGTATGTGGATCTTATGTGACATTGAGTGTGTGTATGTGTGCGCACAGGTGTCTGCAAGTGAGAGTGTCTGTACGTGTGCGCGTTGCAGGGGCAATTAGAAGAATGTTGTTGGACAACAGTGTTGGATTTACTCACAAATCATCTCAAGTCAGGGCAAGCTGGAGCGTCTCTGCGTGTGTGAGTCACAGTTTTTAATGAGTTCTTTTCATGCAGTCCTCCGCAGCCTCGCTCGCTGGCGCTGCAGATTCACTATTTTGCTCTTACAAATCCATGTGATGGAGTATATGTGTAGGATAAAGCCTTCAATTGAAGGAAGATGAGCGCTACATTCCGAGAGAGCAACTACACCTTTAAGAGGAAGAAAACAGACAATCTTCCTGCCAGTAAGAAATCTGTATTAAATTGTTTTGTGGAAATGACCTGGAGTGGGCAGCTCAGACCTCCATCTCTGTCCGTGTCAGGAAGCTTAGATTCTGAGTCTCCCAATCATCCCCTCTGCTCTCTCTCTGAAATGAATTTTATTTGATGTGGTTTAAAAATATATTATTAAAACCACTCCGGCACTCCATCAACATCCAGATAACGTGCAGAACACACTATGTTGAATTAATGTGAGCTAAATCTGCAAAATATCAACTCATTTTGATTTTTTTTGTTGCATCACACGAAAGCTGGATCTTAGATTTGAATTTGTTGCATGCTAGAGTCCATTAAACATCTTCTGACAGCGCTGCTCAGCATGATAAGTTTCACTCTCACAAAGAGGCGGGGCTAGATAATCCATTAATGTAGCATTAGACCAAACTTTTAAGCTCCCTCAGACAGGCCATCTCCAGTATTTGGCAACATCTGAGGTGGGCGGCTTCTTATTGCACATTAAGTGCTTTCAGACACAAGAGCGGAGCATGCGGTGAGTGATGCATTAGGAGACAGACTGTCGGAAGATATGTGCTCTCTCATGGATGCCACTTGTATTGATTTCTATAGCCTTTTAATTTAAGGCACTCTCACTTAAGGCTGAGACAAATGTGAGAAAAGGCTGGCTGCATATTCAGCTGTTAATGCTACAATCATGTTCAATTAAAAATGCATGAGGCCACAGATTTAAAGATAGGTCCGCTGAATTGTGTATGCTCGTCATTAAACAATTAGGACTGGTGAAAAAAAAATACACAGCACAATGTTAAAACATGAGAGGGGAGAGTCATGGCTTGGTTTGTCAAAGACCATGAATGAGACAGAGCAGGGACAATTAATCCCTCAGAGGCTCCGACTGACAAACCAAGTAGATGCAGCTCGTCGCTGAGTGTGTGACCTTGCTGAACAGCCTTGGAAAGCAAAGGTGACCACTCTGCCGCTTGATAACTTTTCCCTGGCTGCATGTGCTAAGTGAAATTGCTGTTTTCAGCCGCAGAGATGTTAGGCTGAGGGTTGACAGCATGCAGAGAGAAAGAGGGAGGAGTGCAAGGTAACTCTGTCTGTTGAGCAGGCTGAGGGCGCCCAGTGTCAAGCTCATTAACCTCGGCAAGGGAAATGTTACAATGAGACAGGAGATATGCACGGCACCGGGTCACATCCTGAAGTGCTGCTCCTTGTAAAACCTGAACCTTCACCGAGTGACACAGCAGCATTTCATATATTAAAGGCCTTTTTCTCTGAAGTGTTTGAGAGGAGAATGGGGAGTTGTGTATGATGCTCTAAGTAGATTTAAATATTCAAACGCAGCGGTGGCTCAGGCAGCGCTGATGTGATGGTGTATACACCATTATGCTGCTACGAGTCGGTATATCTTCATTTATAATGCTTCTCATACAGTCATCTACAATCCTGACCTGTTCAAACAAAGCCTTCGTCCCAGACAGACACAATCAGAGTGATGAGTAAACACATACACTACGTCTATCTTGCCTATTAATCTGGGCACCCAGCTGTGAGGGAGGCTTTGCTGCCCTATCTCCCCTGGTCCACACAGTAGCCCGTCCGTATTCCTGCTCATGTTTGGATTTCATCGAGAGCTTGGGATCGTTTCAATGCAACACAGATCAGAGCACACTGGTGAATGGACTGTGGCTGTTTCTGTGAATATTTCAAATTCATTTTGAGGATGGCAAAGCTCCATGTAGATCTGGAATATGTGCAACTTAACTTTTAGTCCAACAAACAGTTTCATTCCATGCATGGTGATAGAAGATGATCTCAGAGGTAGATAAAATAATGCAGAAAGGCGGCTGAACTCCATGTTACTGGTGACACAGAGCAGTTCAGAGCAGCTTTTTGTTGAGAAAACAGTGTTAATATCCTTGAGGTTTTATTTTCTCTTTCTCTCTTCTGGCAAAAAGGTTAAAAAGCCTTTACTTAGGTGGCTATTTAATGCTGAGATAGATTATTTTAGAGATAGAAGATAATTGCACACACCTGAGCAGAAAACAAGCTCACATTTTGTTTGAAGGTCCTGAGCACTCTATGTTTCCTTCTTATTTATATTAGTGCCATGATACAGTAGCTACCCCTGACATTAATCCTACTCAGCGGGCACAGATTTTTGGTTACGACTGATGATGTCGGATGAGGGTTCGATGGGATTGGTGAAATATCAACATGTTCTTACTCCCAACTCATCAAATACAGCAGCTTTGGTCCGTGGCCCAAAGCTTCAAACTGTGACGCCAGCCCTCTAGTGTCAGTTTTACACGTGCTGGGCTCCACAATCAAGTAAGCAATAATAATAAATACACAATGTCCCGTCAGACTTTCACAATAAAGCTTGTTGTCAAACTTTTGAAATATTATTCAGATTGTTAATGTTGTGAAATGTTTGCAGTTAGGTTTAGGAAAAGACTTACATAACGAAACTTACATAATGTCATATAATGTAACACAAGTTAAAAACAAGTGAGCATATTTATTCGTTTCAACACAATATTTTCACTGAAAGAACTTGAAAGCACCATGTCAATCTACAAGAATGAACCCGAGCTAAAAGTTTTTATCCAAGCCCGGTCCAGGCAATTGGGTCTCAACAGGTCTTGATGGGCTGGTGAGACCAAATATCCATGCTCTAGTGGAAGTCCAGTGAACAATGAATGAATGACTCCTCCCAATGCAGACTTTTCTTGCCTTTATACTGCCATTAAAGGAGCGCCTCCAGAAGTGACGCCAGAGAGGCACCTACACAGTCTATTTGAAGCGTTGTGCCACTGAACAAGTGTGCTGGAGATATCGGTGTAAAGAGCCACTGAAAATTGTTTCAAATACTACTTTAATTCCAACGGCCGCACCGGCTGTTAACCAGCATGCTCCAACTGAGATTTAAAAACCACCCGTGACTCCCTGTAGTCACGTTAGTTACTCTGTGGGGTCTTTAGAATAACTAGGTAATAAACAAAGTGTTGCAGGACTACAGGCTGCTGTGTTAGTTCTCACAGCCTGGTCATGGTCGTGGTCAGTCTGGATGCAGATAATCTTCTATTGACTGGTGCTTCATGGGCCATTATTCCAACATCCTGTAATTTCATCCCTTCAGCTGGGCCAAACCTCTTTAGAGGGGGTCACTTAACAATGGCCAGTAATGGCAGGCCCAGGGAAGCTGGGAAATGCCAAAATTTAAGCTTTGTTATCTATCAAAGCTGGCTCATAAAAACACTCCTCAGTGTGCTTTTGTTGCTAAACCAACATGAAAATCTCAAGTGAAAAATGTGTGTATTAAATGGTAGATATCATAGTATGAGTTAAGTGGTGTGAACTTAAGGACTAATATGCTTATGAACATTGATCTAATCTGACTCACATTACTAAGAAAAGACCTCCAGAATGTATAAAAAACCAGATCCTATGAGCAGACGTGGGGACTGTAACTCTGCAGGTGAATATTCCATGACATTTCATCTGCAGTGGTATTAAGGTGTGGTGCGACACTGGCCATGCGGGTAGGGGGCTGGCTGAAGCATGAAATTCATTGTCAAATACTTTCTTCCAGTTTAGGAGAAAAAATGCCTGATGTGGGGAAAATAACAGGAAATAAACCTGTACTGGCATGAGTAATGGGAGATTTACTAGCGTTTTTAAAACACACTATATTAAATGCTACAGATTCTGACAAAAGGCATTTCTCTTTTCATCACGACCACCTTGTCGTTTTGAAATCCATCATTATAGATGGCTCAATTCACAGAAAATATAGGTGTGTTAATAGAATATAACAGAAATCCTATTACTCTTTTGAATCTTACTGTGAAATGCATAAATTGCAAATGGGGGGCGGCGTGTGGAACGTGCGACAGACCTCTTAATGAAGGGCTCTGATTAGCATTTGTTAAAACTCAGTGAAGTTCTTACATGCTAAAGGTCAGACGGCTGTTCTGTCACGAGGAGATGAAAACGTTCTACTTTTTGGGGGAATGTCATGATTTGAATTAAGATTGTCAGATTGGCTGTAAGCTCGTATCACAGTGCAGGCGTCTTGTATGACCTTTTCAAGGAATTGTCATTTTCCGCCCCTGTGATGCCACCATGGCTCAGCGGGGGAGAGGCCCCTCTTCTCTCGCCATGTAATTTGTCCTGGGTGTTACCATTCACACTGCACTACTCCCAGCCACTCGTCCAAATGCGTATGTATCTACAGACCAGCAGGCTGCGACTACAGAATAACGAGAAT
Source organism: Pagrus major (assembly GCF_040436345.1). Classification (NCBI taxonomy): domain Eukaryota; kingdom Metazoa; phylum Chordata; class Actinopteri; order Spariformes; family Sparidae; genus Pagrus; species Pagrus major. Next base: position 22,978,701 of record NC_133218.1, on the reverse strand, counting down.
GTAGCTGCTCAGGTTCTACTCTACGCTCTGTGTAAAGCAGGAAAGGCCTCTGCTGCGTGCTGCTGTTGGCCTGAGCATCACACACTCACAGCCTCGGTGCTGGAGCAACCACTGATCTAAAGCAAATATGATCGCAGTTAACGATATTAACTACACTTGCTACAACAGCTGCACTCATGAGCGATCAAGCACTGAAGCCAGCTGTGGAAAGTTGCCGTGTACTTTGCAGTAAACTTATTTTTACTCACATGATGTTCGTTCATAACACACAACATAGCATCAAACACAAGTGGTGACATAAATGATGTGTTGTTTCTGTGTATTACATATGTACACAGTATACCTAGCAACACAGAACCAATTATATGGTGAAAAGATGTGTATCTAATGTATCTAGGTAGAAAAATGGATTGAGTTTAGTTTAAAAAAAGGGACATTTTAGGCCACTGGTTGACAAATATTCACAGTTTTGATTAACTATATTTAATGGTAAACATGTCCCAACTACACATTAAAATAACTTCATAGGAATGATGTTGACACAGATTAGCTTCTAAAATCATCTAGAATTCTTCTTCTTCTTCTAAAAAAACCCCATCACTTTTTAACAAAATGTAGCTGAGTTTTAACCCAGATTCCTGAACATCTTTGACCAGAAAACAAACAATAATTCCATCATAGTGAGTTTTCATCATCGGGATAATAATAGTGAATTGAGATAATCGTGAATATCCTCACATGAATGACTTGAGCTGAGCTGTCTAGCTCCCTGATGTACAGTCCTGTATTGGTTTGCTGATTAATACTGAATTGCCTATGTCTGTCACTAAGGCTGAAGACTTGACTTGCAGATTGTATCCCCTACAAAAACAAGTTAAATCAGATATGTCTACATACTACAGATTCCAAATTAAAAAAACTAAAGGGAGATGAGGTACCACCACTTAATTATCTGTTATTTGTTTTCACTAAGAAAAGTCCTATCTGTGATTCCTGAATTTTTTAGTGTAAATTTTGTTATTATTTTAAAGTTTAAAGGAATATAATGATTGTCGGGATAATATTGTGAATTGTAATTATGTCGGACAGCGTAATTGTGATGTGTATTCATTAATAACATTGTGTTTGATGCAATTACCAAAAACTAACACAAATAAATCATTACCCTATCATAGGAGCAGTTGATGCACTGGACTAAAAGATAACTTGGAGGCAATGGGGTACATGCACACTGTGCAGAAGGGGGTAGGTGGGGGGTGAGTGGGGGCCCAATGGCAAATTTTTGCCCTAGGAGCACCTCACTGGTTATTCCAGTCATGTGCAATATCATATAGTGTACTGTAGGTGAACAGACAATAGTATGCTTGTCCTAATAAACAAAATGAGTTTCAGAAAGACAGATTTTGATACATTAAGTCAAGTAGAAATGTCATAATTCACATGAGGAGAGACCTGTTACATGGGCCTTAAAGCTACTTTGGCCAGTTTAAAGACTTGAAGGTCCACACATTTAGCCACTGTGACGTGACTTCTGAAGTTTGTCTTTTGAGATTTGCACCTACAATGAAGAGCATGTTGCATAGCAGCACTATAGCTGATGTGGCACTGCTGCCCTTTCACAGCTAATTGGTCGCTCCGTGCTCATCATCTGGATATCAGCGGTGATTGGCTGATGGTAAGCTGCGACTGGTCATTCGAGTGTCACTTGCCTGTGTTCCTGTAATTAAAATCTGTCATCCAGAACCACATCCCTCGTCGCCACTAAACCCTTTCGTCAGATGGCAGCGCTCAGATAAACTGGCCTGCAGTTATTTCTCTGATGAAAGAAGAGCACATTTGTGGTGCAAAGTTTAGGAAACAGAGGGAAAAACTTAAGATAAGCTGGTCTTATTGTGCCATATAAATAGGGAAAGATTGAATTAACCGTCAAATAATAAACAAATGAGATCACTGTCCCTAATGTAAACTGTTTTAAAAGAAATACTGCTAGTATATTTATAGCCAGTAAAATGGTTGCTGTAACTTTGAAACTTTTAACTATAAAAGTGAAGTGTTTTATCATTGAAAGAAAAAGTAGTACTACCGTAGATAATGTAGTGGAAGAGACGAGGAAGCAGTCGAGATACTTGATATTTTTAATGCTGTTATACATTTGTTCAGGGCTGTAACTACCTGAGGGCACTCCACTAGGCTGGCCTTCAGAAACATGGACAACAGAAATCTTTGGAAATTAATTAGAGACAAATCCCTCCGCTCTGCTGAAGTGTGGCATTTAAGGCATTGTCCTTGGTGCTCGTATAACACCACCTTTTCAGTGTCGACCCCTCTCCTTCCACCGGCTGGATAATGCAGCCTAATCCACATTAGCAATCACTCCAGTCCCTGTTGTGCAGTGGCAGTCCTTCCTAATTGCTTGGCATTATTAGGTACTTTACTTGTAAATTTGAAGAGGAGGAACATCATTCTACTGCATCCAAGCAGCAAATGATCCAATTTGCTTAATTTCCAAGAAACACCAGCAGTCTGCTTTCCCCCTTACTGCTCCCCCTATTGTTTGTTGAGGGGAATGATGGAGGAGCACATAACCAGTACAGTCAGAGGTTGTTATTATCGGGAAATTATTTTAGAGATGAGAGGAATCATATCCACACAAACAAAAAACATCAGCATATCCACTGATGAAGAGCAATGAACAGCAAGAATGTCATCAGATTGATTCTGTCTGACTGAAATCATTTTGTATTCAAATGAACTAGTGCCATTGTTAAGGATATCTAAAGGAGGCAGACGCTTACCTTTGATCTCTCATGACGACTTTCCTTCAGCGCTGCAGAGTTGTTTACCAAATTAGAGAATTACATTTAGCGATAGTGATAGCTAGTGCATCAGCATGAAGGGAGAAATGATGACTTGCTACTGGTGAAGAATATCAGCTTTAAATCCCCAAAATGTAAATATCTGACCTAATCTGAAACTCAGACACTGGCTTGAGGGGTGGGAGAAGGGAAAATAGTCTCATAATCTGCAAGACCCACTCATTCTTTATCTATTTTCTCTCTGTGTCGTTGTTGCACACACACACAGCAGGCCTTTCCCTTTCTCTCCACCTCCGTGACGCTCTGTTTAAAGTTTTACAGACACTGTCTTGGCGTCTGTTTCACTTTCACTTTTTAAGAGATTTACTTATGAGTTGTTGACTGCTGGTCTCTCTTTATTTCTCTGTCTGCATTAAGGGGCATATGCAGCCCAATCCAGCTCATCTCTCCCTCTGCCTGTCAGTCAGCAGGACGGCCAGTGTCCCTGGACTGCATGTGGAGGGAGGGGGGGAGTTGACGTGGCCCAAGGCATGCTAGTACACACCAAGGGGGGAACAAGGCAGACATGACAGGCTGATGACACTTGCTTTTGTGTATCAGATCATTTTACCAATCATCTGCATTTCATTTATGTGAGACTCGGCACTCCAACGCAAAGTGTCAAGTCTGTTGGCCTAGTTAGGGTGAGAGTGAAGTTGGCTGGGTAAAAAGCGAGCTGATGAAACCCTCCTGTCCGCTGCCCACTGACAACCCTGGCACTCCAAATGAAAGTGGAAAGGCAGCCTTATAACAGTACGTTTCATACAGCAAATGGGGAAACAAATGTGACTTGATATCCCAGCATGCCCTTTGTTGTTGTTATTACTGCTGTTGTTATTGTCAATAACGGTGATGATAATGCCCGGTGTTTTGTTTCGGGGCTTCTCTTTTGTTGTCTTTTTGTTGCTCTACCCAAACAGGCTTTGTTGGCAGAAGAGCTGCCAGTGCAGCTGCAAAGAGACACAGCTCTCACATCGAGGGCTGCACTTTGTTATTGTGATTCTCTCTCTTTTTTTATTTAAAACTCAAGATGCAAACCTCAAGTTTGTCTGCCTTTAACAAAGCGGTAGACAAGAGAGCTGTGGTCTGAGTTTTGTATGCCGTGAGATATTAATCATGTAATCTTTTATCTTTGCAGCATGAATGACCATATTCAGTCTGAGCATATTGTCTTTTAAAGTGTATCAAATAAAAGACAATGAAATTGATTGATCTTTTGACTTTGCATTATTTATGATTTTTTTCTAAACTGGCAACCTCTTTCATGTAAGGCTGGGTATCATTAAAAAATGTTCGATACAGGTACCTTGACTTCGATACTGGTTCCTGAGCAATACTGTTTAAAATTGCAATTTCATGAGATCTGTTTTAACAAAAGATTACATTACACTGTATATGTGGTGAGCCCTGTCTCTGGGCTTAACCAGAGCCATTAAATAGGGAAAGTTGCGACAACAGAAGTTTAAAATCGATCGTCATGTGATTCACAGAGACTTCAGACAGATATTCTGAGTGGGTGATTTAAATGCATGAATACAGAGAGACAGAAGACAATGATTGGCAGTTTGTTGTTATATAGAATTTATTGATCGATTGATTTACAGTACCGGGCTGCTAGTATTTGCAGCTAACTTCCGGGAACTATTGGGAGGCTCCACGATCCGCCATTGCTTTAAAAAATAAGGTCCACTGGAGTAAACGGAGACGATGCAACTCTCTACTCAAGGGCTCTGGGCATTTTTCCTACATGCCTCGAGACAGCCAGTCACCAGCACTATTGGATCTTGGCACAACAGGCATCCTGCATGCGTATTGGTGTACTAACACTGATGAGATCAACTCCTTAGGTATTGAGATTTGGTGTCGAATGATATTACATTTCTTGATACTCGGCAATTCTGCACCCAGCAATACTTTCATGAGGTTTCGTGAAATACTTACCATCAATCTGTACAAATTACTTCAGTAAGTAAATCACAATCTGTAGCCAATCCTGATTAAACTCTCTGGATGTGTTCTTCAGTTAAGAACAAAGACTGCTTTTGGATTTAAAATAATTTCTGGGCCAAACCCAAAACTGATTTAACTGGTTTAAACGTTGTATATTTTATTCAAATTTGGTTAAGTGTTGACACAAATGCACCTTATACCATTATAAATTAGCAATTAGGCCCTCTTCCACTCTGTGTTGGCACTACCGTCAGTTCTCCGTAGAGACAGGGACACTTGGAGACAAACATTTAAAAGCTCTTCATGTAAAAACAGTAGGAGAACACTGTCGGAAAAAAAAGAGTCTAAATACAGAAATGAATAAATAAATGCAATAAAATGTGGGCACTGTTCTCATTTTGCAGCTTGGATGCAGCCTTGTCAAACAGCACTTAAAAGCGAGGGAGCTGGTCTTGGGGGAGGTTGAGATGTTTATTCTAATGGATGCCATAATGAATGCTTACGGAGTCAGGCCTTGGCTTCGATAGGGGGCTCTGTGCCAGCATGGTTTTAAAGGAGAGGCGTCAGTGCAGCAGCCCTGGGCGCTTGGCACGCCGAGTCCCCCACAATCTCCCGGCACACACAGAAATGGCAGCAAGGACCTGGAGATAACCACCCGTGAAATCTCTCATCACATGCCTTTGATTGCTTGTCCACTATTTACTGTTTTTAAACCCTGAACTTCAAACACAGCAAATAAAACACAATTCCTGTGACATCTCCCTCCTCATAGGGCCATGTTTATTGAAGATATATATTTCTACAAATTGTCCCAATGTTGTGATGTCTCTCACTTCTCATTGGAAGCACACAAAATTCAAATCAAATGCTGGATTGTCACCAAGTATCTAATTCTTACACTGTTTGGTGGAATCATTCAAAACATTTAGCAGAGTTTTGACAACAAGAGCAGCTTTTTGTAGATTTTCATAAATGTGTCTATTTTTCTGGATTAAATAGAGGCTATGGTGCGCACAATTTGTATGGTCCATGCACGTGTTTCTGTGTGTGTGTGTGTGTGTGTGTGTGTGTGTGTGTGTGTGTGTGCCTGCTGGGGGTGAAGACTGAAGCGCTTTATTAAAATGATGAGAGCAAGTTCAATTTGAATCATGCAGTGCCTGTCAGTGGCTTCTCGAATTGCAGGGCTGATGAAATTGCTCTTGCCGTTATTTAAAAGCAGTTGTAATCCATCTGAAAATGCTGTGATATAATCCATTTAATTTCGTATTCCTTGCAGCAATAACATTGAGTAACAAAAATCTATCAAAGCAATGTAGCCTGGTGATTTAGTAATTATCTTTATTTTACATTACTGCAATTCAGCCTGGATTAATTGGAGTCTTATCTGAGCCGAGCGGCAGGTCACTTACCTCAATACACTACAATGTGTTTTTATCTTAATCATCAACCTCCACAAACTCAATTGTGACCCACTGTGCCAAGAAATGATTATTTTCTGATGCATAAAATCAGAAATACATACATGCATAGTGAAGCCAACAGCTATTAAAGTGTCTTTAACTGGTTCCTTCAAAATAAATCATAAAAGTGGGTAAAATGAAGACAAAAAGTACACCGCTGGCTGCTGCAGCACTGCGATGACCTTATCAGAGGAGGTTACTGGTGTAAAAACAACGTCTATGGGAGGAGCAGCAGGATGTATCACATGGTAAATGTCATGGTGTGATTCCTATTCAGGAGAACTCACCAAACATCTAGTATTGATCAGCTGTTTAAGTTGAGTTAATGTATGAGCGATGCTCAATGTATTCCCTAATGGGTAAGCTGCCTGTAGGCAGTGCACTGGTAATAAGACCTCAGACAGCCACATAACTCAGCCTGTCTCTGAGACCACTCTCTTTTTCCTCCACCTGGGCTATCTGACATCTGATATTAGCGACATCAGTGGCACTGTAGAAAGAGGAAGTAGAGGAATGAAGGAGCCCTACAAGGCCTATAAAGCTGTGGCGGGTGAGGTAGTAATTATAGCTTTATTCACCATGACAGTCCCAAACTGCTTTTATTTATATCATTGTCAACATATGTAGAGGACAGATCATTAGATTAAACATTACATTGCTATCCAGGAAGCCATTAGTATCTGTTCTCGTCATCGTGATGTGAAAATTAACTTGCAGTTACTTGACCCTTATTTGAAACACCCACAGCTGTTTTTAATGCTTTTTCTCAAATTCCATCAAATTCCCGCTAACATCCTCAACCGCAAGACCATCCTCCCAAAAAACACAGCCATTTAGGTTCGAACCAATATTTATGTTTAATGTTAGGCAGTGACCTCTCGTGGCTATAATAAGTAAGACCGGAGCAAAGGTGAGCGTTAGGTGATGAAATATAAACAGCGACAAAGTTTGATAGAAAGGAGGTTGTGGTGGATGGAGGAGCCAAACACAGGACTCTCACCCAGACCACTGTTCATGTCCTGTGTGAAAGCAAATGTCAAATGTATATGTATACAATTCACTGTATTATTGGAATGTTGAATATTGTCATGTAGAGAACAATAAAAATAAAATGTATTGAAATTATAAGCTACCTTTAGAGAAGATAAAACCTGGAAAACCAGCAACAAACAGAAATGATGAAATGAACATGATACATGATGTTCATTTTGTAGCTTCTTGTATCTCTATTCCCAACATCAACTCACAGGAACCTCCCTTGGATTTAAATGTATCTTCATGCTTAAAGGGGCAGTTTGTAAAATTTTGTTCAACCATCAAAAAATTAACAAACATCATCAACACAGTTGGAAGAAACAACTGTAACTATGTATTGTGTTGTGGAGATGTCTACTGAAGTTAGCGTCCTAACCAGCTAGCCCCGCCTGTTCTGTCATGTCATACCAATTTGCACCCCATGAGGTGATAGCCCCCGCAGTTTCAACTGGGAGTATGCTACTTAGTCTAACAAGGAAACAAAATTAACCCAAATTAAATGAAAAAATGAAATGAAAGGAGATATTTTTACACCTATTTTCCTTACTAAAATACAACTGTACACTCTCTGAATTCACAGACGAGCTTGTCTCCTTGACTCATTGTAAAACACACATTAAAAATTAAAAGTTTAAAGTTTGGTCAAAATAAATCACAGAGTAAGATGAGAAAATATTACACCACACGCCATTTTTCCCCGCTGCTGATGCCCGACTCTCTCACTCCTCTGCCCGCTTCATGCCTCTCCTGTCCCCGCCCGCCCTGTCTTCTCTGAGTCATATTCTCAGTCAGCCATGTTCACCGGGAGGCCGGTAGATGACTCACCCTGTCATCCGAAGTTGTGGCGTGCACAGAATCCCGTCAGCTAACAGAGCCACTTAGCTTCAAGGCTACCTGAGCTACTTGCTAAGATAGATAAAGATAGGAAACAGCAAAGAGTATACTGAGAAGCAGTAAGCGTTGATGCTGCCCCCTATAGTTTTGGAGCTAACTTCAAATTCTAGCCATTCTTACGCCTTTAAACTCATATTTTCTAAAATGGTTGTGTGTGATGTGAAATAATTACAATTTGAGTGTTGTAACATACAAAAAACAAAGGTACGGTCCTTTAATGTGTGTGTACGTGCGCTGTTGTGGTGTTAAGGACATCAGCAGTAGTCTGTTCGCTGCCTGCCTGCATGCTGGTGGATAAAACACATAAAGGACTGTCCTCACTAAGATTAATTGATTCCTTCACATTTGGATACAGTTCAGAGAACCAGAGAAATTGGCTGTTTTGACAGCAGCATGGCCCTCACCCACTCACTCACACACGGCCAAAAAACAACCCACAATATACAGACACGTATGGTACCAGCTCGAAAAACTTTCTGCTTTCTTCTTCATTTGTTTTGGTACATTAGCATTAGCAGATTTAATCACCACTAACGTGATGATTATGAGGAATCTCTGGGGCCATCCATTCAAATAACACATCTTTTCGGGACCTTCCAAAAAAAACAACTTTTAAAACATCACTTGTGCTCTTTAAATCACTTACGCCATGCTAACAGCATTTCTGACTTCTTGGAAAACATTCTCACCGTGGCAAGAAATAAATACATCACAGGCGGCAGGTAGAAAAATCATTATTTTTGATTTGAATTTACCTTGCCCGTAGGTAGTAGTGCATTGATGCCGTTAGAGAACATGCACAACAGGCCAAAATAGAAACATGTAAACCCTTGACTGTGGTGGGACTTCATGATGGCATTTTCATGTATTTTGATCATACCCTCTGCACTCCCGGAAAGCCTCTCACATGTTCCACGGCATAAGTGCTCATGTCTCATACCCTCAGAGGACGTTTTGGTCTGTCTCTATGAGTCTAATTTACGGATATCTGCATGAATTGGGAGGGCCTGAGGCCAACCATCTCATGTCTTTTTAAGGGAGGGGGGGGTGTGGGTTGTTGCGTTAGTAGGCCCTTTCGGGACAGGAGCAGCATTTCAGATAAGATCGGCGGTGGGAAGTGGTGAGCCGGGCCGTTTGTTCTCGTTGGCCATCTCTCATGTTGCACCACTGATTGGGAGGAAAGCTAAAATTGCTTTCACCGGGGCTCACTCCAGCAGTAGGCAATGATAACTAACAATGCCCCCGGGACCTAGTTAAAGCTGCATCACACGCGCTGGAAAACCACTTTAATGTGGCAGCATTAGGAAGCTGTCAGTTGGGTTGGTGGGGAAAACAGATTCCAACTCATCGTGGATTTTTGAAAACATTTGTTATCCACACTTCAAAACTGCTTATAATCAAGCCGGCATTTTTAATTTCATTTCACACAGCTTACCATGAAGAAAAAAAAAAGGTTTAAAGATCAGAAAAGCGAGGGTAGAGAACAGAAAATTACCATGCTTCCGCTCTTCTCTCAAACCCCTCTGCTGTCTCGCTCAGTCATGGGGATCGTGGAGCTCTTGTCATACAGAAATGCAGCAGGTTGCAAGTTTCTCTTTTTTAATGCGGGTTATGATTCAGGTGTACCATTCAGCGGTTGTATTTTGTAGTCTGTACATTATTGACCCATCTGTGCAATTTCTCTAAGTGCTACGTAAAGTTAGCTGCTGCTAATTACACGAAAGCTTTCCTTGTCAACCGTACAGCAGAAAAACAGTATAAATAGTCCTCTTTTTGAAGCTCGATATGATGGAGCTGTTTCTCAAACGCCACTCTCATTAGGTTGAGAGTAAAGGTTGATCTGAACTGGTTTGTTTTACCTTCTACATTTGATCATTTTTTTTTTGCTAATTGTGCTATATTGATTAATTTAAGCGATTACAGTATGAATTTATGTCAACCTCCATATGAATTCTCTTAATTTGTGGTGATAGTGTTTACTGTAGACGACTACATTCTTCCAAGCATGTCACTAACAATCACACACCTCATTTACTCTAACAACTGTTTACTGTACTTAGTGTTTCTTTTACCTGATGTGCAGTGCTACAAGGGGATGTTTGACTATTTATACATAGTCTTTACCTATCCAGGTATTGCTTATTAAAACCTGCGTCTGGAAGTGTGCACTCATTGACAAACATTGAAAACTACAGATTTTATAAAATAATGTAAAGTTTAATTGTCAGTTGTCACAGTGTATGATGGTAGGTTAGATTTTGTTAATGCATATTAGGAGTGTCACAACTTTTTTCGACAGTTTCATTGTTGGATAATTTTATTTAACAGGATTTAATAATTTTCTCACCTGATAATTTGGGAAGCAAAATTTGAGACATGTAAGAGTCACTTTTAAAGGTACAGTTAATATAATATGATAATATAAGATAATATAATATAATATAATATAATACTAGATGGCACTCATCCGCACTTGTGCACCCATAATCTACATACCTTGTTGTGAGCAGTTTCTTGTAGGAACTACTTTCTTTGTACCAAACCACACCCGTCAACCGTACCAATGTGCAGAAGGTGCATAAACTCACGGACGTGTGGCTAGCTAAATAAGCTAACTAAGCTAGCTAACGGTACAGCTCAGCCAAGGGGGCCTTTGATATGTACATCCTGTGCCTGTGATTTTGGGGTAAACTATCCCTTTAAATGTTTTTAAATGTGTAGAGCATATATCTTTCTTAAGAAAACAAACAAACAAAAAAAGCTCTTCAGGTGGCTGTATCTTGCACAGTATTTCTTAACTTTTTTCAATCCACGAATATCATTTTCCTTTCGCCGGTACAATTCTAGCTTTTCTATTATATTCTATCCTCAGCTCCATTAACATTAGCGGGACATCGTTGCTCTTCCTAATAATAGACAGTGCAGCATAAAAGATCCACATTCATGATGCACATTTGATCAAAGATCCGGTTTAGCAGCTTCCATCAAATAGCTGTTAGCCGAAGTGGCTGTTGTGCTGCTTGAACTCCTTTTTTTCCTTTGGATGTGAGCCAGGTAAAAAAAAAAAAAGAAAAGAAAAAAAGATCCAATTCAAATGAACTGCTAATTATATAATAAAGAGTATGAACAGTGTAATGACTAATGGACTCACTTTGTGTGCTTAAAGAAAACATTTTTGCATAAAAATGAATGCAAACGAATCAGGTAGGTTTAATTGATGTTCAATCATGAATAAGATAACATTAGCCACTTAGATGATTTCATTAATATATTCGGTATATTATACTGTATATATACTGCTGAAACAGACCAGTAGATAAGAGTTGAGAGGTTTTTCCAGTTCCTCTTCAACATATTTGAGGTTTGTTTTTATGTGGCAGTTTTCACCTTTTGACAACATTTCCTTCAACAGCTTGGCAGTCAATGTGAAGTAGTAACACCTTGTTCAAACTCACATAATTCATGATAAATTGCGGTTTAGCTTCTCCCCCCTTACCAGGTAATTTCTGAATCAATGAATGATGATATGCTAATTCTATGTGCTGCAAAATGATTGCAATCTCCGAGACCTGCCGCTGTAAACCAGTTAAAAAGAGAAACATGCAGGCTGTTAATGTAGAGTCGTTCTAAATCTCATCACTCTCTTTAATAGTGAGTATAATTAAAATAAAAACACAGTCTAAATCCTTTTACACATGCTGCCAGCATGTAAGAAGGTGAGGAGAATCATAATGCCATTAAATGTGTTTACTTTTTCCTCTTTGAAAAGAAAATGTCAAAAACAAGGAATAACATGGAGCCTCATCCGTACACACACTCCAGTCTCTGATCACTCAACAAAAGACACACCATCTTTGTTAAATGCCTTCTCTTCCATTTGGCAATGCTCTCTGAGTGTCCAAGAGGTGTTCTTATCCATTTAATATATGCTCACAGTGTATCCTGTCAAATATAGATTTGAATCAATAGCACTCTGGAGTGGCTCGTTAAACTTAAATCAGCTTGGAAGTGGTGCATGCCTGCCTCACAGCTGCTGTCATTAACCACCGCCTTGCAGATTATTGGAGAAACGTCCTTGTGTGAGCAGATTCACCAGTTTACCTGAGGACTGTCGGTTGGAACTCCGATGTTAGATGAACCAGCAATGAAGAACAAACAGCTCATATCCACACCCTCTTAAGGCAACACTCAACCTGAGATCAGTTTTTTGAGTGTCAAACATGCCTCGTGCTCGTTTAGAAAGTGGCTGTAGAAACTCGAATTCATATCAAATGTCCTGCTAATGACCAGTACTCATGCTGAAAGAACTTCTGAAGCTGCTTCTGCAGCAGAACCTACTTCTCTCGCTGTCCATCTGTGTGCTCAGTATGTTACAAACGGTTCATATTCAGGTCCAGTATTTATTGATACGATGATGCCACTGGCCCAATTCTGGATGCGTGGTTTCAGGGCTGTCACTTTATTATTCAAAATTTGGCCCTTACTTCAAATGTGGGAAAAAAATGTACATATTTGAACTTTAATGACCTGTTTAAATTGGAAGTATATAGTCTATAGAGAACTAACGTGAAACCAGAGCTTTTGGGTTGTTTTCCAGAAATAAGAAAACGGCATTCAAAATCCCACTGACATTTGTAACTACGCTAATAATTAAAAGGCCAGTCTTGGAACAGTATGTAGTATGGCTGGCTTCATACTGTATGTTTAGATAAGGATGTTTTTTGAAGCTTGGGTGAAGAAACCAGCAAATGCAAGCTGAAAATACATAACAAATACATAAACAAACAACCCTGTTAAATGCCAGAATGCCACAATCATGTTAACACAAGAAACATAGCCGTCACTAATGTACCTCAGTCTGAAAAGGCTACTCAGTGCTCCGGGTGTTAGCTTTAAGCTAACGTTAGCCTCTGAAGGAGGATGTTGCTGCCACCGCAGCTCTTTTATCTGGCTCAGGGGCTGTGTGCTTTGTGGTACTCGGTTAGCGGCTGAACAACAGTCTGTCACTGCTGCTGCTGCTCACTCGTTCTTTGGCTCAGGGGCTGTGTGCTTAGTGCTACAAAGTTAGCCGAGGTAGCTGCTGAAGAGCAGGCTCAGTGGCTGTGTGCCAGCACATCGTTGTCATTGTTCATGGTATCCAACTACCTCATGTCTCACTCACATGTAATATTATTATCATAATGAACGCAAATAATGAACATGGCTATTGTTAGTTCTTACTGCTGTCAAGCTAGTATGTAAATATTGGGAAAGTTTGGCTAGACTTTCTCTGCCATTCTTGTGCCACTAGCTCGCTAAAAGCTTAGCAATAATGTTACCTCCACATATCCCTCTGGAAGACTTCAGTCATATGCAATGAGTGCAAAGAGCAAAGGGTAGAGTGGGTACAGACAGGCAGGTGTCAAGGTAGACAGAGAGTTAGTTAGCCTGCTAGAGTAACTTACCAACCCTAGCTTTCATATAATTGTTTATTCAATTATGTTTTTAGTGCCTTCAACAAACACAATTTCCCATAAGCCCCCAGACATTCATGGTCAAAATGTCCTTGACAAATAAATTCAAAGATAAGGCTGTTTGCCAACTTTTTATAAAGCAGCTGCCTAAATTACTTGACAATGACAACAAACCTGCTATCTTTCCACTCAGCGGAGGCACCAGAAACAAGTGTACAACTGTTCATCCTCAGGATCCCCACCCAAAGTTTGTGAAAAGGCCATCATTGATGGGATATGCAAGGATATACAGCCTAAAAACTCCATGCTTTGATGAAGACTCTGAGGTGCAGTTTAAAACACTCTTTTAATCTAGTTGTTCCCCACCCCCTAAGAAACAGTTTTTGGCAAAATACAATGTCTCTACATATTGTTTTCTATGTAAAGTGATACACCACTGATGGTTAGGTGTGCATCAGCTGGGTTGGATGTGTTGCATCACAACAATATATACTACTGATTCGTGCTGAAGCACTGGTTAAAACTCCGTAAAGTTGTGTCTGTTGTATATGACTGCTTTTTCACATCTTTTTTTTTTTTTTGCTTTGCGATAGCACGTCGTGTTTTGGATTTAAATCGTTAGAAAATAAATGATTGTCAGTGATGTAACCTTTACATAATTTGTAATTAATGAGCTAAAACGTAAAAAAACATCAGTATTCTCCTTTTAACATTTCCTCTTATGGTTCCCTTGACTGGCCTTGGCTTAAATCCTCCCATAAACGTCCCTCTTGTGTGTGTTGTTCTGTTTTTTAACTGCATGAATAAATAAAAATAGTAGAAGTAAGTGATTCATCCACTCTCCTGTAAAGAGTTCATTGCACATCCCCGCCTGGAGGGAAAGGGTTAACTGCGACAGCAACAATAATGAGAGCGCAGTGAGACGTGTGAAGTAATTAGTCAGTCTACTCTCCAATATTTACCCAGTTAATTATTTGTGAGTATTACTCTTGTCTTCCCTTCAGATGGCTGCCTATGTTGTTTTTTCCACACCATTTGTCACTGTCCACCTCTTGTGGGTTCTCATCCCCTCTTCCTGTCATTTCTCTTTTTTCTTTTTTCTTTCTTCTGTAATGGCAGGAGAGTGGCATTTCGGTGAACCTTTGCCAGTGGAGGTGTTAGACCGCTGTCCCCGGTTGTGCGAGGTCAACTATGATTATTTATTCATCTGTCTGTTTGTCTAACGTTAGTAGCAAGATGTGAAAATGGTTGCTAACTTGCAAGAGTTGTACACACCTCAGAAAGGTCAGAAAGCCGAGAGATGAAGGAGAGGACTCTCTGAGTCCAAAGGTCACGCTCGGCCACAGCAAACCTTATCTCTATTGTTTTTGAGAAATATAGAAACAGAGGACTGCTGAGGGCGTCAATTAACCCTTGATAGACGGACACGTATGGAACTGTTCAGGAGATCCAGTCAAATTGTCTGTTCACCATTCTAATTTAATGTGCTGTAGCCTGTATTGAATCTGAATCTGTTATTGACAACACCGAGTATAGTCCTTCAGTGCATAACCCTCCGAACACCACAGGATGGCGCCTGTTATTCACAACCTGCACTGAACATAAGTGATCACATGACATCCCGATAGCTATTCAATACGCCACCTCAGGCTGCGGCGGACAGTACACATGGCCTATCATTGTTTGTGTAATGACATAGTTGTTTGCAACAATGACATGGTTAGCTAGCTAGCTAATCTTGTTGTTAAACATACCATCAAATTATATTTACTGTTTGTTAACCCTAATGTTTTTCTATATATCTTTTTGGCTGATAGCTGAGCCAAAGGGCTCTATGAGCTGAGCGGACGTTTCCACTGCATGCAAACCTTTCAGGGTTGTAATGATTTTTCCAGCTATTAGTGTAACTCTCAGGTGTTGCCAGGGAAACCGAGTTATTGCTTGTGAAAGAAAAGAAAGTGTATTTTCATTGCAAAATGCGTGAAAATATACATTAATGCCAGTTAGCTTACTCTAGCACAAACAGTGATCTGCTGATCAGCACTTCTAAATTTCACTAATTAACCCATGGTGTCTTGTTTGTTTTATTTGTACAAAAACCTAAATATAAAATTGAAACTTCATTGTTTTATAGCTCCATGCTGGGCTGTCTCTTGGTGTGGAGCAGCAACTTCCTGAAGTCACCAAGACACGAGCCTGGCTAACAGTTTTTCATGTTTCCAGTCTTTGCGTTAAGCTAAGCTAAGCTAAGCTAAGCTAAGCTAACCGGCTGCTTGTTGTAGCCTTATAGGCTATTAAATGACCAAATATGAGAGTGTTATCAATCTTTTCACTTGGTCTTGGCAAGAACAAGCTAATATTTCCAAAAATGTCTAAAACTATTCCTTTAACTTCATAGAAGTATAATTGTCCACCAGCCACTATAAGCGACCTGAATGGCTGCAGAACGAGGCAGAAATCTATTATCACTGTCATTGTTTAATTAATGTTTCATATGTGGAGGAAATATGTCTCTGACCAATATGTGTGGGGGAGGGGTCAAAGCAGCGGGAATGGGGTGGGCTCGGTTGGTTGAAGGGAAGACAAAACAGTAATTATTTCATTATGGTTTGACAGCAATAATATTACAGTAGTGCAGTGTGGAGTGCGCCTATCTGTGGAACAAATGAGCTCTCCCTCAGGAGAGCAGACTGCAACACTGAGCCTAAGGTAGGGTTTGCATTACTGTCTTTCTCTCTCTCTCTCTCTCTTTCTCTCTCTCTCTCTCTCTCTTTCTTTCACACACATACACACACACTTTCTTTCTCCTTTCTCAGCTACCGTTTTAATATTCTCAGTCATAGCACATGCAATTATTTTAAAAATAAATTTAGCACAGATAGAAAAAAAAATTGGGCCTCCTGGGTGACGCAAATGACTTCCTTGTTTTTATTAGAAGACAAGGTGTTTATTAGGGGCCTTGTTGGCTTATTGCAGGAGGTTTCTGAGTTTGAGTAATTGTCCAATTAGGTGTAATTTCAGGATTGGTGCTAACCCAGGCGATTGTGCTGTAAGAGGAGGACTACCACCGGGACACACATTAATGAATCCCACTGAGACCTGTCTACCTTTAAGAAAGAGAGACTGTGTCTGCTTCTGTTTCGCCTTCCCAAATCTTTTTAACGAGGCATTATAACTGGGATTTACAATTGAGACAAGGCACCACTTTTCCCTCCCCCACTTCATTGTTCCTTATTCTTCACCGTCTGTGCACTGGGTTACAAAAATAATTTATCATTCATGTTATTTCAGTTCTCTGAGCAATTGCCTCTTATTCAAACAGAAAGGTTACCTTAATTGTTATGTAGCTCAGCTATTTATACCCTGGCATAAAAATGCATGTTTGCTGCTTCATGGAAAGGTCACTCATTACAACCCAAATAACTTTTTCTCTGTTGGTGTGGGCTCCTCAAAGTGTTTGTTGGCCACTTCACACTGGGAGATGGAACAAGGTTTTCAGAGAGGGCTCCAGAGGATTTAAGTTGTCGCCACCTATCTGATGTGATGAACTGCTTATCTCTCGTTTGTTCTCACTTTTGTAGCATATCATCCTCTTTTTCCTCCTTAAAAAAAAAGGCTCAATATTTTGGGAAATTCGCTCTCTTGCGGCGAGTTAGATGACAGGATGGATACCACTCGCATGTCATGTTAAATACAACGACTAGACTACGACTCTTATAACTGAACTGAACAAAATGATTTGTGATTTCCACCTCTACCTGTTTCTAGTCTATATGCTAAGCCTGTTGGCTGCTTTAGCTCCAATATTCTCTTCTAAGTCTCGGTAATGAAGTGAAACCAAAAGCATGACCTTTCCCTAATCTTAACCGTGTGCCTTGAGCCGCCAAAACAATGATAAAAACTTTAATCCTGCTTCAGTTGTATCACATCATCTTCTGACTGAGGGATGCTATAGTATTTTTTCCACAAAAGGTCATCATTCATTTATGATGTATTAATGATACAATTACAGTATAATCCTTTAAACTTACAATATGTACTGTAATTTCCACCACTAGGGGGCTCTCTATCAAAGACATGTGCAGTGTTTTGTGGGAAGGAGCCGCTGCTCAGCTGCTCAGAGGCGGCCACAGTGTCGGAGCCAGACCTGAGAACATTACATCGGATTCTGCTCTGATCTGGACTCACCTTAAAGTTAGTCTCGTTCGCCGACTTCTCTATCTCTATAAGTAGCGACAGCGATCTAATGAAATGCACTTTTACTTTGAGTAAACTTGTGGTTTTCTCTGGGTATGAACATTGTTGAAAACATTTGGGATAACGTATGTACACAGCTCAACAAAATATTCCTACATACATCGTTAAAATGTATATATGTAAATCTATGATAACCAGTGTTTGAAGACACTCACGCCATTTAGTAAAAGCAAAAAGAGGTATAAAAGTTATTTGTGAGTTTATTTTCAAATTTTAGCTATTTTTTTAAGTAACTAAAACATTTGGACACATAAAGTCGTGTCATTGACCCAATTACACATTTTTAGCAGACAGTGTTGACAAAACAGATGGACAAATGTGTAGGATCAGGAAGAGACAGAGAAAGAAAAAAAGAGAAAAGAAAAGGAGGACCATGTCGAGAACTGGGAGGACCTGTGAGAGACACAGAGGCTGAAATATTAATAAGGGTTGAGGGCTGTGATGTTTAAACTCTCGGACAACATCCTCCTGTGTTTGCAGGCCTGCTCTTTGTGGACAAATAATAGGTGTTGGGCCAGTCTAAAAAATTCAGCACACTGCATAATGTACAAAGGTCTGGCACGGAAGCACAAGGAATAGGGAGGCAACTCTATCAAAGTGGGCCCGGCCTTCACAATGTGTCCACGCTTGCTCCCTGTGCGACTCTGTTGTTACATCTGTATGGGCTTAATGCTCTAGCAGGACACAGAGATGAAGGGGGAACCACACACTGCAAGAGTCTTCATTAGTTCAGAGCTCAGTGCAACAGACATGGTCTCACACCACCTGACCCACAGAGTGGCCCATGCAGGCCCACTTTCTTTCAGCCAGTGGGGAGATAAAGCACTAAGCTGCTCATATGAATGCCAGCAGCATCAGAAGAAATGCATCTGAAGCTCACATCTAGTTTGAGTTCATGTCAAGGTTGCATTACACCCACCCTCCCACCATCACCACCAGCACCACCAACACCACCCTCTCTTTTCTCTCCGTCTCTGCTTCATCCCTTCTCACATTAGAGCCTCTCACAGTCTCACCACAACCACTGACAACACCACGAGCACATCACATCTTCGCAGCAGCTACCCACTGCTCATCTTCACACTAAACCTTGTCCTTCTTTCAGGCTTACGTCTCAACACTCCCTCAGAAATAAGCCATTTCAAAAAGATTCATGAGCAGCTGGAGCCGCCATGCTGTATAACTGCAGCCATCACGGGCTTCTTTGCTGATACAGTCTGACGTCTCAAAAGGCTCCGGGATTCAAAACAAAATCAGGTTTCCTGATCCAGCGACAAACTGAGCTATTGGGAAGGCGCTTTTGCTAAGACTCTTTGTGACATGATGATTGGGAGACAGGCTCAAATTCCCTATGAATATGGATGCAACTGTTTATGCCTCTAGGAGAAAAAGAAACAAGCACATACTTGACTGGTAAATATTTGTAAAAAAAAAAAATAAATAAAATCTTGGAATGCTTTTGGCAAGGTAGGCTATATATCTGTTTTGTTAGGGGTAGATTATTCCTTTCCAGTGTGTGGGTTTGGACTGTCAGTTCATACTATCTTAAAAAGGATTATCTGATGCACCTTGGTCTGATTTCAATTTGAATAGGTGTGAATTTATTTTGCAGTGCTCAATATCACATACAAATAAGTCCCCCTATAATCCAATTCCACCCCCACCAGAAAAAAAAAGGATGAAATAAGAATCTCATTATGCTGTCCTGCTTTATGTTGGCTCGTTCCCTCACAAACAATCTTCTGAATTCAATATCAGTGAGTGTTTACTCGCAGCTCTTGAATGGACACAAATGTTACTGAACGACAGGTGATATTTTTCTAATTTCATAAAATTCAGGTACAGAGATTCATCCCTGAGCATTGATTCATTTTGAAATAGCTGCACCCCATGTCTTATTTACTGCCCCTGCGACACTGAATTCATAGTGATTGAATGTGGTGGTATGAAATTAGATTGCATTGTGTGTCTCTGGCTAATAATTCCAGATGGAATAGCTCCTCACTCTGCTTGACATGATGCACCCAGAGAGAAATATGGAAGCAGAGAGCAGGAAAGTTAAGGTTGCTTAGGTTCATTCGGAGGCCTTAGAAGCCCAATGAATCAAGCTTTGCTAAACCTTGGGAGTGGTGAGGACCTGTGTAATTTGCTCTGAGAAGTGTTCTCTGAGGAGGTGTGTGATGCTTCTGGCCTCAGGAAGAGGCCTGCCCTCTTCTGCGAGCATGGTGTGATGTGATGATAAGATGAGGTGTCCTGTTTAAGAGCTTGATTAATGGCAGAGGAAGAGATGGCCACTCAGCACAGATACTGTTTGCCTTTGCTGAAGCACACTTCTGTTCGGGCAGGGGAGCACGCCTGGGGTGCTGCACTTCATCCCTGCCCAAACCCCAAATTACCAACACCACTGTCACCACAGCTCATCTTTACTTAAGGCGTAATGGCAAAGATCACGATCAATTTTCACAAGTCCATTGGAGCAGGCTCCTTCATTATGTTTAAAAACCATTCACACTGATTGATCCACGATGAGTGCATGGTATTGATAAATAATTAAAAAGCTCTCAGTTTAATTTGGGGGTAAGTAGAGGATGGAGAGTGTGGGTTGGGGGGTTGGGGGGTCGGGGGCGGGGGTTGTGTCAGGCCAGTCGGCTCTTAGTTGGTGTAATGAAGCCTGGCCTCCTGCTGTGGCACACCCAGCCACAGCTCCGCGTCTGCCTCCCCACTTTGTCCCAGTGGACGCACAACCAGCTGGATTCGTCTGCCATATTCGCAGCAATCAATGCAATCCGGCTTGAAAGAAAATCAATAAGACGTGTCCACTTATGCCGCAGAGTGTAGGAGAAGATCCTTTGCTGGGGCAAAGCTGCAAAACCAGCAGTAGAGATAAAATAAAATGTTCTGTGAGGTGTCGTTGTGGTCAAAATTTTCATCATTTTTTAAATTTAAGGCATATATCAAGATATGTACAGTCCTCTAGAGGCCTAAGAGAGAGGATATCTACAATTATTCTTTGGAGAACCACAGTGAAGGGAATTTTTGACAGTCACCTGCAGCTATTAGAAGATAAGATATGAAACAATCCCCAAAACTACAACACAGTTGTTTTGTTCAATGACAAATGACCTGTTTGTTGTTTACATTGAAGGACTTGTTCACCTAAAAGTTGTGGTTGTCTAACTTAGGTCGACATTCATTGGTGAAGCAAGTCTTGGAACGAACTGGATCTCTTGTTAAGAGCTACTTTTATGATTAAAATCAGTATGTTCATGTAATTTAGCTAAGTTAGAGATCTGAAGATCAAAAGGACTATTTTAGAGCAATAACAGAAATTTCAAAGATATCAGTGAACATATCAAACATTTCACTTTTTTGCTTTAACTTATCATTCTGAAGTTTATACTGATTGCACAGTGTAATGGATATAGAAAACACCATCCACTATAATTTTTTAATATCTATCGATTAGATGTTATTTGGTCTGCCACCAGGCTTGATTTTTCTGGAAAAATGAAGGCTGAATTATGGCGCAAAGGAAGCGCCATTGTGCAAGTGAAACAGGAAGAGGCATTGTTTTTCCCGTTCACTAATCCCTTTTAACGTTGGAACAACTTGAATAACTTTGGCCAAGGCAAAGAGGGAGAATAATAGAATCCCACGTAGAGCAAGAGTGAATAGTGAATATATTGTAATACTTTATTACCACGAAGAGTCCTTGATTCACTGCACTGAACAATGCAGAATATTTTATAAACAGCATTTGTTTTGAATGTAAAACCATAATCTGCAAAGCAACTTTAGCTGTCAAGTAAAATGTCAGTATTTCCCTCAGAAATGTAGTTTTGTAGAAGTATAAAGTTGCAAAAAATGTAATTCTTAAAGTCCAACTAAATAATACTTAAGTACACCACTTGAGTAAATGTTACTCTCATCAGTGGATGATCATTAAATAGTGATCCAGCTTCAGAAAGAATATTGTATTTTCACTTCAACCGCTCCTGCTGCTCCGGCTTCCATCAGAGAGGAAGCTCTGCCGGGCTGTTTTGGGGATGATGACTGTCGATAAAAGCATTCCAGTTAAATACCACAGAAACATGTGCTCTCAGTGTCATGTTTGAAGGTATCAGAATGTATTAGTCTTTTATGGAGAAGTGTGTGTGAAAGCCTGGTGAGAAGAAGGTGTTGTCCGATACTCTGGGGTTCATCAGCTCATGGGGTTTTTTTTAATGCTCAACCCACCAAATCCTCCACCCCCTGCTACTGCCACCTGGCTAAACCAGTTAACACCACAGGCTTGAGGTCATGGCTCTGCGACCCTAGTGCAGACAGCTCCTAGAGGTGTGATATGAGGCCTCTGGTGGTGTCTGTCCCACAGCCTCACACACTGCTGAATATCACTACATACCAGTCATGGACTCACACCTCGACTGAAGAGCATGATGACCGTAAATCCGAAACAAAGCAAGGTCAACTCTGACACAGACAGATGGACACTCATATGCACAAACACAAACGGACACATAAAGCTAAAGTGGCTAGCGGAACACACTCTGCCTGTGTGTGTGTGTGTGTGTGTGTGTGTGTGTGTGTGTGTGTGTGAGGTTGTGGAGATGTCATTTACTGCCTTTCTGTAAAGCAAAAACAGCAGAAAAAAAAGAATATTATGCTGTGTCACACGTTTTAGTGCTGATATCCGTCTAATTGATGACTTTGTGCCACATCAATCCATTATGCATAATTTAACATGGATCAAGTCCCACATTAACATAATCACCCATTGGATATTCTGCATAGTGTGACACGCTGGTGAGGAGCAGAACCCCAGCCTGAGAAAAAGTGACAGGGGAGATGCACCCCGCATGAGTAGGCAAACACACACACACACACGCATACACTAGGCTAGGCTAGGATGTGGCTGATGTTAAGATGTCAGATCCTTATTCGCTTTAAGCGAATAGTGGGAGTCCAGTCTGAGCATTTTGTGTTTATGCAGAGCCACATTTGAATAAACAGCCACACACACACGTACACACACACACGTACACACACACACACACACACACACACACACACACACACACACACACACACACAGTGAACAGCTTGGAGAGTGAGGGGTGTAGAGCCGCCTGCTTAGACGCTGCCGTTTGCAATCACTAAGCAGCTTTAGTGTCTCCTACCACAGTCCTGATTTAAAATTCATAAATGCTAATCCTTCATAATTTACAGTTTAAAAAGCAGCCCTGCTCACAGGCCCTGTGGCCACAGCTCTGTCAGAGTAATTATACCAAGGAGCTGGGAATGGACTACTAGCAGAGACTTTCAACAGTCAAGGAAATCCCCCTCACTGGCACCAGACCCAATTACTCCAAATACCTAAACAGATTAGCAAGTCATTTTCCAGTTCAATCTGGACATAGGTGCCAAATCGGTGTTATACTTTAGTCAGGTGGGTAAATAGCATTAAAGTTGGGACATGCCTGTTTCTTATTAAGTGGACGGTATGCCAAGTAATTTTATTAGCCATTTCATTTAATTTGTGGCCCCAGTGATTGTCTTTTACAAGGTTACTTGGCTCTCTCAATACCTCTGGTGTCAGAGGGTGATTTGCTGCCCTCTCACAGCTCACTGACATTGCAGTGTGTATATACTGTATGTGTGTGTGTGTGTGTGTGTGTGTGCGCGTGCGCGCACGTCACTGATGGACGGATGCTTCTATCTGGGGAGGTGCCAGTTTGTAAACCAAATTCTTTGTCCTTGCGAGGACAAAATACATTAGTTTAGATGTAGATTATCTGTGATTCTTTCATCCAGGGTCACTAATAGAAAGCCATTATCAAAATGGTCTGATTTCAGTGTAATGGTCCACAATGACACCACAAAAACCATCGAAGGTCCTGTGAAAGGGCCCTGCTTTACATGTCAAAGCGCTCAGTGCAAAATGGCTCACCATCCTTTTAAATGCATAATTAAGTAGCCATCTCAAATATTGATTCATCTCTCATCCTGATGTACTGTATGATAATGAAAGACGTGTAGACATATGTTAGAGAAAGGGATGTTTATGCATGTGTGATTACAATGTGAAACAACCGAGTGGATGACATGTTTTTCACCCGCACAGGGCGATACATAATCCAGTATTTAATACATGACGTCAACTGTTTAGGGTACAAACGACTGTATTAGGTATGAAATGCATTAATGTAAAAGCTGTACAATGTATTTCAGCCTAAAGACTGAAAGCAATAGGAAATTCTAGAAATTTAGATTGAGTATATTTGCATTTTGTGGAAAAACATATGTCAAATAAAGCAAAAAACTGCTCAGATATCTCACTAATGAAAAAAAATTCTTATGCTTCATATGCGTAATACCTGAAAAAACATAATATTTTTGCTTTTTTTTTGAAAAATAGACTAAACAATTGATCAATTCTTGATTCTGCAGATATTTTTTTCTGTCAGTCAGCTAACAGTTAATTGACTAATCATTTCAGCTCACGTGTATATGAAATTGTATTAGTATTTTCATTACAGAAATAGTTACTGTACCTGTGCACTATATGTTATGTTATTTACTGTGAAAAATATCAGAATGTAAGTCTTTTTAAAGTCATCAAAACTAAAGTCATCACATAGTAAAAACATTTCACAGCTCAATTCATGTTCCACTGCAAAGTCTTCAAAAACAGCACAGTAACTGTTTTGTCTTCACACCTATCTAATATTTCTCCGTCCTATCAGAAACGGCCACAACCCCAGATGATGCCTGAGCACTATATCACAGTGACTCTCATCTCTAAGTGAAAGAAATCAGGACTCTATTAGAGCAGATTAGGAGGACTGCGCTGGACATCATGTCACAAATCCCAAGCTTTAAAGTTTCTCTGTCTTCTCTCTGTAACCATCAGCCACGAGGAATGACTCACACAACACTCACATGTCCCTTCACTTCTCTTTTACACAGCAGGAGCCTGTTGCTACTAAGAAAAATGTCTGCATGTGTGACTGACATTACTCCATTAAATTTTAATTTAGATATAAGCACACATCACCAACAATCCTCCTCGTTTTCACTGCAATGGCTTACATGGTTTACTTCTAAGATAACATCTTATGCAGCAAATAACTCAATTAATTTCACACACTGCCTTGAGAATATGTGCTGTGCTGAATGTGAGAAAAATACTGAAATTATACACCAGAGACAGACAATAGAGCTAGCCTTACATTAGAAGAAACTACTTTAACAACTCCTCTTCCTCTCTTTTTTTTGTTATGCAGCAAACTGCACATTACAGTTATTATAATAAGCTAGTTGTTGTTGAGCAGCAACTTGTCTTACAGAGTAGAATTAAAGCATCAATGAGCTAACTTTATGTCTTTAGAGCTCGGTTTTTACCCAGGCTGGCACACCGCACTGATGCTGCACAGAAAACATGCTTTTGAACAGGTTAGTTCTAGGGTGAATCAAACTAAAGATGGATCCAACGAGCGATTTGTGTGTTCCGCCATCTTTCGTTGCCACCATTTCTTCGGTGGCTGCCTGCTTACACTGACAGCAACATGGTAGTTGGATTAAGACACTGGGCAGTGGTTAGTGAGGATGGTGCCTTATTTTACATATTAGACACTAGTTACAACAATAGCCCAAATAAATATGGGAGAAATAGACAAATAAACTTGACCATCCACCACATTTCAAGCGATGATGCAGCGAAGCATTGTGTAATATACATGGTAACTTTACTAGCTAGCTAGCATAATCAATCAAGAACTGCTCTTAATCTATTATCTAAAAAATAAGAATGTGTTTTTTATATGTATTCGAAGTCATTTCATTAACGAAAAGAGATAATCAGTTCAGTCTAACCCTTATGCATGATGAACACAGCATTTAGCGGCTAAACTTCTAACTAGAGTTGGAGGAGACCAAAATGTGGCTAAAAACGTGGTGATAAACAGAAGCCCAATGAATGTCTGCTGTATGCACTCAGTGCTAACACATAAGCCAAAAGCATCACAAGGTCAGTGCTAATATGTCAGTGTTGTGTTTACAGCTCATTATGCTGCCGACAGTCTAGTCTCTGAGAGAGACGGGGAAGGCCTCAATTTTGATGTCACGTTACAATCCACTGACATTTGGCCAATAAAAGGAACCGTGGAACCGATTTTTGTGTGTAAGAGTTGTAAATGGATAATATCCAAAATTATGTTTCCATTAGTGTATAATCACCTGAAACTAAGAATTTGTTACTGCTTGTTATTGCTCCTCTGTATATTCTAAGTTAATGATAAATATTTTCTATATCTTTTACCCTTTACTTCGATATTATATTTTTATGTGCAGTTGTAATTTCCAAACAGGAATCAATAGCTTCACACGATAAATATGCTGCTTTTGATGTGTTGATGTTTTTTGCGATTAATGCAGTTAACTGTCATGGCAATTACCTTTTTAGTCTTGTAGTCTGACGATGATGAACTCACTTCACAAAACAGGCCCGAGGTCTCTTCCTATCAGTGTTCAAAGAAGCAGCCTCAGAATGACAACACACTCGCACATGCTAGTGTGTATCTCCTCCAAAACACATCATGGCTTCTAATGTGTCAGGTTTGTGGTGCAGCAATTTCACAACCAAATAGCTCGCGGGAGTGATAAGAGTTTCATTATTGCTTGAGCAAATCAAAGGCAACAAGCAGCATCATTCATAAAACAGATTTCAATATTTCACCTGTTTTAATTTAGGTGTTCAACAAAGCAACAGAGAGATGGAAGACAGAGCAAGAAATAATGGAGAAGGTGGGTATAAATACACAAAGGCAGCACTCCAAAGGATATTGCTTTTAGTTATTCTAGTTGTGTGCTAAAGTCTGAGCTCTGTTTTGTGCAATTTTGAAAAATAAAATCTAATCAAAACAACAATGCACGAATAAAAGACCTGCCCTAAGGCTCCGTCTTACACTACAGCTGAAAACAATATTATATTTCTAAGTTATTTTAGCTTTGAAGCCAACCACAATGGCCCAAGCCAAAAACACATCTAATGTTAACTCGACAAGAACTGTGAGAATAATGGAGTTATTTTGCTTATTATTGTGTGCTCTGAGGAGCTTATTTCTCATCATTTCATCTGACATTTTCACATTAATTCTGCTCAATTTAACAGTCTGACAAACCAAACATGAGAATAAATACACAGGATGGACACAATTAAAGCAAATATATATATATAGTAAGCACATATACCTGCAATGTATTGTTTTTTGGGGCTCATAATGTTGTGTGTGGTTGAAGTTGTGTCATACTAATTTTTTAATTAGTAGTTTGTGTTGTTGTTGTATTGTCTAATTGTATAATATTTCAAAGGTGTTGCTGTTATTTTGTCCACACCCTGTGCAGTATCTAACACCCGAATCATAGTCCACAATAACAGCTGCTGTGTTTCAGTTACCTATTAAGCCATGGCCTTGAACACACAAAAAGCAGTTAAGTGCATAATAATCTGATGTAACAAGGCCAAAACACCCAAATTAAAAATGGTATTCTCTCTGTACACCTGCTCTAATTCCACTCATCGTTCGGCCTTGTACACATGAAAGGCACAAAGCACCAAGGCTTACTAACGAGTAAACACTGAAGAAGTTCAATTGATTGAAATACAAAGGGATCGAGGAAGGCTGCCTCTGGTATGATCACAAAGAAAAAGCCATGTTTTTGGGTCAGGGGCAAGGTCCTTGCCCAGGTCCTTGTTCCCAACATGGATATATTAAATGATTGGGTACCATATTGCAGAATGGCATACAATTTATTCAAATTAAAGCCAGTAACCAAACTGTTCCTAAGAAATTACATTTATCTAGTACAACAAGATAATATGATGTGAACAATGCGGCCCAAATTATGTTTGTTAGGGTTATCGTTATATGCAGTTCCTGCATTAGCAAGTTAATTCATTCTGAGATTAATTAGCTCTTAGTTTAGATCAGTTTCTCGGCCTCTGGCTGTGCACTTGTGACATTACGTACAAAAAATAAAGACTCAAATCTAAGACATAGCACAGACACAATTAGCAGCTGGCTGGACAACACAATGGAGCATTTAAGAGCTAAAGAGTTATTTGG
Organism: Pagrus major; assembly: GCF_040436345.1. Lineage (NCBI taxonomy): Eukaryota > Metazoa > Chordata > Actinopteri > Spariformes > Sparidae > Pagrus > Pagrus major. The sequence goes on along the minus strand of NC_133218.1, from coordinate 22,950,673 downwards.
ATCAGCAGTTGGTGCAGACCAAAACAGAGCTAAAAGAGAGTGAAGATGGATTTACATTCACCAGCTGTCGAACAACCATATAAACATAATTTTGGGGAGTCAGGGTTGTTACCAGGCACCGGTGACAAAAGTTGTTCAGCCCATTGATTGTAAAAAATGTTGATGGAGCTTCTGGAAAGTGAAGCCAAATGCAGAAGGGCCTGAAACCTTCATTTGTTCCAATTGCCACCATGAGCCAACTTCACTGGTTTCAAAGTGAAGCCCAATTTTATGTAAGCTTATGATAAAATGTCCCTACTTCTCACATTATTTATTTTATTTATCACCTCAGTAAACAGTTTCCTAATGTGTTTATGTCTCAAAACAGCATGATTTAATTGGTAAATTACAGTCTCATTTAATGTTAATAGATAATACATCAGGGTATGATTTGGGGTGTGGCTACCTTATGTTTGACCAATCTCTACCTTGGCCTGTCCTGAGGTTCTTATTCAGATCCAATCAGTATCCTCCCCAGCTCCACGCTGTCGTCTAAATATGGTCACTTCTGTTGAGTCCACAAACCAATGGGTGACATCGTGTTGGGTTTACGGAGTTGTTCCAGCATAATCACTGTTGTTCCACGACCATCATTTCAACTTTGGACAAAGCGGTGAAGCCCACATTTGCACACTGTTGTGGCTGAATGGATTAAGTAAAGCACTCTCACTCAGGAGATGGGTTTGTATCCTGCTGTTTGTTTACTGTTCAATTTTTACTCTAAGGTCACTTATTATTTTTGTTTCTTTTAAGTTTTCTGTTATTGTTTGGTTTAGGTTTTAGTTTAGGCCAAAAAAATACTTGGTTAGATTTAAGAAAACATGGTTTGGGTTCAGCTACACCTTTCACAGCGTTTAACATGTTTCTGAAAGGATAACTTCTCCCTTGTGAATATTTTGCCAGTCTTTTTCCCCGAGTTGCAAAGCTATGGTGTTATAAAAATGTGATTGGTCAGTATTAATGATGGTCCTGGAGCAAGATTAATTATGATGTTCTAGGAACAACACCAACACGGCGATATCAGATCGTGCGTGAGGTTACACGGTTCAGCTGGGCTGCTGTCTTGGGCATACAGAGCATGTGCACTTGACTACTTCTCTGGCTGAGTCAGTGTATGATAGTTCAAACTGTGATGAAACAAACAGTAAATCTGGAGTGTCTGTGATATTATTCAGAAAATTGTATTATTGTATTACAATTGTTTCCTTCATAAAAGTGATGTAAAAATCCCTTGTTGGGCTCTTGGGCATCACATGACTTTGGCATTTCAAATGGTGGCCACTGTTCCAAAATCATTGCAGAACCCGGCACTGTTGTCTTGGTTTCAAACCTGCCGGCTGGCTGGGCCTTTCTCTGTGGAGTTTGTGTGCACTTCCTGTGTCAGTGTAGGTTTCCTCCACTGTTCTCCCACAGTCCAAAGGAGGTTTATTTCATGTTGGCAGGTTTGTTAGGCACATTGCAAACCCTGAATTGCCCATGTGGATGTTTGTCTATATGTGTTAGCCCTGCGACAGACCTGCGATCTGTTCACTGTGTACCTGGCCTTTTTTTCTCTGACCATCACAATATAGACAACGTATTTATGCTTTCCAACACATTGTGTTCTGTTTAATTTCTTACACCATCTTCCATAGACCGTTCAGCTGCAGTAATTTTTTATTACATATAATTTTCTTTTGTCTTACTCAAACTGATTGTGTTTCTAATGTATTCTTATTAGCATTTCACTTTCTTATTCCATCATTTTATATTGGAATAATGACACAATCAAGAGACGCAGTAACAGCAGTCCTATAGCTCACGTCTACATTCAATGCTCAAGACAGTGCAGATGGAGCTATACAGTCTACAGTACTTTGCTTTGATCTAGTTAGTCTCCTAGGCATTAGTGATAGACCTATTGCTATTGGAATAAAAAGAAATTGCAACACATTTCAATAAAAGTAATTGGTCCTCATGCAGACAAAAACAGCCACACATTTGCTGTCACTATGTATACGAATGCGAATGTAATTACCTTGCCTGTGAAGCCCCTCTCCCTCCCTCCCTCCCTTACTCTCATGATTATGTTTTTCTGCTTGTGTTATCTGTGAGGGAAGTGTGCTGCTGTGCTGATTAACAAATAACTCTGTGATGAGCCCCCCCAAATGTCCAGTTAGGTGCAAACTAGATATGCCATATTTGGACAGAGAGCTCGGGCGTTGTGGGAATACAAAAACTGCTAATCAAGTCATATTTTTGCAGCTTGTGGGCCTAATTTTGCTTTTACATTATACATTTCTTACCATGTTTCCTTTGCAATATAGTTTAACACCGAACATGCACCCCCCCTCATCATTTCAACAGTGGGATCAACCACCACTGGTGGATGTGTACCATAGCAGGCTATCCAAGGCTGCACAGCGTGACTCTTATAACGTAATTAGTCCATCTCTCTAGGAGGGTTTGCTGGCTTTACCTATATGCCAAAGTAAAGTGCAGTCACTTTGATGATAAAAGGGATAAAAAGGCAGCGATAAGGTGGAATGTTGAGCAGAGCGAGGCTGGTGTGAGCCAGCCAGCGGAGGTCTAATTGGATGAAGGAACCCTGTTGCATGAGGCGTTCTTCCCTGAGAGTGGCAAAGACATTATGAAAACCTCCCACGCTGCTTTCAGTTGATTCAATTAATTTATTTTTCTGTTAAACTGATGGAAATATTGCCTCTTTTCCAATAAAAGCCTGACAGCTTTAGCACTGTGACATGGCTTGAAGTCCTCCGCTCTAAGGAATTAATTGTGAATGCGCTTTGCTCCCATCGCCAGCCCTGCCCTCTATGTGATCCCAAAAGGAAGACCAGAAATCACCCTGCCTCCATGGCGGCCCAGCCCGGGCTCAGCCTGTGGTCGAGTGATCTCATTCCCCCTCTTCCTTGTTTGGTGCTGTGGCTTTTGTTTTGACCGGGGCTGAGAGTGAGCCTTAACTGATCGCCATGCCTCAACGCAGCTGAGGAAAAACATTGGTTCAAACAATAGGCAGAGGATCAGAGAGGTGGGAGAGTGAATAATGTGTCAGGTGCTCCGAATGAATTAAAGTGCAGAGCAGGGCTGTAGAAATACCTCTGTGTGAGGCCCTAATCAGCTGCAAACATGGGAGAGAGAGAGAGGGGGGAAAAAAAGCTTTCATTCCTGTAACTAATCATTTGTGGTTTCCCAATGCAGTCAGCCAACGCCAAAGGCAGAGACTAATAAACTGGGAGGCTGTGTAGATTTATAAATGATTAATTAAGGGGCCTCCCACGGGAACTGCAGCAGCTATAAGCAAAAATATTAATTAGTTGAGATGAGACTTAAACTAACAGGAAAACATTCCAGCCATGTTGGAAAGCTCATGGTGGGGGCAGCTTGTTTGACTCTGGGCTGACAAAGAGGGCCCTCACCGCTGCACCACTGTGGGCTGAGGGAGGGGGCTGTGTTGAATTTGGCTGGAGGATAATGAAGAGTTACATAGAGTGTCAGACAGAGAGACACACAGGTCCTTAGTATTGAGTTGTAAGGAGAGATGACTGAGTGACTGAGAGGGTTAGGATTGGGTCTGAAATGAGTTCTCGACTGCCTCAAGTACCTCTGCACCCCCCCTTCTCACAGCTACATTACCATTTCTGGTTGCCTCTCCTCATGCCTGCCCTTCAGGGAGGTCTCTAAAGCCTCTCTCCTCCGCTTCTTTTCATGAATGTCAAGATGCTGAGTTTAAAGTCCTGCAGATTAAATGGGAAGTGTTGAGTTTATTCTGCGTCTAATGAAAGAACTAGGTAATTTCATGCAGAGGATCTCAATGTCACAATGCTTTCCAACTTCCAGAGCAGAGGCTTCTTATTTCCTGCTGTCCACTGGGAAGGGGGAAACTGATTTCACCATTTTTGATTACTGCAGCATCATCCAGGATGACGCTACCTGGGTGACACGGCCCATCCAGTGTGTGGAGGTGTGATACAGTACAGTGAAGTGAGCACCAAGGCTTCACGGTGCTTCACTATTCATGGCCAGTGTCAAATCTGATGGCCGATCTGATCCAGTTTCTCTGTCATCTATCAAGTCAGTCAGAAACTGCGAGAGAGCTGCAAAGTCAAACAATAATCTGTCTGCTGTGTGAAACCCAATGGCCAAATGAAATGTTGGCAATGTACATTTCTGAAACAAAACGACCGCTCGCACACTTCAGAGATCCAATATCCAAATTATTTAAAGCACTAAAGGAATTTAGATATTGTGGTGACAGTACTGGGTGTTTCATGGTTTGGCTTTAAATACCTGTTTTGGTTGAAACGCTCACAGATGGAAGTGGTACGACTAAAAATTGCTGGTTTTGGTTGCCACAAAAAATGGCTGGAATTGTCTGCAGGTCTCCTTAAACAACACCCAGTTTTGATGGTGCAAAAACAGCCGGAAATATCCCAAGGTCTACTTGAAAAAACAACCAGTACTGTCACCACAACAAAATCAACGGGACCAAGAGGATTCTCGAAAAAAGATGTAACTGAAAAATTTTGCTGTTACAATTTCAAATGAAGTCTGAAATATGTCCCCCTCCAGTCTGCATAATGTGGAATAATGTGGCTTGCCTCTGCATACTTACATACACTGTAAACCCCAAGACAAACCAATGAAAAATAGCTCAAGATGGTTAACATACTTCCACAAATGACACTTTCTTTATTCCTTTTTCAAAAATTGCAAAGTAAAAACAAGACAATAAAAAGGGAAGCCAACACTGCACTGGGCAGCCACCATGAAATACAATTACAGAAATATGAATTCATTTGTAAAGGTCATGCATCCTTTTTGAAGGTCTTGGTGATGAGAGCAGCAACCACTGGAAGCACAAACTGCCTGTGCCAACTCAAATATTATCACAGTCAGTAGAAATAGGATCAGACCTGTGGGACAAATAATCTAAGAAGTACTTTGAGACCTGAAATAATGAGGACCTTAAAGAGAGAACTAGAGTATGCATCTGGATGAGCTTAACAATCATCCGACTGTACAGTAGATGACTCAAATGTGATACATCCATAGAAAAGCCAAGCAGGAATCTGCCCTGAAGTAAGGACATCAAATATCCCCACATGTCAATCTTGACTTCAGTTTCGGGTGCAGGTTAAAAAGAACTGGCCTCAACTATTTTCATGTTTTCAGCATAGAATCAGATGAAAAGAGTCTGAGATGAAAAATTAGGGCCAAGTAGACACTTGAAGAGAGAGGCAGATATTCCTTTAAGCCATCATAATTGACTCACTGGAGGGCCAGGCTCTGGTGGTGGTGAGGTGCTTCAGAAGTCAATGTTCCCAGAATCTAGTGTCAAGGGTGAATACATGTTTTTAGATTTCATAAATAAATATTTCATTCATCTGTCAATGGCATGTATGTGGTGAAAGAGAGCCCTTTCATGTCACTCTGGTTTTTGGATGGGTTGGTGGTATATGTGCGAGAAAATTGAGGCTACTAAAGGCTACCAGCAGGAGTGAGCCAGAAAAGACTCCCATTTGAATGATAGGCAAAGAGTTGAACTGTGTTTTTTTCTCTCTCCTGATATGATTGCTGAGGGTGTCCAGCAGAATTGGAGTGACGTTTGACAACAATTAGTTGTGAGCCATGACAGGCAGTCCTATACACAACAAAAGACGACTCTGGTCCCCAACTTCATAGCGGATCACCACACATATCAGCCCCATCAAAACTCCAGACGGGGCCAATACTGCAAGGCAACATCTGATGTAAGAGTCAAAACACACATATTCAGGTCTAATACGAAACACAAATATAGTACATTCATATAACATGAACTTGTCTGTCAAAATGTGTCAGGAGAATATTATCATTGCGCTCCATCCAGTAGGAATGCAACCCAACTGCAAGAAACCAGACACATGTTTTTTTCTTCATGTTGCAACCTTACGTTTCTTTAGGTTCAATTTTCTATTTTTCTCTCATCACAACACTGTACTCTGGTTAGGTTAAGGCACAAAAAAACACATGGTTATGGTTAGGAAAACATCATGGTTTGGCTTAAAATACCTGTCTTGGTTGCCACAAACACGACTGGAAATGTCCCAAGGTCTCCTTACAAACACCCCGTTTTGTTGCCAAAATCACAGCTGGAAATTGTCCCAAGATATCCTCAAAAATATTCAGTGGCGTCAGGCTTACAAATGTTGAAACTCTGTGGTCCCTAATCAAAAATATTCAGTAGTTTCAAATTAGAAATGGTGAAACGCAGACTTGAACTGTGGTCACCCGCTTGGCAGCCACCACCATCCCTTCCATCTCCATCTCTGAGATGCCACCTCACCTCATGTGAAAGTCAGATAGTGTGAATGTGAACGTGATACGGCATGTTTTGTACAAATGTCAATATGGTTCATAGCCTATTTCAGTACTTAGGCGTATCTGTGGTTTGCAGAAACTTCAACTGCTAACCATCTTAGCAAAATGAACAAAATGCATCTCCCTTGTTAACCTGCTACCCCCTAGAGATAATATGGGGCAGAGCGGTTGTTTAGTTGAATATGTTAGTCTAGTCTCTTTATCTGATTGAGGTTTGTGTAAGTTAGGGTTAATTTATGGCCCTGACCATGGCTCTGAGGTATCAGAAGCCCAACTGCTGTGTACTGGTAAATCTAAGGTGCTGTCTATGGTGCTGAAGTAGCAGACAGATTTGTTATTGCACCTTTTTCTCTCAGTCACCTTCATGATCAAAGTGACAAGTATCAACATATAGTCGTGGAAGTGCGAGAGGATAATAATTCTAAGTGCGATATTGAAGGATCATAGAGACACACACTGCTGCCTGTAGTAGCCTCAGACCCAGTGGGGTTACCCTAACCCTAACCTTCCCATTGGGCCATCCCCCCTATTAAAAAATTTACAATTCATCAACTGGGCTTAGGTACAAAATCCCAGACCTCCTCCATTTGATGTGCCATAACATTGTCTTGCTACCTTTGCCTTTGCTCCTGACAGACAGTCATGGTTGACATTGATGCTGGAGTTCATTGACAGTTATATGTAAACATATATGGTGTTCCTAATGGTGTTCTGACAAATTCCACCTAGCATCAGTCCTTCCAGCCACCACCACAAAAAAGAGAGAAACATATTTCTGTTCTAGTGACAAAGCCCTCTAGCAGTGATTATGACAGCAGCAAAGAAGGAAGTAAAGTGGTGTTGTTATGGAGTGACAAAGTGTATGTATGGGGAAGGTTGGGGTGGATGGATGGGTCAACAAAACATTGGACTTTATCATGGGCTATCATTGTTTGTTTACAGTTTCAAACCGTCAGTTAATATTGTTTTCCCATGAACATGAATGTCCCTTAGCCTGAAACACTTGTTTGTTATTGTAACCTGAAAATGAAGCTCTCTTAAGCTTAACAAAGTAGCAATTCAACCCAAATCATGATCCTTCCCCAAACCTAACTAAGTTGTTTTTTTGCCTTAACTTGATCAAACCTTGACTACCGGCTTTCTCATCATAAAACTGATAAATCTTTTGGAAGGCACAGACAAATATGTCCTGCCGATAGTGGCATCGGACCAGGAAACAGTTTCATGTGTTGTTCAAAACAACATGGACAAACAACATGGATAGTTATTGCATTTTTTTTGTTAGGATGATACTTTCTTTGTAGCAGTATTTTACCTGTCATCGTTTCTTTTGTTGTGGACCACTGGGTGTATTTGCTGTTCACACTGTTGATATGGATGCTGATGAACAGACATGATGTTGCTGTGGTTTGAATAAAAAATACCATCAATAAAACTCTGATATAGAATAACCTTAAAATCTAGAAATTACTCTTAAAAATTTCTGCCAAAAGTCATGCACATGTTCCTAGGGGAGCTTTTGCCATAAGAATATGGTGAGTGATACACACTGTGGCCAAAAGTACGTGGAACCATTCATGACCATTGTGCTCGAACAGCCACCGCCCTTCTGGGAAGACTTTCCACAACATCTTGGAAGTCTCTCTTCACTCCCATTCAGCCACAAAAGTATTAGTGAGGTCAATCACTGATGGCTCGCAGTCAGTGTTAGTGTTTTTTCATTTACATGACCCTTTTCTTATTGGGTTTTTCATACACTTTAGTCAACAACAAACCAATTATGCCAATATGTATATCATCCTATGAAGTGTCCCAGGAGAAATCCAACAATGGAAATTACATAAATATATGCAAACAGCCTCAAAATAACACAAGTGTAAACATAATATACATTGCTAATCAGACAGAACAAAATCTACATTTATGTGCCAATCCATGGTATTTTACACATTGCATGTTACAATTCATGCCAAAGGTGTTGGATGGGGTTGAGGTGAAAGGTCTTCCACACCGAAGTTAGAAAAGTATTTCTTGATGCACATGAAGGTAAAAAAAAAAAAGCCTTCCCCAAAGCACACTGTTGTCTAAAAAAGCATTTCATTTTTCTTTAATGGGAAGCAAGAGGCTACAGAAAAACAGCTCCAGACGATAAGCACACCAAGCATATGTGGTCCACATACTTTTGGCCACATAACGTACATTGATTTGCAAAACTAACAGGCAGTTGTTGTTTTAATTAGTCTGTCAATGTGTCCTGCAACATCAGGAGGGAATTCAATCAAAACTGTATCAGTAGCACGCAGTGGCCTGCATTTCCTTTTATTATTTGTACAAGTTCAAAAGGTTGCTACAACCCTACTGTATTAAAAAAACACACACAAATGCTGATTGTGTGTTTGTGAAATGTAAATGTTTGTTTCTTGAGTAAATTGCAGGTCGAAGCAATGACTTCAGGACCTAATAACAAATTTAGGCAATAATTGAATTGTAGCATAAAATTGCCCCGGCAAATAACCGTGAGCCATTATGTGAACACATTTTCTCCCCTCTCACAAAGAAACCAAACCTTAGACACACAAATACAGTATGCATGCATGAACACATACACAGAGGCACACACACACATATGCAAGGTGGGAGAGACCTTTGAGGGTTTCACAATAGCACATTTATCCGCAAAATTAAAAATGGTGATTGATCCGTGGAATATTAACGGTCAACAGTGTTTTTCATTAAGTCGTGAAGGGGAGTGAGGGGAGGCATTCTGGTGGAAGAAAGAGAGCAGGAAGGAAAAAGAGTGAAAGCTTTATTTAATACTGATCCTGTACTGTAAAAAGGCCCGAAGAGAAATGTAAATACTAGACTCCAATAACACGACAGCACACTAATCATATTTACAAACTATATTAAATCTGCCCATTGTGTTTGCCTTGCTGAGGATTGGCTACCATGTAATTGTCATTGTAACCAGTGTTGGCTTATGGGAAAATTTAACTGCAGTGATATAAGGTGACTGGTAGGATTATTATTACTTTATTATGACCCAGTATATGTTTATTAAAACAATTTGTCATGCAGAACAGGAGTGGGGAATGGAAACATTAAATCCTGCTCCACTCTGGCCGCAGAAATGAGTTACAATAAAATTAATGGTGGGGAGGCCTGGGCTGACACCAGAGTGGTACGTAATAACCCGCTGCTTCGTTTCATTTGCCGATCATTTCCTGTTGGGCCCTCACCATTAAACATACATGCTGGGGATTATTGAAATAGCCCTGCGACAGCCATTGTAGTGCAGAATGTGTGTCTGTCGGTGTGTGCGTCTGTGCTCTTACGCATGTGTTTGTGGGGCTGTGTTTTGGCTGGAAATGCTGCTTTTATGTGGCCGGGCATTTGATCTTGAAAACACCGGCGTCATGGCAATATGCCACGGTGTGTTTGTATTTCTGCTTGTGCTGTTATGAGAGGAGAGATATTAGGACAGAGAGGCAGTGAGGCTGGGATCTGAAGTCTTAGGAGGAGGCATCATTTCACTGAGTGCCTGGGAGGGGCAAGATTAGTCTGTCAGTTCTGTCTAAAATGACTTTGAGGCTATAGCTACAGGGATGCAGCAGAAGTTTAGCCAAGGAGTTAAGTGCATTTACACTGAACAATGCCCTTCATTCCCCTTGCGGTTTGGTGTTTGTGAGGACTGCCATGTTGAGGTATAAACTGATTATATGACTTGAAGAGCATTTTTTCTCCATATACCTTATGTGTTGTAGCCATAGCAAATTTATGAAAAACAAAGTACGATATGCTCCCAAAGCAAATGGACTTTAAGGATGCACTATGTAAGATTTTTAGTTCAAAACATTCAAAACTAACCACAATGAAAATAAAACAGGTTTGACCATATGTTAAAGAGGTCTATGTATTGTGCTGCAGAGGTATCTACTGAAGTTAGCATGCTATCCAGCTAGCCCTGGCCCATCCTGTCTTGTTATACCACTTTGTTCCTCTGACTTCTCTCCTACATCAAGCCACCCCGCCTAACCCACAGTGTCTTCCTTATCCACCGAGTCAGAGTCCTGGTTGGAACCACTGTAAATCGCCTCTGTAGTGTGAGCTGGCTAGCATATGGCAGCTAAAGTCAGCAGCAGTTAGCGATTATTCTGGTGAAATGCTGTTCCCTATTTGTTGGAGTATGATGTCAACAGGTGGCCAATTCCTACATATTGTACCTTTAATTAGCACAAGAAAAATATTGTACATATTTACATTTCAAATGCAGAACACATTACAAACCTGCTTTGGGTCCACGTATAGTGTGGGTTTGGTACACAGCTTTTCCAAACCAGCTAATTAGGGAGACATGTCAAAACAGTATCTACATCATATGCTCTTAAAAGCCAGGTTTCCATCCAAATTTTACGCAAATTGGCAAAAGGAAATGTAAATTAATGCATGTTTCCATCCATTACTGTTATGTTAGGAGATAAGTGCATCAAAATGTTGGCACTAATTCCTCAGTCAGGTGCAGTTAAACCATTGCAGAAGAAGGGTGCAATGAGATGATAGCACCAGTTAAATCTTTGTTTCATTATTTAATTTGATGAGGGTCTCTTAATCACTACACACAGATCCAGTCTGTTAAAAGTTGCTTCGGTTTGCATTACACTTTGTCGCATTTTGCTCTTATTGACACACCAACTTTTCCATCTCAGCCAAGAATAATATTTTTGTGACTTCAATATTTGACACTAGTATTTTCATGTGGAAATCTTCTGCATAAGACACTGAACTCTATCTGCTAATTGACTATAAATATATGTTAATAAAAGTATGAGCGAAAGGGTAAATGCAACACTGTAGTCCACAAGTATGAGTACAGTTTTCACAGACATTCATCTTTGTAAAACACTGAGCAATTTTATTTACAAAACGGGCCCAAAGCTCAATATCAGTATTATTTTTTTCTCAAGCAACAACAGTGAATGTCTCCTAAATTGGTCAGTGAGCACATTGTGAGTCTGTAATTTAAAATGAGTCTGATTATGTGTGTGCTGAGCATTCTCTTAGGTCTTTTGATGATGTTGCCATTGCAATGCAGTTTATTGTTACAGTAGCAGGGTGCTTTATGTCCTCGCTCTTTCTCCCTCTCTCTCTTTCTGTCTCAGGAATTTCATAGTTATACTCAGAAAGAAATTGGTCACAGTAATAAGATAGGATCCATCCGATGCCATTCAAAATAGCCTGATCCAATCTCTGCTCTGTGAATCTCAGAGTATTGTGTTGTGTTTTTGAATTTACTGTTGTACCAGTTGTTTCAACAAAGCGTCGGTTTTCTAAGAAAAGTTTCCTTATTACACAGGATACACAAATAAACCAATGCTACCCTCTAATTCCTCAATAATTAAAAAATAAGCCTGTGCTCACCATTATTTGACTCTGTGTACTGCGATGGACTCCAAGGCCTCCAAACGCTCACATAGGGGAAAATGAAACCTTCTGAGTTTGCGTTGTAAATCCCTTCAACATAAAGTGTTTGAGAGAATACTGCAAGTAAGAAGACTTTCTTCGAAATCTTAGAAGGACCATATGGATGTGATAACATGCTTGTGAAAAACGTATATTACAATATACTACTAAATTAATTTGAACAAGTTTGCCTTCATTCATATATATTGTTTGTGGCCCACATAATTTAGTGAGCTTTTCAAATCAACCATAATCATTATTTTCTGGATCTTCACAGAGAGTTCAGCTCATTGTTTAGCTGTTCAGCTGCAACTTAACTGTTTTGGTTCACTCTCACTGCTCTCACAGCATCGTTTTCGGCTGCAGAAGCAACTCTTTTCAGAGAAAAAGCTCTAAAAAAACCCTGTACACTACCTGCTCAGTATCTGATGGCAGACAGACACAGTTAGCAACTAGCTAGAGTCAGAAATTTCCATTAGGTTTTGGCAGAGAGCAAAGACAGAGCTGAAAGGCCGCACCAGATGCCCAGAAACACAACTCCAAATGGTAATGTACTGCATTTAAATAGCGCTTTTCTGTTCTACCGACCACTCACAACACATGCTACATTCACCCATACACACACACATTCAAAAACTGATGGCAGAGGCTGCCATGCAAGGTGCTGACCTGCTCATCAGGAGTGATGCAGTGCTTTCTATCCAAAGCGCTCCCGAATATTTCTATCCCGTTCATACATAACCAATTGGGGGCTCAGTATCTCACCCAAGGACACTTGCAGACTGAAGAGGCGAACTACCAACCTTCTGATTATTGAACAACCCGCTCCACCTCTTGAGCCTCAGCCGCCCACAAAGTCAGAGATAATGTTGCTCAGTAACAGCTGGCTGTGTAAATAAGCAAGTGTTTGCTAAAAAGTTCCCCATATCAACTTAAAAAGGTTATAATATGCCAAAAACAAAACAAGGAATATAGTTAATGTTAATGTTTAAAAGCTGTTTGATGACTTGTGTCGATCCTAGTGGCCTCATGATCACTAGAGAACAGAAAAACTCCAAAACACACTGTAATGAGTCTATCTACTAGTATCCTTCGGAGGTTACTGGGGGAACTATTATGGGTGATACTTCTAGCACTCGGCAGAACTGATGTCAGTAGCAAAGTATCACACACCTCCGAGACTTTAAGGGCTTCACAAGTCTTAGCTGCAGTAAGTGGGCCAAGCAATAAAAATGTGTTTGTAGTATTCATTCGATAAAGATCCTAAGCTAGATTTTCATGTAGAATGATACACCATACTAATTGCTCTAAGAAAGAGGATAAGCATCCTGTTGTCATGGAAAACAACTATCAAAGTGGCCAAAGAGTGTAATTACAATGTGATGCACTGGGGCCCAAAAAGACTTTCTCACATAAGCTTACATACAAAGAAGTTTAGCCAAAGAAGCGGCTGGAAAATAGTGCATAAATTTTTTTTTAGCATTTCAACCCCACGAAATAATTATTTTTAACTATCATAATTGAATAACATTTGAAAAGTCTAGAAGAGTTGTGTGATTAAATAATGTTATCCCTATTCAAGTTTGCCTGAGGCTAAACTGGAAGTTAGCTGGCTCGGTTGACGGGAGTCTCTAGTGTGCACGCTCTTTAGTTGAAAGATCTGGGTAATTTAAAACCAGGAAGTCAAGCTTTTTTGGCTTTGTGGAATGAATGGGGCTCTATCTCCAACGCCGTATCCAGATTTTAAATGTCAGATCCATGCCAGGAATAAGGTGGATATCAGGATAGCATGATTTTGCCTCTAGTGGTTAGAAAGTGTTAAGAAACAATTGCGTATTTACATATTTTTGGTGAAACAGAGCAATATAGACATCCTATGTTATCTTTTTCAGCCAGCTGTCCCATAACCAGTTAATTATGTATCTAATAGCTTCAGCCTTACTTTGCCAACTCCCAAAAAATAGCAGGAGTCTCTTTTAAAATTAAATAAACAAACAACTCTGCATTTTTGGGAGAGGGCAAAAGGGTTTAATCCAACCTAAAATGAAAAGTAATAAACACTTGTTCTTTTCAACCTCCTAGAGAAACTTAAATAATTCCTTTTCTAAGATTTTACTGAAATTGTCACTCATGAAAGTTGTTTTAATATGAGAAGTCATTGAACCATGGAATCGTAAAAAGGAGATTTTTGCCTTTTCACCAGAAGTTGCATTAGCAGTGTTGTAATGATGGCTTAATAAAACACATCATAAAAATCTACTGAAAAGCAATTCTTATATACTCTGCATTGATCATAAAAGATTCACAAAATTAAGTAGTACATAATCTGAAAGCTGAAATTACACTTTGTTACTTTGGGCCGTTTTTGTCAAAATTACTGTCAAAAAAGTGGTGGTAATCAAATGGACAATTAGTTCTTAAGTGAGGTCGTAGTGTTCACTCCTCGTTTCTTAACGTCTACTGCCCACCCCTCATCAGTTCACTGCAGCCCCCCATACAAAGCCTCTTATGACCACATTAATGCAACTAATTACCATGTCAATCACAAGTAATGCTTATTAATTGCCCCTCAGAAAGGGGCTATTTCAAACAGTGAGTAGTGCCTTTAAAAGCCCGCTGAAAGGCTGACTGTTGGGTAGGTTATGAGAGAGAGAGAGCCGTGTTTCAGCCCCACCGCTGGCATTAGTCAATCTGCTGTCCAGATGTCTTCCACAGGTGACAGCTGCAATAGCCTAACAAGCAAATTAATCACGGAGCTTTTGTGGCGCTTCATTTTAGGGAAACTCATTTCGTTTCATAAAAGGCTTCATCTCGTGTGAAAAATGACAAATTGCGGCCATGGAGTGATGTGGAGGACCAAGCAGCCGGCTCTCATTTCTGTACCATGCCTGCAAGGTACTGAAGAATAGAGAGGCAGAGAGATAGAGCAAAAGGGAGAACTGGGCCAGAACCAGCGACACAGTAATGAAGCCCAGCTCGGCCCCTCTGGGCTCAAGTTCTGACGAGCCTCACAGGTGGCTTGGTCAGATTAAAACCCTGCTTGGTTATAAGCACAAGCCTTTGAATGAGGGGATACACTCTGTGGTCTGTCAGTCATTGTCCTGAAATTGCAACATGGAGGACATTTTGAAAAAGCTGGCCCCAACAAGGGTTTGGTGGCAGGGAGTTTTCCTTGATTTAGACCCAGATGGCTTGTTGTACTTCAATGCCTTTTTTGGTTTTGATGTGATGTTTTATCTCGCACTTTTAGTGGTGGTTTTGGAATTTGGTGTGCGTGTTAACCAATAAAGAAGCAAAAGTGTGGAGTATTTTTTATTATAGAAGGCAGACCAGCCCATGTATTTGGAAAATTTCTACATATTTCTATGACTGCATCAGTCACCTCAGAGCAAAAATTACATTTGTTATTGTTAAGTGCAAGTTTAGACCCACTGTGACAACACCCATTTGTGGACTAGCATTTTGAAGCCTCGAGTTTTGCATTACAGCCCAAACCATCTTGGTTCTTTGGAGCTGCAAGTGACCATATTTGGACAAGAGGTTGAAGCTAGGGAGGATACGCATTGCTGTGCCTCTATCCTGATTGGATCTGACTGAGAACCTAAAAACACGCCGTCATAGTGACTTGTCAAATAAAAGGTAGGGGTTTTATAGGATAATTGTCTACTCAGCTATCAAAACCACTAGTCAACACTGTGCATTAATGTAGACTAATTGTCATCTGAGATTTTAGCACGGTGCAGTAATAAGTGACCTCATAATGAATCAGAGTAAGCTATTCGGAGCTTCTAACAACAGAAGGTGGACATAACTTTAGCTGTTGTTGAACATACAGTCATTGTCTTCGTCATACCATGTTAAATAAGTTGAATTTAGGATATTTAGAGAAGGAAATACTCCTGCTATCACGAAAGCAATCGCATTGTTAGTGCAGTAAAACAGTATCTACAGCTCAGACAAAAATGCTGGGGGTTGAGTCCAGTCGATCGATGTAAACAGCCTCTCGGAGCCAATTGGGGAGTCTTCTATCTCACCTACCCCCAGGTTGTTCCCGCCTACATTAGTTAGCCCTTTACTGGTTGTATTTGAGACCTTTTTGATCAGAATTCATTGTAATACGGTGAAAAATATCTGATAAATCTGGGATAAATCGACTATTCAATTACTTTTTGGGATGAGTTAATGACTACTTAAGTGCGGTAGTTGTGAATGCCCTAAACCATAACGGTGTCAGATCAGTTTTTGGAAGGCACTGACAAATGAATGAAAAAATAACATACATGAAATTCTGGAGGGCAATATGTATATTGGAGGACTTGTTGCGAGTGAGGGGGGTTTTGAATTGACCTCATCTAGATGCACAAAAACTGACCCAAGGACAAACCTAAAGTGTACTCGATGTTTTTGATCAAAAGTTTAACATTGTGTCTATATACAGTCGTCATAGACACAATGTGACAGTGGAACTGTGAGAATATATTCTTTTATGACAGAACATCAAGAAAAATGACACATCACAACTTAAAGGTATTTCACACAAAAGTATGGAAAATTGAAAACTTACAATGGCCACACAGAACCAACAAATTAAACTTTTTGGATTTAAAAGCTTCAGAAAGCCATTAATACAAAACGGAGATAAATCCTTGAAAGCCGTCCAACAAAAACTGTAATTATCATTGTCAGTAGAAAAGAAAAGAGCACAGGGAGGCAAGAGGATTACACTCCTTCACAACAGAGGAATGTTCTGTGTTTATTTCTCTTCATTTGTTGAAAGAAATTCTGGGGTGACAGATGTCAGCAACACTTTATAATTTAGCATAATTATCATGTTCATTCTATTCTACCGGTGCATATTGTATTCCACCTTCTATTCTTCAAACTCTTACTTCAACTCACTGTGATTGCGTAGAAACTCATAGTACCCCTCTTGAATGTTTGACCATGGCACATAAAGAAAGTCTTTTGCTTAATGGATTAACAAAAGCAGATTCTTTGACAATACAAAGAATGTGTTGCAGTATAAATGAAAAGTTTTCATTTCGCTTTTCTTTGTTGAAGTCTTCAACAAAACTTTCTCAGTCAATTTATGCCTTGCTATTCGGAGACTTTTGACAGCATTTCTTATTGCCTCTTCAGTGCAGATGCTTACAGAAGAGTGAAAAATTAAAGGAAAACCTGAATGAATGGTTGGATAAATGTGACAAATTCAGACGCTTTCATACAGGATATAAAGAGTCATTTTAATGGTTTGATGAGAAAAATATGTGAATCAACTGAACACCTATGGGAGAATGGGGAGCTCCAGATGAAGACGTTTGTTGTTTTTTTCCACTGAATTGTCACTCATCTGTATCACTGTAAAGAGTGCATCAGCTGTTGATAAAAATGTTTCCATTTTCTGCTAAGAGAACCATATTACTGTTATTGACTTTGTGGCTCTTAAGCCACTTTCTACCATTTGGAGTCATTATATCAGAGTATTTGAGACAAGTTTTAAATTGAGGACTGTTGAAATTAATTATACCCATATTTCTGTGCTGCAGTTAAGTTAAAATGTTTCTGAAATATGGCAAAGACCTAAAGGTTACCATATTTAATTAATGAAGCAGCCTGGACAACCTCAACAAGAACGTTTATTTTGAAATCGAGCATTTGATAAGTAGGAAGAGGAATTTCCTAAATTGAGAAGCTGTTTTCATCTATTTTTAAGGTGACTACTGTATGTTACATTTTCATGGTATTAATCCTACCAGCACTAAAACCTTAACAATGGCAAAATGTGCTGTACCAGGACAAAGGACGAATGTCAAACAAAATGGTGCTGTTTAAATATTGCCACTAAAGGAGTTCAAGGAGGCGACAGTCAATCAGTAAGTGATGGCTTGATCTCGCCTTGCAGAGAGCGCATCACCATGGGGACCCCAGACCCTGACGCCCAGATGCGACGCCTTCCCAGAGACTGAGATACGGCCAACCTCTGACTCCTCAATGTGGTCCCACTGGCAGATATGCTCTTATCAGGACAGGCTGTAGCATACATCTTCCAACAGCCAAACACAGATATAGAAAAGGGGCCCTAAATGGTGTGATAGGTGAAATTCTTAGCACAGGTGATTGTTATGTATGATTTGGTGTCTGTCTGGACTACAAAATTCAGCAAACAAACTGTTAAGCGCAGGTATTTGGTGGATATAAATGTTTAGTTTGACATTTTTGCTGAGAGTTAGATGTATCTGCTTGTTCAGTGTGAGGCTAGCTGGTAATTGGTTGGCGTAGTTTATCACAAAGAATGAAAACAGGGGGAAACTGCCTGGCTCTGTCCACAAATTCCACAAATAACCCTCCGTAAAACCACAATATGCTGTTTTCAAATTTTGTTTTTTGTACAGATTTTTAAAAATGGTGTACCTTAAGATGCTGGTGCTTTACAATCAGAGAGAGACAGGCTAGCTGCTTCCCCCCTGTTTTCAGTCATTGTGTTAAGCTAAGCTAATGGACAGAGAGTCTTCTCAGCAAAAATGTCAAACTTTTTTCTAAATCCTACATAGTAATAATAATAATAATAATAAGTCACATTAAAGACATTAAAGGTACAGTATGTAAGGCACTCAAAACAAACAAAAGGGACAACATATCACCACAATAAACAGCAACTGCTGCGAACTGTAGCTACCCTTAGCAAGTTGGGTCAGTTAGCTGTGCAGCTAGTAGTCAAGACTGGAGCCTCAGAGCACCCTGGGAGTGTCTGTGCTTATACTGCTAGCATAAGACTTTTGGATCAGAACAGGACATGGCTAGCTGGTTAGCATGTTTCTTTCAGTAGATATCTCTGCAACACAATACATAGAAGTCATTACATCAAAAGTGTTATTTCTTGAAATTCTGCTGATAATTTTAGTTCATTCTTAAATGTTTTCAATTAAAACTCTTACATATTGCACCTTTGAAACAGAGAATTAGATCACACAACACTCATCAATCATTTAATCCTGGTGGTTAATTGAACAAGAGTGGTATCAATGTTCTCATCCAACACCAAGCTAATAAGAAAGCTGAAGTTGTAAAAAGTTTGAACTATTCCTTTAGGTTAGATCAAGAGTTAGATTTTCTTGTTGACGTCTGTTTCGACATTCACCATGGAGAGGGAAAGTGATTTTCACTTGAAGAAGAGATTAATTATCTTTTTCTTTGCAGTCAGTTCATTCAATTTTAGCTTGTTTAGTTGTTCCAAGCGTGTTGCTTTAGGGTAAGAAACATGGAAATAGTTTAGAGCGTATGTGTGAGTGAGGGGGTGGAGTGAGAAAGAACAGGAAGTGGACTAATGTCGACTTGAAGATATGGCAATATACAGAAACACACACACACACACACACACACACACACGCACACACTCGGACACTCAACACCCCCCTCCCCTGAGGGCCTCGAAGCTAATTAGCTCCTAAAGCATTTATTTATCACAGATAAACTGTCCAGCAATCTCACTGGCACATCCCCAATGGAAATAAGAACTACTCATTAGTTTGTTCAATTAAGCTTTCTTTTCCCACTTCAGCCTGGCCTCCCCACAGCACCACCGTGACGACGAGAATACACTTTTTGGTACTGCAAAAGTAGTTGCTCCCCTTAAGCAGACTTTCCATGTGCACACTGCAGTAGAGGTGGAAGCCTTTGACATCTCTATGAGTTTGTATGTGACCCAAATTAGATTTAGAGCTGGTATGTGGAAAGTCCTTGAAAGGAGAGCCGTGATTAGTAATCCTAAAACAAAACAACAAGGGGGGGGATTAATTCTCATTTTACATTTTAGTGTAAGACACTCGAAGAGGCAGCCGTCAGCTGCTGCTGTTGAATAAACTCATGAGGTGAACTCACTTCACATTGCAAACTTTTCCACACGAAGGCCTATTTGGGATTATTTTGAGCTGAATGAACTGAATTCATATTGTTGACTCTGCTGCATTTCATTTATGCAGCATAACACCAAGCTGGGACCGACCGGATCCAACTTGGTGCGGTGACAACTTGGTGTCAATAGCCAATTATTCAGTGTGCTGAAATAGTGCTTTTGAGCTTCCATCTGGACGGTATTTGGAAAAACATGTTCTTATTTCAGGCTGGATGGGTTGTGTTTGATCTGGAGGCTGAGATATGCAGCTTATACTTTCTGATGTAATATAATCTTTAAATACAACTGAGGAAGATGCCGGGCAGCTCACTTGTATTTAATGTTTAATATAATATTTAATGTTCTGTACAGTAGTTTTAGCAGGTGAAATAAAGGTGCCAGTTCTGTCTTTACTTCTCTGTTGCCAAGAATTGACTTCTTTCTCATGCAGTGGGGTTAATTATTCAGTGGTGGAGGAAGTATTTAGATTCTTTACTTAAACTGGCAAT
Source organism: Pagrus major (assembly GCF_040436345.1). Taxonomy (NCBI): domain Eukaryota; kingdom Metazoa; phylum Chordata; class Actinopteri; order Spariformes; family Sparidae; genus Pagrus; species Pagrus major. Next base: position 22,930,414 of record NC_133218.1, on the reverse strand, counting down.
AGATCAATTTTTTGCTTCTACTTATCTTTCTGAAGTAAATACTGATTGCACAGTGTGATGGCTGTAAAATGACACCATCCACATATAGATTGGTTCCCTATAAACCTGCTTTCTCTCTGCTAATCGGCCTGCCCACCGGTACAGATGTTTCCCTCAAAAATTAAGGCAGCGTTACGGCACAAAAATAACACATCTGCCATTGCACAACTAATACAGGAAGAGGCATTGTTTTCCCTGGCTGTTATCCTGTTATGGTGGAACAACGGGAAAACTCTGGAAACTCTGCACTGCAAAATAACAAAAAAACACTGATGGAAGGTGAAGAGGGAGATTGGTAGAAACTGAATTTAAATAAGAGTGAACGGACAGGCATTCACTTGATGGAGAGCATCAATGTTGTGTCAAAGACTGTTCCCTCACTGATTTGTGTTTCCCCTTACAAGCAGGACACAAGACGGTTCAAAACCGGCATTCTTTCTACTAGAACAACAACATACAACATTGGTGTGATGTCACCAAGTCACGAAATAAAAGGCTAGACTGGTGACGAGGCGTTTCAGGAGCAGGGTTTTCCGCGGGAGAGAGGGATTGTGTTGGTGTGGACTTTGACCTTTCTAACTTTTAAGATCTTTAACATGTACAAGAACCTATGTAAATCACTGGAGGAAAGTGAAGAAAAAAAAAGCATACCTGGTCTCCTTTAAGTAAGTAAAAAGCAAGTAGGCCCACATAAAACTTGTAGTTGAGGATAGTGCTTGAAAAAAATGTACTTACAAGGTAGTTACACCCCACCACTGTAATTAGTCATTTATGTGGACTCAGTTTTCTCCTGCATCATTAACATTTCCTCTACTGTTCTATATCACATAGTCATTCAGTGTGATATACAAAAAAAGATTTTATGAAGGACTGCACCTTCGCTTGTTCTGACTCATTTCATTAAATCATTAAAAGCAAATTGCATTTTAAGCACCAGTGGTATTTGAATGTCAGAGGCATAATAGATTTGTTGAAGTAACATTGAAGTTGTTACTGTTCTGTTCTTAAGGTCAAACAGTCATCACAGGTAAAGGTCACGGATAATCCCACCAATTCCAGTTTTTCCTCACACACCCAAATACTCAGCAGCACTACAGTCATCAACATTGCATGGAGGCAAACTTCTCTGGCCTGCTGATGAATGCACTGAACTTGGAGAGGGGTTTTTAGTTTCCTCAGGCCTGAGTAGCTATCCCCTCAAGACAGTAATGCCAAGACACCACGAAGGCAATATTTGGCCCATTCCATCACTCTAATTCACTCCCTGCACATCCATATTTCATTCGGCCTCGGCTTTAATGAAAGTCATGGCAACTTCACCACCACTGGAGTCTCTAAGCGACCACACATTGAGCAGGAAAAAAATCATAAATAAGGACATTGGCCTTCATACAAAACAATATGAGAGGGAATGAGGCCCCAAAGTTGGGTGGAGAAAGGGGGAGGGTTGGTGGGAGGATTCAGCTGCGCTGTAGCTGGGGAGGCCATCTGCCCGGAAGAGCCTGGCTATCTCCCATCCCAAGTCCCCACTTTTCCTCCACCCGACCCCTCCTCCCTCCATCATACAGACAAGTGCCTGTTTATCCCAATGCCCTTCAGAAGACATTTGCACAGGTCTCATGTGCAATCCTGTTATCTTCTACTGGCCTGAATATGCTCAGATTTTAAGTAGGGTTTGCTGTATTGAGTTGGGCGTCTATATCCCCAGGAAGCAAACATGACAGCCCCACTAAAAGGCTGCTGGGACACCGGGCTTGGCGCCTGGTGCAGCTGTTACCTGCATATGCATTGCGTTTATGCAGCCCCCTTCTGCTGGATACTACACCGCATTAGCAGGAAGAATTCAGTGTCATTTCCAAAGCCTGAGTACCTTAATTTAGCCATCTGTTTGAGTCCTCTAATTTTAACTACCAACTTAATAACTTGATAACAAAATAAAAATGGAAAAAAGGAGATCTGACCTTTAAGAAAGAGGTCATTTCAAACCACACTCACAATTACAGTATTTACTTACTGTTGACAGTAAACACGAAGACAGAAATTGTAATTTAGATATTGGGATAATCAAATTGGCTTTTATTCAAATAAGTCATTTTTACTGAACTATCAGTGTAATTAAACTTTTTATAACATAGTTTTTTATGTGTGTAAATGTGTACGTGTTGATTTTAATTGCGCCTTGAGGGACAAATAAAGTAGAATTGAATTAAAGAAAGATTTATTTCAAATTAAGTCATGATGCTTGTCGTGCGTCACCACCTTTTTTAAATTTTAGTGAATGTTTTAATGCATTGGGGACTACTTCTGCAGTGAGCCAACATTTTAGATAGCACGCAACTGCACACAACAACAACACTGTTCAGTCTGGGGATATCTTGAATAGCAGTCTATAAAAAACCTTTTGGAAATTGCAACAACATTGACATCACATGATTTCTGTTTAAATGTGCTATAAGGAACTTTGGTGAGGATTGAAACCCCCTGTATATCACGCACTCCTCTGGAACAGGTAATAAATGACCAAAGAATCGCTCTACTGTCCTCATAACAATCAGAATTGCGAAATAGTCTTTAGTCTACCCAGAAATCTCTGATGTATTGTGAATGTAATTATGTTTGACTGTCAGAATGAAGATCTTGCTTGGTGTGTCGAGGAACAATTTTCCACGAAAGGAATAGGCTGCTTTTTTTGAAAGATGCTGAAGACAAAAAAATGTATACCACTCTCAAACCATTCTCAATGACTCGACTAGAAAACAAATGGAAACAGCTAGCCTGGCTCTCTCCAAGGATAACAAAATCCACCTTCCAGCACATCTATTACTCACTTCTTTACATGTATATATATAGGTGTGTATGTATATATATACATATACACACATATATATACATATATATACATATATGTTATTTACAATGTCAACTCGGTCATGGTTAGGTTTAGGTAACAAAACAACTTGGTTAGGTTAAGAAAAAGATAATACTTAAATAACTTTGTTCGGCCCTCATAACATCAGTTGCATACGTGATGTAACACGTCACGTAAGCTAAGTGACGTACATGATTTATGCTATGTAATTTACGTATTTTACGTACTTTCTTCTGTAACATAACTTAAAAACAAATCACTCTTGACTCTTGGTTACAAATGGGACACGAACTCTGGTCTCCAGAGGGAAAGTTCACTGTTGACGCTTCGGACTATTTTGTGGCTGGGAGCAGTTGCTAGGCGACCAATTGAGACTCCAGCTTGTCAGTGTTCCTGCCAGCACATTACGTCTCATAAAATCAAAACCACATTGTTTAAACACTTGAATAAAATCAGATATGAAAATGATGAGCATTAGAGGTGCTGGTAGTCAGATTCAGCTAGTTTTGGAGAGAGAGCCTGGTTAGCGGTTTCCCCCTGTTTCCAGTCTTTATGCTAAGCTAAGCTAACCATCTCCTGGCTGTATCCTTATACTCAACAGATACAGATGAGTGGTTGATCATCTCATCTAAGCATATTTCCCCACATTACTTCTTTAAAATGGGTGAGCACAGAATATTTCTTTAGTTCTGATAGAAATCATCTTATCAGCAGCCACGACAACAACTTTGTACAGTAGAGAGTCGTACTTTAACTGAACTTAATGACAGTATTATCATGAATTAAGTTGCGTTAATCACATTAGCACAAAAAAGTCGCTGGTGTCCACTTCCTGCTGTCTGACCTCTGCACTCCAGCATGATACTCCAGGTAGCAGCACTCGCTCATTGGATATGTTCCATCTCAACGGTGGAGCTTAACTGATTAACACAGACGGACACCAGATTAATGAAAGCTGTAAAAAAAAAACATGCCATCATGACTCCTTTCATTATTTCTAAATAATTACACCAAATGCACAAAATGAGACAGACACAGCTGCTGTATTTTTGTGTCCGTCTGCTTGTTTATGATATGAAAATCAGACAGATAGATTAGACAGGCAGACAGACAGACAGACAGACAGACAGACAGACAGGCAGACAGACAGACAGACAGACAGATAGATAGATAGATGCGGTACTGTTAATTGGCCTACCCGCATTGATATACATGGGGTGGACAAAATAATAGAAACTGTCAGTAAGGCAATAGAGTTCAACATCACCACAAACTGCAGCCTTCAAAATTATTATACAGAAGTTGAATCAACACCTCTGTCAAAAGTTCTACAAAACCTGAACACTGTAACCTTCAGATCAATAAGCAATTAATTAAAAAATTCTTCTTTTTCAATTAAATGTGTTCCTCAGATATTTCGTGGTGGAAATAAAGGGCAGCTGAAAACATCATTTACCTGCATTTGCAGAAATTATTGTATCAACGAGGTTTCAAGTCAATGGTCTAAAAACAAATACAGATGAGTCTATTATCCTATTACAGCCACTTAGAACGGTGTGATGCAGAGAGAGATAAAGAACAGGCTGAGCCCATCAGAGGACATTAAATGGGGCCAGCTCTCTCTTTCTCCCCTCTCTGCTTTCACAGAGAACCGAGCAGAGCCGAGGCTGCAACAGAACAGCAGGCCACGATCACACAAGGCCTGCAGAATTACACAAATAAATTGCTACCAAATTCATATGCTGCTGTGTATATAATGTAACTCAAATCAAACATAAACAGTCTGAGGGAAGATAAATTATATTCGGGAAATTAAAACAAAAACAATTGACAAATAAACTCAAAACTTGTCAACTTGCCAATTTGTATGTATCCCATTTCATCTAAAGGGGCTTTTATAGGCTGTCAGTATTTTTAAAATCAAAAACATCATCACTATTCACAGAGGAATTTGTGCCACATTTAACTGTAAAATCACTGTCAAAATGCATCACATTTTGTTTTTTATTCACAATGCACGACTATAGCCAGAAACAGAACTGGAGGTTGCTGTTTCCTGCAGGTAAAGACAGACACGTAATGACAAAGTACTTTCATTTGAACAGTGGATGTAAAGAGGATAGTCACAAATGAAAATGAGGAGGGAAAAATGCACATTGCAAATATCCCCTGAAGCTGCCTCTTTAAAGAAGCAGGCTCAGCATAAGGTATTCACTTTGCAGATAAAGGCCTTCTCTCCACTCATAATCAACATATACAGTAATGCATCATTTTCGAGCAGATAGCAAGAGAAGAATTAGCTCAAATTATTTTAAGTTTTTCTTAATTACTTTTGGAGCCTGAAGCTGTTCGCTGCAGCAGCTCAAGCCTCAGAACTGCCGGAAAGTTTACAGTCACTCGGTCACATTAGCTGACTTATAATTCAAGCACTTATCACCCAACTCTAAAGCAGTACTTTATGAAGCATCCCGGTCTTTATCTGTATGTACACCTCCAATGTGATCACATGGCTAAATGATATTTCTGCTAACACTCATCCCTTAAATTAAAAAAGCAGTGGGCGTGCATTTCTGTGGGCATAATCTTACACTCCTGATCTCAATGGGGCATTTATGGAGGATTTTATAACTCTAATTATCTTAGCCCATTACAGTATATCAACTTTTAGTGGTCCATTGTATTCTCAATATGCATCAACAGGACAGCTGCCTTTGTGGCAGAGAATATTTATCTCAAATTATAAGGCATAGAGGTTCAACCTTAGTGCTTAGACTTGGATGCAGTGCTTTAGGCTGACATAATTATGAATGTACTATACTTACAGTTTAAAAGCAGTAGTAAGTATATCGTTGCCAGTAAGTAAACTTTTTCTTTTTATCAGAGCAGCACGTGGGAAGCCTTACTGTCAAGACAGCCAGGATTGATCCCTTCTCTGTGACCCAGGGGTTACATTTGCATCCAAGCACAAAGTACAGCAAATTAATGACACTAATTATATTATCATGGTAATTTTAACCCCAAATTTGGATACATACTGTAGGCGTGTAAGGACTCAGTTGGGACAAAAAAGCTACTGCTTCCTCTTGCGCTATGATTATCATTACAGTGGTGCCAAATATAGATATTTTTAAAACATACAGTCGCTCTAAATAGATTCCCCTGACAATTTTACCTACCAGAGTTAATACTTCATAACTTCTTGTGGTGTAAACTAAAGGTAGGGAAGGCAGTTCTGGAGAAAGACAGTTTATTGTTGAGTCTCATTCCCAGGTCGTCAAATACTGACACTTTGGGTTAGAATTTTGGGCCTAATAGTGAATCAAAGCTTCTGTATTTGATGCAGATTCGCTGTATAATGATGCTACTGTTATCATGGTGAATCATGATCAAAATCTGAGATTACAAGTCAGCACACTGTATAATGGAAACACTTTATTTAACCCCTTCCCCATTTAGAAATGGTTGATGAAAGTTTTTTTAGTACACTATAAAGTTGTTCTAAGCACATAACAACAACTATAACTCCATCATAACTAGTATACAAACAGAAAATGAATGATTAATAACATGATCTAACCAAGTAGTATTCATATATAATGACTTGCTCTCATCAGTTTTGCACAGATTTAAAACCGTTTTATACCTGCCTGTGATTGAATTGTACACGTGTACAAGCAGTTAAAATGATTGATATCACACTTACAGTAAGGATTACTTCATGTGTATAATCATATATTATTTAAACTATATTGAGCAGTGTTATCAATCATTCATCAGCAGTTTATACACCGTCATTACAGTAGTTTCTTTACATGAGGAGCTGTAATTGTTTTCAAATACATTATTAAACACTTACACCTAAACCTTATAACTACATTAGAATGTGTTATTTCGCATTATAAACCATAAATTAGGTGTTTATATATGGCTGACAAATGCTAAAAAGTAGGGGTTAAAATGAAGTATATCCCCGTATAGTTAAGGTGAACTGATCTGAAATGTTGTGGGTAATTTTCTGTTGAGTATCCCCTGAAACGTGGCCCCCTTACCACAGCAGCCAGTAGCTCAGCCCCTGACAAAGCTGTTAATGTTCTGCAAAGAATGTGCAAATTGAAGAAACGAGTCCAAGTGTGGGCAGAAAACACTTCTGGTACTTAGAACCAGTGATGGAACAAATTTGGTCAAATTGGTAAAGTGCCCAAAGGGAGGAGGGAGATGTTCCACGGAAAACCAATTCCAAGCTTGGGTGAGCTCAGGATTGTTTGGAAACTCTCCAATCTGGGGGCCTGCATTGAATTGCGTGTCAGGCAGAGACTGTTAAATAAGATTAGAATAAGGACCAAGAGAGCAGCACAGGTACCTCACAGGATGGCTGTGTAATGTCAAACCACAGTTACTCTTTAACAGCCATACATCAGCTGAGGTAGTGTTAGAAAAATGTTACATGAGGTGACATGTAAACTCACTGGACAGTCTCAGAAAACATTAGAGGTTTTTAGTGCATCATGAGCTCTGTTTTGGAACAAGTCCCGTTTCCTGCTTTGATTTATTCCTCGTAGCGCCAATTAGGCTTGGCCCACTCCAGGAGGAGTTGAAAAGCTGACGATGGATATGTCATGGGATGGTATGATCAAAGCAGAAAGCTAAAGCAAAACAGAGAGAGAAAGGAATCTCATTCAGTTTCATATTTATTAGGCCTTCAAGAGACTTGTATTACAGCTTGTAAACGCAGCCACTTCTAAAAAAAATGCAGCTTAAATTGTAAAAAAGCAAAATGAAGACCTTAGAATGGAGTGAACAGACACATTAGCATCTTTTGATGAGCACTCCAGCGAGCTAATGTGACAGAGAGATCTTGAAGCCTCCAAACACTGACTGATCTCTGGCCCCTCTCCCTTTGGTTTAGATCATCAAGGGCAGTGAATCATTATGCGAGAAAAATTTAAAAGGGGTTATTCTTACTGTTAGTTTCTATGTTTTACACTGAATAACTCTGGACATAGTAATCATTGGCATAATGGCAGAGTGGGGAGGATTTATCTGTTCACATCCTGTGATCCTGAAAGACTAAAATGCAATGAAGTGCTTCTGTAGGATTAAACAGCACACAGTAATTATCATTTCAACATCAATTCAAAGGACTGAAATACATGAAAAAACTGGAAGACATTAGCTAATCAAAAACATCTTCAACCCTTAGATGCATACCTCAACTCTTTAGCAACCAGGGACTAAATTACACCGCATAAAAGTCATTCCCTAGATAGTATATGTTTTGGTGTCAACATGTCAAAAATGATTTTAAAAAAAACATTTTTTTTAAAGATTTTCTCAAAAAATGTGATACCGTCACTAGAGACTCGAGGTATATAAGAACGCTTAAGCGTGTTCCCCTGTTTGGCCTCATGATGGCACTGTTACGTCTGAATGTTAAAATTAGTAGATGAAAAAGTTTGTATATATTCCTCTTGCTGTCACGGTAACATGATGGTGCATGACCGTGGTGTCAGGTACTGTGCAGAGCAACCTTTGAGAAGAGAAGTTAGGACTGATGAGGGAACCTTATACAGTTACCTCAACTACCTTGACCTCGCTGCTAAACAATGCGTAGGTAGTTTTCCTGGCCAAATTTCCAAATTGAGAATCTAGAGGATCTAGTGTCGCACTTTCCTGGCTACAAACCTTGGCCTTTAGTTGTTGTGGGCATGGCTTGAGAAAAGGAAAGAGGTGCCTCGACGTCCAAAAGTTGATTGATGCTCCTAAAGGCTTTGGTTTGTCCAAAAACAGAACAGCCTCAGCTGAAGAACTCTGGAGATGCCACATTCATTCATGTCATAGTGTGCTCATTGGTGCACGTGCATTTTCCTGGAAATATGCGAAGCGGTCTCAGATTCCTAAATATTGAAACTGTAACAGGCCTAGGGTGGACCTTACAGTAGACTCTCCAACACATCCTCATACATAATCAACTAAATAAGTAGATTGCTAGCGACTCCAGAAACGACATATATCACCGTTCCCAAAACAACATTGTACTAGCTACAGGCCTTCATCGTACTCTGGCTGGTTGATTAGGTTTAGGAACTAAAATTACTTGGTAAGGTTTAGACACTTACACTACTTGATTAAGTTTAGACACTTACACTACTTGATTAAGTTTAGACACTAAAACTACTTGGTCAGGTTTAGACACTAATACTACTTGGTTAGGTTTAGACACTAATACTGCTTGGTAAGGTTTAGACACTAATACTACTTGGTCAGGTTTAGACACTAATACTACTTGTTAAGGTTTAGACACAAACTACTTGGTAAGGTTTAGACACTAATACTACTTGGTAAGGTTTAGACACAAACTACTTGGTAAGGTTTAGACACTAATACTACTTGGTTAGGTTTAGACACTAATACTACTTGATTAGGTTTAGACACTAATACTACTTGGTAAGGTTTAGACACTAACACTGCTTGGTAAGGTTTAGACACTAATACTACTTGATTAGGTTCAGACACTAATACTGCTTGGTAAGGTTTAGACACTAATACTACTTGATTAGGTTTAGACACTAATACTGCTTGGTAAGGTTTAGACACTAATACTACTTGATTAGGTTTAGACACTAATACTGCTTGGTAAGGTTTAGACACTAATACTGCTTGGTAAGGTTTAGACACTAATACTACTTGGTAAGGTTTAGACACTAATACTACTTGGTAAGGTTTAGACACTAATACTACTTGGTTAGGTTTAGACACTAATACTACTTGATTAGGTTTAGACACTAATACTGCTTGGTAAGGTTTAGACACTAATACTACTTGATTAGGTTTAGACACTAATACTGCTTGGTAAGGTTTAGACACTAATACTGCTTGGTAAGGTTTAGACACTAATACTGCTTGGTAAGGTTTAGACACTAATACTACTTGGTAAGGTTTAGACACTAAAACTACTTGGTAAGGTTTAGACACTAATACTACTTGGTTAGGTTTAGACACTAATACTACTTGGTTAGGTTTAGACACTAATACTACTTGGTTAGGTTTAGGCACTAAAACTATATGGTTAGGTTTAGGAAAACATCATGGTTTGGTCAAAAATAACTACAATTTTTAATCATGGTTTTTTACATTTTCTTTTAACTTCATTTACGTAATGTTCAAAACGTAACCTAAAAGGGCGTTCATTCCTATGAAAGCTGCTCAGTGACCGAGCAGACTAACTTCCGATTTAGCGCCCGACTAACTGGAATAGAGATAAAACTATTAATTCTTGCGGCTCTTCTAGACTTTCAAAATGTTATTGGACGGAATGTCTCAAATTATGATAGTCAAATGAGTCATTTCTAGGGGGGTCATGACACACAAAAAAAACATGTAACCACCATTTTACAGACGCTTCTTTCACAATGTAAGCTTTTGTGAAAATGTATTTTTGGGCCCCAGTGCATCACGTGATGTTGTAATAACACAGTTTGGCCACTACAAAAGTTGGCTTCAAAGCCTGGCACTCTTCCTGGGGGTTTGACTTCGCCCAACTTCCTCCTGTGCTGCCATGATAATTACTACTGCCACTGGAGGTCACTGCTCAACAAGAATCAAAATTATGGGTCGGAAAAGGCTGCTTTCACAGTTGACCCATACGTATTTTTTGCATAGGCAATGTGGGTAATTGTAATAAGTGCTCAAATAGGAAATACAGTGTTGGTTCATGTGACATGAATTCATTGTTGAATACAAGGACGTGGAATTAACAGGCCACCTTTCTTCCTTTCATCCTCTACTTAGTGCTGTTTGACTGAGACAGATGGGGAAGGTAAATCAAGGCAGCTGAGTGGAGAGCACTGCTGACAGCACATTAGAGCCTCTCTCAATGAACTGTCACAAGTGCACAGTGAAAGTAAAGTTTGATCATACGTGGCTGCTGTCCTGTCAGACATCCTTAAAAGCAAATGGGGCCTAAGTGCTGCGGAGCTCTGAATGAGCCTGAGATGACAGTTGTAGTCGGTGCAAAGAGAGGGCATCGGCACTCCATTCTCCCTCCTGCAAAAGGACAATGAGGTGAGGAGGACTCTGGCAGCATTTCTCGCCCTGCACCCTCATCTAAAAGCATCTGACAAAGTGTCACTCTTCCACATCATCATTCCTATCATTAAGGGCTGGGGCTAAACTTTAGTGCTGCTTGTGCAAAAAGGTCATGAATCTGTGCTCCACATCTCCAGTCAGTGTGGACATTTTCTTAACAAAAGTAACTGTTTTATTAAAAAAACATCATTATTGGGAATGCCAACCTTTAATGTCACCTGCTTTTAGAGAAGCAACCCTTGCTAGTTAAAATTGGCTGAGGTTTATTTTCTGCTTATAGTACAGTCTGGACTATTTTCAACTATTCCTATCAGAGTGGGATCTGACTGCCTCACCAATCACCACCAAAATACATGTTTACATTCACAGCTAGCAAGCCAAGAGTAGCCAAGAAATGTTAGAAAAAGAGGCAATGTGGTGTTAAATGTACTGTACACTTGTATAGCAGCCTCACTAATATAATGAAATTAACCATGTTGTTAACTTATTTTCAGGTTAGATGACTAACCCACCTGTTCACAGGTGTAATTACTCAGGTCTTAAAGGTCATTAATAACATTTTTATGTAGAAAAATCTTTATTTTTTTAAATAAGACATCTACATAACTTCTACCAAGATTTATCAGCCAATAGCAAAACGCCGTTGGTATCTGTGGTCTGTCAGCGATCAATAGTCTTGGTAGTTGCAGTTTGTGGAAGAAAACATAAGAATGGCTGAGTTCTACAGTATGCTGGGTGCATACTGCCCTAATGTTAGCTCGCTAGCATTAGCAAGGTTAGCTAGCTAGCTTGAGCAACGTCAACATTTGCTAGCTAGCGTTAGCAACATTGGCTTGTGCAACAAACTGGCAACCACAGTGGTGTTGTGGCTTGAATCCAATGGAAGGGGAGAGATGGAATGCCACATAGGTAACCACAATTTCAATGGCTCTACCCTACAGTGTATGGATTAAAGTATGCAAATATGACTGTTGATGCATTTAAATGTTAACAGTGCACAATTTATGTCTAGGAATGATGTGAACTTCAGATATAATTTGTCACTTCACATCTTCCAAGCAGCCCCATCAACTGACCTTACAGCTTAAAACCTTTTTATCTTTCTGTCAATATTAGGTATGGCTAAAATCCTAGTGTTGTACTATAAAGATTGTTACGTGCCAGACAGGGGCAAAATGCCTGTTGTGTATGTGTTTTTCTTCCCCTTTGCTTTTCTTTCTATCTCTGTTTTTTTCTTCAGGTGCCAACAACACTATTGGTTTCCACCTGTGCAGTCTAGTCCTGCTGCTCATTTGTTCCATTGGATGTCAAGCTGTCCTATCATCAATCGGGAACCCTCAATAAAAGGAGCACGTCTTAAGAGTTCATGCTCTCATTTTCCCTGCTCTTAGCCTGCCTGAGCTGTTGTAATGTTGAGTAAAACTTGTTAGGACTAATAGAAAAATGTATGTGGTGGGTGGTCGAGGATGAAAGGTGAGTTTTACACTCGCAGTTAACTTTTGTCTGGAGACACTGGGATTATTGGTCAGTGCCACATCTGTATTCGTTTTGGTAAACGTCCTTTTTAGATGAGCGTGTTTGGTCTTTTGTTTTTGTTTTTGTTTTCAGTGGGAGGGATTAGTCAGGCCTAGTTTTGTTATATTGATTTCTAGTTGTTTGGCACAACCACATTGTCCCATCCTCCCCCACATTTTGAAAACATTTGTTATGTTTGCAAGTACAGAGATAAACTGAAGATAAATCACTTTTTATTTTCACATTTTCGACGCCTTCGTCTCCGTTTCCCCAAATTTACAATACAAACTTTCTGCTCATTTGTTGTAATTGCCATTTATCCATCCATTTATCCAAGTCGTCTGGTCTTAATCGTGAACAGTTGCTATTGTGGCCTTTTTAAAGATGACTGAGATATTGTATTGATATTGACACCAGACTGATATTGAGTTTGTCAAATAGACTTGACGTAGAGTAATGCACTGTGTAATGATTTTCAGTAATTGCCATACAGGTACTGGTCTAGTGAAAATTGTGTTACACATAATCTTAATGGAATTGTATTATAATGCACTGAATTAAAACCATGACTCATGTCTTGTAGGCGACAGACACATTCTAATCAAGACACCAATGACAGGTAAGGATTGGTGTGACTTTTAGAAAGCAATGAAAAAGTTAAAAGGTGATAAATAATGTGACTGTTTTCATCATCGAGTTATAAGTAAAGTAATTATTGACAGATTACTTTAAAGTAAATTCCTCAGCACTGCTATTTACATTAGTTTGTCTTGATAGAAATGAGCCAAAAGGTTCTGACCTGATTTAAAACAACACTACGAGAACCAGAGACTTGCCTCGCTTAAGAACACTAGTGCAGGTCCAGTTCAAAAAACGATGTTCGTCACAGATTATCTGGTAATATGAGGGTCTTAAGCCAAAGACTCATCAGGGCCGCCCCAGTGATACCAAATATGTTTGACATTTATGATTCTAAATATGGGTGAGTCAGTACTTTCCGAGCAAAACAACAAAACCCAGAGAGGATTCCCGGAGCACCTGACAGTGCTGCCAGGCAACATTAAACATTCTAGTCGTTGAGGCTAACGTTAGCTAGCAAACTACTGTTAACAGAAACTTAAAATCTCACCTCCAGTTCTTGCTGAAGAATAGAACCGCATCTCCCCACTAATCCAGACTCGTTTAACCTCCTGCATTTGTTTATTTATCACTGCAAGGCATTACTACAGCAAGTTGTTGCTCCACGCTAATTTTCATTTTGTTTACGTCTGCCTCCCAATGAGATCACGTGAGTGGGATCATGTGTGAGCCCAGCTTCAGTCTGCAGAGCCATGAAGCCACAGCGCTGTGTGTCATGTGTCCACATTAAACCAAATTTGACACTGCACTTTGTTGTGTCCTCAGCAATAAACCTGCCAAGTGTGAGTAGATCAGATGAATGATTCTTGAGACATGCAAAAGACATACAGACAGACAGAGATTCCTAACTCCTTAGTGAGAAAATATATGTATGCCTTTTCTGAACATTTTGGTTGTCATAGAGCCCCCCTGTCCCACAATGCAGAGTGGTTATGTCATCATAAATAGAATATGCCACCTAAATAACAGAAAAAATAATCACTACAGCCATGTTTTGTATTTTTACTGTTCCAATCAGATCAAAATACAAGGCGTAGTTAAGGACTGGCAAGGCCTCTTATTAGAATCAACTACCAAAACACAACTTTTGCCAAAAGGCACACACATACACAACTTTAAAAAAAAAACATTTTTGTGAATGTTGTTTTCACTCAGTCCACAAAGCATTTGGAAAGTGTAGATAAATTGCAGATTAAGATGATTAGATAGGGCTTGATTGCAGCTTTTGAAAAACGTAATCTGTAATAACCGAGGCTTAATTTGTCTGATTGGAAAGCAGACCACCTAAATTAGAGAAAACACAAAGGGACGGTTTCTGTGGGAATAGGTAGGGAGGCCTGTGCTGACATATCTTTAATGAATAACTTACGGGATCTGCAGTGGGTACAGCCTTGTTTACCTCAGCCCAAACCTGCACTCCAACACTGTATGCTACTTCACTCTTCCATTAGGGTGTGTGTCGAGGCCTGTGCCCACTGTTTAGCCTGGCGCAGAGGTACTTCTAGCTGTAGGAATTTGGTCTCCCACATATTCTAAAACCCACTTTCACTTGCTTCCCAGTGGGCCAGCATACCTTATCTCTGATGCAAAAGAGCACTTTCATAAGTGCACTGCTGGAGAGGGAAAACACACAAACAAAGACATATTCAGACATAGATTGAACTTTGTTGTTCTCAACCAATTTGTTTGGTAGGTGGTAGTGGGCAAATGGGCTGTTTTTCCGAATGGAATGTTTTACACACTTGAAAAATTTACAAGGTGGGTGAGCAAAACATGTACATTGAACGTGGGATCATCATTATGGCATTAAAAATGTAAACATTTCTAGGGGCCTTTGAGTGTCCCTGAGTGAGCGCATTTCTTCTACGCTGATGCTTTCAATGTTGACCATTTAACGCTGAAGTCAAAACTGTCCTTGAGGGAGTTTTTCTTTAACAAAGAGGATAACCCAGTATGAAAGCATCGAACAAAGGACAAAGGCAGAGCAGAAATGGTCCGTTAAGTCCATCTGATTCTAGCTCAATACTTTTAACGTCACTGTTCCTTAGACAGACATCAACCCCCGCGTCTAAAAGTGGGCCTGAACCAGGAGAAACAGCCATTAAGGGCAATTCAACTGCATGAAAGTAGTGTCTGGCAGGTCCACTCTCAGTGACAGATGCCATTATAACCTGTAAAATGTGATACTGCCACTTTAAGGTTATATCATTTCCCCCTTCAACTCTGGCAGCCCATCTGCTCGATAATAAGGGCACGCTCCTTTGTTTTAGGTCATGTAGCCGATGTGTTCATTCAACATCCGTTACTTCACCAGTGTTTATTATAACTACAATATAAATCCCTTTTGAAGTGAGGTGTTAAGGGATATTTTTAGGCTGTGTTGGCCAGCTCAAAATGACTCCTGTGTTGTATTATTTTTTCATATACAGTATAATGTTATTATCCTCTAACAACAAAACACAATCTATTTGTCCCTGTTTCTGAGAGCAGAGTAGTTTCTAAAGCTTTGAATCAAGACTCCATTTCCTGAGCTCCAAGTCCTCCAAACAAGAAGCTGTGAAAAAAAAAAATGCTCAAATTTTCATCGTCACCACAGTTCAGATGACAATTATGACAGCCCAGGTTTAATCATAGAATCGGGTAGTTCATTTTCTCAATGTCAACATGAAACCTTGTCAAAAAATGAATTCTGTCTTTCTCTCGGGAGATAAGCAGGCTCCAGTGCACCGGGCTCATTCAGAGGAAAAAAACTTGCAGGTCACAAGGCAGCGACTTGCATGTTTTCTTATTTTTTTTCACCCTCTCGCTCTATCCTCCCCCTCTCCTTTTTTCTGAAAACCACCCAAGAAGAGATTAATCATGAAGGGAAAACTCAACTTCACCCTCTAGCTGCAGGTCACAGTTCTTATTTCGTGTGGAATTGGCTTTCGGAAAGCAGAAGGCCTGCCCGGGGGGCAGGGACCTGATATGAGAGGAATTTGAGAATGAAGCAGAGGGGATTGATTAGCCCACTTCATATCCCACACTCCGTAAGCACAGTCCAGCTGCAATCTAACACACCGCTGAGCTGAATAGACAAGAGAAATTGGATTCCTTCCTAATATTTAACCTTCAAGTCAGCTCTAACAGCTGTTGATGGGCTGCTCTACCAGGTAGTTACAAGAGGACTTTTACATGTTACACAGAGAGGGAATAGCAAAGTGGGAATGTGATGACTTTTCTGTAGGTTATTCAATTACAATGGTGCAAAGAGCAGCTAGGCCATTGAAGCACATCATCTGCATGCAACTGCACTGGGGGATTTAATTTTACACCTCTACTTGTCTGAACAGGCTGTGTGAGTGTGTGTGGGCGTACATATACACCACTCACATATGTGGGCACACACACGCACAAACAAGCGTGCACACGTATAGACACGTAAAAAGCAATTAATGCCAGGAAAGTGGAGTGTGCAGCTAATGGATGGATCATATACAGCCATAATGACTTACTTTGATGTTGGTTGTCAGAGTAGACCTATTTTAGACTCAGAGCAAAAGGCGCTTGAAAATATCCTGTAATGCCTCCATTCTTTTTATCTCTTTTCACAAGCAGATGTTAGAACAAAGAGCGATGGCATCACTTCCTCACCCTTAGATCTCAAGAGTGACTACAATTTGGATTTCTGGTTTTCTTTGTCTCTCCTCGAAATCCAGAACAGTGTACAAAAATATGTAGAGTTGACTGAGAAATGGTGCATCTCAGTGACTCTGTGACCACATTAGACGCCATTGAATATTTAGTGGTTTCATTTATCGGCCAGTTTGATCACATCCACCCACCATCTCTTGTGCCAGCCTTTGGGAAGTGTTGATAAGAGAGCAGGATGTCATCAGGCTCTTTTCTCAAGTCATTAAGCCATGCAGTTTATTCCAAGCAAAGTGTTTCCCATTTGAATGAGCACATTAGCGAATGTCTTATGATAATTAAGAGCTTGAGTTGCAGAATTGCAGAATCAAATTCATTAGTAGAGTCACACATTTTTTATTAGCACCTTATTCTGTTCCAGGGCTGCAGCAATGCCTGACGACATGCAGCTCTCCCCCCCTCGCCACAATGAGGACTAGACATTTAAGTACAGAACTTTCAAGATTAGAGAGGGCATTTTGTAAAACTTCACATAATGGGTTTGAAAGAAGGATATTTAAAGTAAATTTAGTTGGTTTTTATGTTCCCCATGAGAATTTAGGTCAATTTGCTAAAGCATATTTCAGGCGTGGGAAAGCAATCCAATAAAGTAGTCTGGTACAAATCTATAGATAAATGATGCTTCACATTCAATTACAGTGAGGATTTTATCTTTACTTTTCAATGATTTTGTCAATTAGTCAACACAGTGTTTCTTAATTCATCAAGGACTCTGGCCTAGTATTAGTCAGTGTGTAAGCATTTATTAGATTAGCAAAAGCCGAGGGAGAGAAAGAGAAAACACATTAGAAGACATGGATGTTTTTCGTTAAAATAAATCCACGAGCAAATGAACGATCCACATTCCACTGAAGACAGTTTTCTGTTATTTAGGAATCTTCTCTGCTTCTTGAAGTGAGTTCAGAGCAGCAAACAAAACAAAGGTGGGAACCGGCGGTCCCTTATTCCTTGAGTTTAGACACATTGACTATTGAGCACAGACGCAGCACACCAAACCAATCCACTAGGGAGCCTATGCAGGGACCATGAAACTATACTCACAACACAAATTAATTGGGAGAAAAAAATAACTAATTCTGACATTCCCTGAAGAGGGTCTTTCATCTTATAAATAGTGGCTGCAAACTTGAGTATTTTTGCTTAAGTAACACAACACTGCAGATGATAGGATTCGTTTGGCTAAACCCCAGGGGCCCGGCATGACAAAGAACACTTGTTTAGCAACTGCAGAAGCAGGTCCCAACATGGGCCTGTGACTGTGCCCAACCTCACCTAGAAACCTGCTCCATTTGCATTCTGCCTCTCCAGACACCAGGCCACAGAGTCTGAGGGGATGCAGCGTCCCAGAGATGGCATTGGAAGCTCACACATAAATTAGTCTTTATTCCCCCATCTCCCCCCCTCCCCTCGTTCTGTCTTCTCCCACTGCTGCTCCTCCCCTCTCCCCCTTATTTGTCCCATGGCTTCATCACATCACAGTTCATGCAAAGGAGAGAGTGAAATCCAACTTTAAAGTTTCTCCATCTAATTACAATCTGTATTTACTTTCCTGGGGCTGCTGTGTGAGCCAGCATATCGGCTTTTTAAGTCCTGAAACCAATGTTTAATTCAGCATCGAACAAGTCCTTTGGAATAATAAGACAACAGTGCAAAATAAGGTTCACACAAATCCAGACACACAAAGCCAAATCCCACACTTTATGGAGAAAAAGTATACACTGAACTATAAAATGTTTGATTGAACTTTTTTTCTCAATATTTTAGATTGGACTGATTCTCACATCACATGTTGGCAGAGCTGTTGTGCACATTTCCTTACCCCAAACTCAAGTATCATTGCAGTTTTCCATGTAAACATTTCCCTTTTGCCATAACACATAAGTACATACATGCCATAACCATAACACGTGGTCACACCAAGACATAAAGGTAATATCTTTTGGTGAATATCAGAAGATCCACAGAAACTGCTTTGGTCACTCATGCACCCCATTTACACCTGGTATTAAAATGCAATAAAAATCTGGACACATTATCCGCATTTTGCATGTAAATGCAAAGTGAAAATGCGTCATGTACAGAACGTGATTGGATCTGCCTGACCACATATGAAGTTAGTCTAGCATTGTGTTCAGATCACATTCCATACAACAACTGGCATCTATAACCTACGCATCATAACATTGATACAGCTAAGTAAGCTTAGCTAAGTAAAATATAGGTTGTTTGAAAGTGAGCAAGCAAGAATTGAAAGAAAAATAGCTCTAGTTACTGATTAAACGTCTATTCTGTGCCATGAAAGTGCAAAAAGTTGCGTTATTTAACAGAACTGTGTGAGAAATTAAAGCGATGCTGGTGGAAAATGAATGATATACAGTAAATAACTGAGTGTGCAATCTGCTGTAAACAAAGCATATATTTTATCTAGTCACAGAGTAGCCTTTACGCCAGTTAACTTAATTACGTACATATGCCGAATTTACAACAGGGGACAAATAATTAATAGTTTGTTGCAGACATTGTTTCACAAAGTTTATAAAGTTTACCCTAACTCAAAAACACACAAAACTCTGTGATTTTTTTAAGGGAGTCTGGGGCTGATTTGGAGCCGCATCAAATTCCTATTTAATACCAGGTGTAAATGACATGTCCCTGATGGTGACATGTTATGTTGGTTTGTCCCTTAATTTGTTGCCCATACTGGACATGCTAAGCTGGCGTCCTTTGCAGTGGTCATATTACTTTATTAGCAGCTAGTAAGGTGTTAACAATAGAGGGTCCACAGAGGAGAGAAACACTCCCTCCAATCTGTCCATCTAATGGGAAAAAGGGAAGACAGAAGACCGCTGCAGTGTTGACTCTTTCAAAATGCCACCCCCCACCCAATCCTTGCCTTTCCAGACGGTCACACTCTTCGTTGGCACA
Source organism: Pagrus major (assembly GCF_040436345.1). Lineage (NCBI taxonomy): Eukaryota > Metazoa > Chordata > Actinopteri > Spariformes > Sparidae > Pagrus > Pagrus major. Next base: position 22,910,652 of record NC_133218.1, on the reverse strand, counting down.
TCATTTGCTATTGCCAAATGCAATCATTAATTTACCCTTCCCACTGAAACTTCATATACCCATGACACATTTTTTTCTTTGTCTAATTAAATATAATTTTGAAGCTCTTTAAATCCAACTTCATCCAAATGCACAATCTAATTTTTCATTTGCTTTTGTACATGATATAAGACATCAAGTCAATAATTTATTAAATTACTTTTCCCATTCATTTTCTTCTATCTATAATTGATCTCTCCAGTTGAAATTCTGTTGTTCCTCTTACTCAGCCAGTCTGCGGAGAGGCTGCGTGACATCACTGTGAACAGGGCTTGCACCTCCCTATACCCTCACTGGAAAACACACACGCACGCACGCACACACACACACACACACACACACACACACACACACACACACACACACACACACACAGAGTTGTTTGGGACACCCTTAGTGTGTATATAATGCAGGACTTTCTAATCTCTATGTACATTAACACTTAAAAGCTTATTTTTCTTTTTTAAACTAAATACAGCATATTTGTGATGTTACCCTCAGAAATATAATTATGATTTGATTTATTTACTTATTTAAAGCTGGTATTAAATTAAATTGCTAATAGATATCATGGGGTACGAAAACACATTAGCCATGATTGAAGATGCTCTCCATGCTCTGTTAAGAGCCAATAGGCTTGTTGTGTGGGCCTGTTGCACCTGCTCTTAGTTTACACTGGTCATAACATTACTCAATTAGTATTTTCACGTAATATCAAGGATTATACTTTGCTAGCCGAGGCAGTTTCGTAGTTTTGCAACACCACTGCTAACAAACAAATAAATAAATTGAGGATATAGACTTTGATAATAATTTGATTGCAAGCAATTACTGGAAATCATTGGTTAGTGTTCACTTGTAAGTGACCTTACCTTGACAATAACAATTGGACAAATTTTAATTAAATGGATAAATTTATCATACATTTTTAAACCCACACTGGTTATTATAATGAATCATCATCTCTTCATTCCTCTTTTGCACCACTGACAGAGTTTTTTCAAGAGTGGCGGCGATGTTATAAGCTAGCATCGTAAATGAACACGACATAATGGCTACTTGCTCCAGTTTCAGTGGGTCCCACATAAATTCAGTGTTGTAAACAAGTTTATCATGAAGAAATAAACGCTCCCCTCACTAAAATTCACAAATTGCTGCTTGAGGAGGTTATGTCAACAGTTCCAATAGAGAACGGTGAGAGAGGACTTTTGTCTAACTATTTCCTGGTTCCCATTAAAAAGACTGCACCAGACCCATTCTGGATTTGCATCTGTTGAATGCTTGCAGAGCAAGTATGCCTCCCTGCTCACTCACACTAAAAGGGCTACTAAAGCTGGCACAGCTTGTTGGTCCACCACTATAGACTTGAAAGATGTTTATTTTTATGTTGCAGTGGTGCTCTGAGATGAAAAGTTCCTCTGTGTACTTTCTAGGGAGCGGCTTACAAATACAGCATGCTGCTTTACAGCTACTTTCTGGGTGCCAAGGTTTCTGTCGAGGTACTAAAGTCTTCTTCTACCTAAATAACCATAAGATTATTTTGGCCTGGTCTCCAGAGTCAGCTATGTTCCACACAGCGCAGTTGATTCTGCACCTTACCAGGTAAGAAAAAGAGCCAGCGCTCCCAACAGCCCACAAAGCAGGTGCTTCACTGAGGAGCAGAGCTAACTGCAAATCCAGATGCACAGCAATGACAGCTTTGACTCACATGCATCTTTAAGGTTTATTGGCAGCAGCTCACTCAGTAGTTCTCTCGGGTCTCCTGCATATGAGGTGCATGCAGATATGTTTTCAGCATCTGGGGTTGGACCCCAAATGTCACATGTATCACAGCCTGACCATTTCCCAAGCAGGCAGCCAAGTCTGGTCCCCTGGGAGAGTGTCCACCTATGCATCTGTGTTCACAGACAGGCTCCTGATAAAAAGGGATTGGGGTTGCATGACAGTTCTTCCATTTAGCCCAAGGACTTTGAACTCTCCAAAACCAAAGGCTATAACTTATGGTACAGATCCAGTAAAAGCTGCAGCAGCTTTGTGTTTTGATTCAGCACCAAACACCTTGGCTGGCAGGCGCATACTGTGTTGCATTAGTGGATTAGGGAAAGTTGTAATAATCAAAACGTTGCTGTGGCAGAAATGTACACAGTGCCTTGCAAATATTTGAAAGTGTTCAAGTCATTAATAACTAGATCATATGCTGCCCAGTGTTTTTCCCCTTTGGTTGGTGGGCAGAAGTACTTTGCTAGTATTGGTTGCCTTTGTACAGCTTAGGGTAAACCAAGCTTGGAGCTTAGTATTTAGTCTCCCCATCCTCCATCACAACAGGGGCCGGAAAGGCACCTGTTCCTATGTAATGAGTTCATGTTGATTTTATGTCATGCTGGTGTCACAGCAAGAGGTGCAAGTGTCATGTTTTACCACCTTAAGCCTACAGAGAGGCTGTTCACTGTAACTGTAGTTCTACGATGATGTACAGAGCGTTTGTCTTTCCACATTGCTGCAGCCCAATGCTGATTTGGTGAGTGTACATAGGGGACCAGCTACCCGTATAATGGGGTCAATAATAGGTGGGTCAATAATATAGGTGGAAAAAACTATGCTTGTTTTGATTTGGTGAGCAAGTACTATACATGCATACTTCAAGCAAAGGTCCACAAAAGAGAGGTTCTCTTACAGTTGGCGAAATCAGGACAGGCTGCAAGTAATGTCGCTGTGTTAAGTGTAACATAATGGTAACATAGTATATAGCATGCACATTAATGTTTTACTAAAAATATGTTAGTTATGGTTGGAAATGTGGAGCAGCAGGAGAACACAAAGTGGGCCTTTGCGGGATCACTGGTGATCATAAAACCGGGCTCACGAAACATAACCCCTTATGTGATACATGAAAAGAAGCCTGTGTGCTGGTACAACCCAGGATCACGCCAAAACATAACAGAACGCTGGTCCACCATTTCGCTTTGGCCTTGCCTATCTCTGAAAACAACTCGGCCTCTTTCCATGGTCTTGTTACCAATAGCAAACATGCCACGACTGGTTACATTTTCAAAATAAAGGCACCAAAACTACTTGGCTAGGTTTAGGAAAAGATCATGGTTTTGCTTAAAATAACTGCTTCCTCAAAACAGTCACCACTGGCTGTTTGAATCACACAAGATTTAAACCCTAGTCTCAAAAATTAAAATCCTACAAAACAAACGACCAGACCATTCCGAACCTGCTCCCGATACTGGCTTTCTTGCTCTTTAAATTGCATTCGTCCATTGTTCCCAACATTATGGACTCCACGTGTACTTATCGCGCCGAAGCAAGCCAAACCATCACCCTCACATGCTCACCTCTAGTGGATCAGTGGGTCTATTTCATGCTTTGGCGTGAGACCGAGGCTGAATACAACATTATCATTTGCTTTATTCCCATAAAATGTATTCATGGGTTACTTCATAAAAATTTAAATGAAAATAGCATATTGAAATCAGTGATCAGTCAAGCGTACAAGTCAAATGCAGAGTGATATTATAATTATCCTGGTTGTGTGTTTTCCACCTGAACCCTTGAATAGCTCCAGTGACAAGTAGAGAACAAGGGTCTGACAACGAGGACAGACAAGGAACAGTCTTGGAAAATTGGTCTATAATTAAATGTTTACATAATTCTGTGGTTCATTTTAGTGCTTCACTGAAACAATTTCCTCTCCCTAATTACAATTTCCTTTCAGGCTGATATTTACAATGCAATCTTCAGATCTTTGGAAATGTGCTTTTGATTAATTATTTCATCCTTCATCACAGTAGTTAGTGACAAAAATGGAGTTTATATAATGAGAGCTCAAATTTTGAAGGCCTTTGACCTGTGCTGCTGACTCATTATAGTATGTCAAAGACAAGCTGAACAGTTTTGACAACCATGTACAGAAGAAGAAGATCAGAGGAAGAAATAGGTTGTTTCAATTCTCTCAAAATGCCTTTCTGCTATTGAAATGAACTGCAGGGACATCAAACATTTGTGGCTGCGCAGCTTTCAGAGGCAAGACAGACAAAATTATTTGATGCCATCTGAGGCTCACCAGTGCTGAGGATCACAATACAGCTAGTTGACACACTGGTGATTATTCATGGCACTCACGCTTATTATGCCGGAGAGACTGAACAATGGTTTTCTGTTGTGGGAAGTGAACGGTTAGAAGTTCTAACCTCCTGCCAGAACAATCGCCCTATGCATTTCTCTCAGCAATGAAACAACGGCGGGCTGGAGGGATGCAGACATCTCTGTCTCCCTTGGGTGTAATCTGACTTAGATAAATATTTGCCATGCAGTCTGAACATCACACAAAACCATTGTGATCCTCTTGTGAAGCTTGCTGTGATTGCTTTACTCCACCGCAGAGATGGATTTTAGCCTTCAAGTGACTTTCACTCAAAACGCCCCTCTGTTGCTAAAATAACTACAACCAGGCATGATATGCAGCTCAATGTGGAATGAAAATCAATTTAAAAATCAATGAAAAATAAAAGCATACCATCTTGTATAATTTCACATACATACATACATAATGATATAGACAATTATTCTGAAAATATCTTAAAAAAGCAAATGTGAAGAGGACTTTTACTTTGTATGGTAGAGATTTTTTTCCTTAAAAAAAAGAAAGACAACAAACCTTGTGCGTCGAGTATTGGCAGTGACACAAATGATATTGCTTTGTCTTTGAAGAGCTCCGGTAAAACTGTTTTCTGAATTTTCTGCTTACCCGACAGCACACGCTGGCCCATGTAGCTCGTGTTTTACCATCACACACATCCATCACTGAGTCAGGAATCATATCAATACTTGCCCATTTCCCCATTTGGGGAGAGCTGAGTAGATCAATTCATTTAAAAGGAACCACAGCCAGACATCCGTTTTAGAGATTAGAGCATATATTGGCTAGTCATCTGATGGAGGGTTTAAGGTTCATTAAGTCAATGGAATCCTTAATCAATAGGCAAACTTTAAGCCCTGGCTTTTATGGCAGAGTTTCTACTGCATGTCTAGTTACACTGGCAAGGCTCTCTGCACTAAACAACCATGGCCTTATTTCTATGATGTTTAAATGTGTGTATTTTGTCCTTGGTGAAGAGCTAGTCTGACAAAAGGCCCAAGTTATTTGTAACAGGATACCTCAAAATTGGCGATATCATATTTAGTAAATAGTGAAACTGAGTCGAGCAGAAAAGGTTTTGCAAATCTGTTTTATAACCTTGGTGCTGTGATGAGGCTGTGGGACAATGAAACTGGGGAAATATTGGTGAGCTATAATGTCTTGTTCCATTCTCAAAGTCAAACATACAGTCACATCCATACAGTATTGTTCGAATGACAATGGGGCAAAACTACACAGTCCTCAATCAGTGAGTTTATGTAAATCCGGGAACTCAAGTTTCTGTCTACAGTCCGGCATATCCCTCTCTAGCTAAATCATGGGGCATACTCTGGCCGTGATTCTTAAGTGTCACTTGTGTCCACCTGAATTATTGTTTGTGTGTAATGCAGGGGAAGAACCGGCATGCAATGAGAAGTGGTTGTGCCCTCTGATTGATTGTTAAGTGTTGTCCAGGAGCCCATTGCCAGACTCCACTTAACGGCCTGCACAGCAGAAAGCAATCAGTGGCTGTTACTAAGGGTCTCGTGGGGACGGGTCCGGTCATGATTGATCTTCAGTGGATCTCTGAAGATGTCTCCGAGAACTGGGTTTCACCACAGTCGTGTTCAGGCCAGGGAGGGTGCCCTCAGACTCGGATGTGTGGCATCACATCAACTGAAAACTTTAGTTAGCTCAAAAGAAGCTTAAAACCCACTGTTTACTGATTTAATTTTCCTTGTTTGGAGAATATGAAGTGTCATAAGTAATCATAAGTTGTGCTGCCCTATGACGCATGTTAAAGGACAGATTCACTGTCTGGTGCTGCAGCCTTGTATTACCTCCGTATGTGAAACACCCTGTGTTAGCCTATTGAACTGTGTGCTAGCATGTGTCTGACTACCGTACTCCCACAATTTGGGGTGATGTTGGACTAATGCTGTAAAATTGAGGGACAGTCAAGAGAAACTGTGTGAAAGTTAAGCCTCATTTGAAGCCAATTAGCTAACGAGAGAATTAGGTAACATGCCAGTAACTATTTTTTCATGTTGCTTTTTGTACTTTATAGTGCAGCACTAGTGCGGCTAGCGTTAGCTTTGTTGTAATACCAAAGCCTGTTCTGCTCCTCGATGACATGTTTGTATGAGTTGCTGCTGTGTGTACATTTATTTGATAGACATGCCCTAAAGATAACAATAGAGCTTGCTTGGCAACGTTGTGTAACTTTGATTAGCACTCAGCAGCTATCTTGTTCAGTTGGCTTGGGTGTTAAAGTCTTGCACGCAATGCATCCCGGTACATGTCGGCACTGCCGGCACAGCTCTGCTAGCTTTCTCTCTCAATATAGCACGCACTGAGGAATTCATTTCTTCAATTGATGACATGTACCATCAACACTGATTGGACATCCAATTACAATGAGGTGGATTTCCCTTTAATTGGCATGACAAAATTGTGTGTATCTGCATGCATCATTCATACGGTATGTTAACGGCAAATCACTGCATGAAACAGTGTATTATAGCCAAACAGTAAATCCCAGTGGCTATAGTGCATGTCTCACATCGCTGTTGTACCTGAAGACACACATGCGCACACACACACGGCCGCCTCTTGTATCAGGCAGTAGAGCTGTCGGCTCTCCAGTGGTGTGTCAATGTGTTCAGTGACCACAACGCCTGGTGTTAGTCTCATTACAGAGGGATCAAAGGGACATGAGCTTCATAGCAGCGGGGACTCTCTTCAGCCCCCTGAGAAGCGACTCCTCCTCTAATCTCAAAGGTCACATTTAGTCATTCAAATATAAAACAGCATCACATTCATCGCACCCATGTGACCCGCTGGAGTCTTCTCTAGAGAGGAGGTTCTTCAGAGGAATCAGACGAAAACTGAGCAGCTCCATGAAGAGTGTAAAACCTAGTGTATGCACGCAACATGAAGAGCAAACTGCCATTTATGCTGCAACAATAATTAGCCTCTGAGGTGGCCAAAAATTATGGTGATGGCCCTGTTGATATTTAATCTAGAGCAGTAAGTAATGTTTTTAAATATTCAATTAAAATTCTGAGGGCCTGTACCACACACAGACAATAATCCTCATTAAGAGGCCGGATGAGGGTTTGTCCTTGCACAGAGTCATAATGAATGAAAATAACAGTCATGAATTGGGCAAAAACACAGAGGCAACTTTATATTCTGCGCAATCATTGTTTCACCAAAGCTCCGATGTCAGAGGTTAAGTGAGGTAAGGGAATGAAAGTTTAAGACAAATACATCCATTAGTACCTTTCTATTTCACCATTAATTTTTAATATTTGCTCATATGTTTTCTTGCACAATGTGCTGTAAGTGTGAATAAATCAATTTCACATAGGCTGTGCAGGGTGCTATAATGCAGTCAGAAGGTACAAACACTGCTACAAACACACAACGTTCACAATTAACATCACACCAGTGATTTTTGTCACGGAATTTAGTTTTCATTCTTTAAATGACACAGTGAGTGGACAATGATGGTGGCAGCTAATAACATTGCAGTGCCAACAGCAGTTCCTCGGGATCTGAGCAGCTGTTCTGCAGTCTATATTGGCCTGTTCTTCAAGTGGAGAAAAAAAGAGCAACCTAGATGAGAATTTTGTGCTTCAGTGGCTATTGAAAGATGAGGCAATAAACTGCTAAACTTGAGTAATCACACACTCCCCGAGGAATTTCTCAAATGGGGATGGTCAAAAACCTTGAAATTTGAGCCCCTCGCATGCGGCCCAGGCTTTAACATTTGATGAGATTCATTATTGTAGGGAGCTGAATACAAGTGTCTTCTGATTACAGGGCCCGCCATTAAAAGTTCCCACCAGTGTGCATTTCCATGGTAGAACGTCAATGGGATTAAAATCTCAATTCACTCCAGTCAATTCTCCAGTAACAAGATTTCATTAAAAGCAGGCAGGGAGGAAAATGGACTCGAAAGCACTGAAACAGCTGGACTATAAATTATAAAAATGTGCTTTCTGCTAACTGAACACACCTTCAGCTTGCAGATGCATTATTATTTAATGTTCAGAGGAGCTGGTTTTATGTAAATTGGAGTCTTCTATTCTCTTCAGTCCCCTTCTCAATGCCAGGTACTTCCAAACCAAGCAAAGGGAGAGATTATGCAAACCAATTAACATATGAAAATAACGTATTAATATACTGTCTCTGAACTGTATCCAATCAGTTCCTTTTCACTGGCGTGTGTACAAAACAATTAAAATTAAATTTATACTGCTCTTCCTTAACATATTCTGCAGCAAATGGAGTCAGTGAGCAAATGCTGACAAAAGTTTTACAGGCCTGTGTTCTTCCTTAAAGGCACACTGACTTTAAGAATATTTATAAGAAGCCGTGCTAATAAATTCCAGTCTTTGTTTCTCCCTAATGATGTGTGCATCTGAGACAAAGCACTGAAATCCATAGCGGTGGCCAGGTGCTAATGAATGGCTTACATTATGCTGTCCGCTAATTACTACTGCACCATAAATAAAACACAAGACAATCAATTAGCGGTAGACGTGTGTTTGTTAGTCATGGGCAGCAAGTTCCTCCAGGCCAAGGCTTTGCACAGACCTGCCTCTCCAGGCTGTTATTTTGAAATGGATAGAATGAGTTCAGATAAATCACATTTTGAATGTTGCCGAATGCACTTGAGGCAATCTTTTTCTCCCTCACCCAGATTACAAGCAAATTAATATCTATACGCTGTTTCAAGTGAGAGGTGAGTAAAGCGTTAAAATGCACATGAAGCAGAAAGTCCTTTCCACTGAATTAGACAAAAGAAATCCAACAGGCGGCTATCATCCCTCTGCCTTTTAATGGAGCTTTGCAAAAAGGCTTTTTCCTCCACTTCGTACAAAGCTCCTCCAGTTTCCCAGACACCAACTGGCTGACGTATCACACTTGATTTGAACCAGAGCAGGGGAAATCAGAGTGCATTAACACTGCATGTAGAAGGCACTAACTGAATGATCTCAGCATTATGCGGCCTCTGGACTGGCCTATCTGCGTACTTTGATGCATAATTTGAACATTAATGTAATTTACATTTTAACGCAGTCCCAAAAGTAAACTGATTAGTTGATAGTTATCTACTAATGTGCCAAGAGGACCCACATGTCTCTTGCATGCAGGCAGAGGGACGGGATTACACATGACAAGGTTGGCCTTGCAGGAACACAGACAAAGAGACAATGGCTGCCAGAAGGATAGACACCAGAGAGGCGGGCACACAAACACACACACACACAAAGTCGTACACAGAATGTTGTGAGGTAAATGGGTGTCGTTCAGGTTTGCTAGTGTAGCATTTCTGTCTAACAGGATCTATCTTTCTCCTTTATTTTCAAGGACCTTTAAACAGATCATACCAATAAGGAGGAGAATGTAACAATAAATCTGGAGGACACAAAACAAAGTTCTCAGTTGTGTTTTCAGGCCTTACACCACTTACATCCACAAATACGAGCAAAGTTTCAAGGGAAGTTCACTTGTCAGACATCATATGAATCAATCTAAAATTCAAATTTAAAAACTTATTAAAAGTATTTCTGGGCCATCAAAGGTCTTTTATCTCTGTCCCGGCAGAGTTCCCTCTTTTTCATGGGACAAATTAGTGCCCCTGTAGATGACAGAAGCTCTTTAAAGAAAGTGCAACAGAGTTGCAGTCCCATGATGCAACGCTCCCAGTGGTTACATCTGCTCCATTCTTTCATCTTTCTCCATTGTTAGGTGGGAGCTGTCACATTAGGAGGAGAATCGTGGCTCCTTCCCACCCCCAAGTACCCCTTTTTTTCCCATTCCAGCAGTTGGCAGGGTGGCAGGCCCATACAAAGGAGCGTGCACCAGGAGCACAGAGGGGAGCACCGTTAGAGGAAAAACAGTTTGGGAATTAAGGTCATTAATTTTCCACTTTCAAGGGCTGCCACACAGACGGAGATAAAGTCAGCATAAATATTCCGCCGAAGTTTCTCCTGTTTTTCTCCTCTCCCCATTTTCATCGGCAGCCCATTTATCTCCATGCTGTCAATTAGAGGCAAAAGCAAAGAACTAATTAGGAACTGTGCAATTTTAATTAGCTGTTTTGATAATTAAACTAATTGGTTCCCTTGTGTTTCTGCAATGTGTGCTGAGAACTTTTTTGATATCTGGGCAGCAGATTTCCCATCCGCTGGTTAATTAGTCACTTTTGCATTAAAAGGGAGCCTTCCTTAATAGCCTTAATTTGCAGTTGAAAAGAGAATCTACCATCAATAATTTGTGTAATTGGTAACCGTTTGATTGTAATTTAGAGGCACGGCCGGACAGCTCTGCATGTCTAATTCCTAATGACTAGGATTAAAGTTGGATTAACTGTTTGGGAAAGGGATTCACTCTCCCCTCTTCCCTATCCACCAAATGACACCTTGTCTACATTTGATTGGTCATGAAATTCAAATTGACTAGGTGAACAGCAGGGCTTATACCATTCCTATTACTTTCTATATGCTGAGCCTGTCAGGTTACATCAAAAAGATTCAGATAATTCCTATTTTCCACCCACCTTCTCAGAAGCGCCACGAGGAAGAGAATAAAAAGCGGTTACAATTTATTATGTGATGTGTTAAACCTCTGCTATCAGACCCATTTGTGTACAACTCTGAGGGGAGAAAATAGCCGAGATCAGCCACTAGGAGGAGCAGAGCCTTAAATCTCAGAGTAACAAAGTAAAGTAGGTCTCACTGTTGAATGAAAAGTAGTAGGCAATGCTTTTCTCTCTGAGCATTAAATTGCATTTTAAACAAAGTGTACACCCACAAGGTCTGCCTATAAGTTACATTACTAACCTCAATGTAAACACGGCATTGCTATAAATGATTTGTACAATTACTTACCAAACCTGTGTTTGCTACAGCAGCAGTAACACCAGGGGAAATCACACTGATGTTTACAGGTGCCAGCTTAATGCTAGAATGCATCTGAATATTGCTAGAAGCTGGGAAACCTGGACTAAAAGCATATCATTCAACATCTTAACTATCAGCCACCATCTCTATACTTTTACAACACAGAGCCCCGTCAGTAGTCTGATTAAAAAGCACCATTCATCCCACTTAGCCAGAATACAATTAAGGGACATGGCTTTAAAAGCCCAGCCCTGAAGCCTCTCCCCATTCCACATAAAAGGAGCACTCTCCACTGAGCCTCGCCTGTAAATATCATGTTTGATATGAGGTTTTAATCTGCTTAGCCATTCTGAACTATAGAATGGGCTCATCCTCTCTGTGAAACCCCTGTCCAATGGCTGTGTGCCTGAGGACGAATAGGAACACAACACTAGTGCGCTATCTGATTAGGTGGGGTTAATTACAGAGCACTGTTTTGTAGTGGCTGCATTTGAGAGCCGCCCATAAATAGATGGGCATGGCTAATGCATCCTCAGAAATGAATTTTAATTAACTGTGTATCAGAGAAGCCCACTCAGGGGCTTGTTTCTAGTGTGTAGTGACCCCGCCGTTGGATGTGGAGAGAGAAGGGGTCCGCACCCAAGACACCGTGAGAGGGGCTGAAGAGGACACCGTGGCCTACATGAGCCGTGTAGCAGAGAAACACAACATCTTGTGTCTTTGCCCGTCATTTATATTGATGAGAACTACCTTGATTGAGAGGAGCTGTGCAACCTGTCCATGTCTCTGCTTTAATTATTGTTAAAACAGGAAATGGACTGATGGTCCTTGTAGCTAATGAGGATCAAATACCAGAGACACTTTAATACACATGAAACTTCTTCAGCTACATGATTTTATATAACCATACACTCCAAAACCTGGTGTACTAGTGAGATAATTGTGCTAACTCCATCCATTGCCCCTCACACATCTCTCTCAACGGTCTTTATAGTGTTTTCTTCCTCCATTCAAATGTAAAACTGCGATTTGAAGTCAAGCCCCAATGATACCGAACCGTTCTTTCCCAGTTTTCTGTGTGATTGGATTAATTATGTGTCACTCACTTTGCTAGAGGTCAGCAAACATATATTCCCGGTCATAAGTCATCAATCTATGTGACCGTGGAGATGAAAAGTCAAGCATGTCAAGCCAGGAAGCTGGACAGAGAGGGATCAGCCCATTGATTTCAGGGCCAACCCAATCTCGCCACAGCACGCTGCCCAGAGAACTGAAATTATCCCTATGGGCTATGTACAGTGAGCTTTACACCTTGGATTTGTGGCACACGATCATATTAGCAGGGCCTATAAAAAATGTATTTCAAATGCAGGGCAGGATGATTATCATACAGGGCAGCATGTGAGGAAGCAGAATAAAAACAGCACAAGGAGGTTCAACTCAAAATCATAAATGCACTTGTATGTGGATGTGATTATTTTTACTGTAGAGAGAAGCGAAGGCACACCCCACTTGATGTGCCCCATAGGACCTTATTTCAGAAAAAGACAAATGCATTTTTGATCCCGTTTGAATTATGACAAGAATTACACGTTTGTCAAATCAAAAAGATAACTTTGCAAGTCATGAAAGCCAGTTTGTCGAAAGATTGTGAAATACCTTTTTTGCATCACCAACACCAACATGGCCTTCACCTCGGCACAGAAAAAGAATTATTGGGAGCTAGCTGATATATACGGCCGACGCTGTTTGGTGGGTTTCTTTTAAAAGGTGCAGCATGTAAGAATTAGCCACCTGTCAATTCATATTTAAAACAAACAGGGGGCAGCAAATCACTGCAGTCACCGCTAGCTGCTGCAAACTGTAGCTGCCGCTAGCTGGTTAGCTCAGTTAGCTGTACAGCTAGTGGTCCAGACTGGGAGCTCAGAGCACCCGGGAAGTGTTGGTGTTTACATCGCTAGCACAGGAGCTTTGGACCAGGCAGTACCAGGGCTAGCTGGTTAGCATGCTAACTTCAGTAGATATCTCTGCGACACAATACACAGATGCCCTAATGTCAGAACTGTTCATGTATATTCTGTTGATAATTTTAGTCAAAAAAATTTGTGTTTTCAACTAAAATTCTTACATATTGCACCTTTAAATTGACTAAAAAAAATCATATGTGTGATTTATGGCGCAATTGAAACAGGATAAAAAAAATACTTTTACAGTACATATTTTTGTAGCTCACAAGTTTTCCTCCAGACAGATATCATCTTTGCAGAAGAGGTTTTGCAACACAAAATGTGTTCCAATGCAGATTTCAAAGCAGCTCTTCTTTTGAGGATAAGTATTACCACGATTATGTGTTATTGCAAGTATTTGATTAAAGAGCATGTGACGATGATGTGCTCAGACGAGGGTTATAATATCTGGTTCAAAATGTAACAGAAGGCAAGGACAGACTGAGCGAGCTCACACCACAGACAGCCTGCTGGCTGCTGACGAACCAGCATTATTGTAGCTATACTCCACTCCACTCTCCTAAATGGCTAATCTTTGTTGGATCTCACCCTTAATTGGTTAACAGTCTCCGCAGGGCAAGTGAAAGTGGTGCTATTTAAGGCTCCACCATGAAACAGCAACACTTTCATCTTGGCAGTAACAGGCAACAATTATATTACCAGATTCGAAACTGAACCTTCTATCTACCCACTAATCAAAAACGCAGCCCATCTGTTGTGCCGTCTCTTTTGAAACGACTGTTTATCTGCAGCCTGTATGATAACTGCGTCTGGACACTAATTAACTGCTAAATAGACCACAATTAGATGTTATTTCTATTAAATTCTGCAGGGGGAGAAAAGTACGGAGAAGGAAGAAAACAATAAGCGCATTTTATGTTTACTCCAACTGTACCAGGCACCGATGGAGCAGCATCACTCTCACTCAATGTCTCTCTCTCTCTCTCTCTCTCTCTCTCTCTCTCTCTCTCTGACACACGCACACCCGCGTCCGTGCGCACGTGCATCAATACAACACCTTACGTCCATGCGCGCTCTCTCCTGCTCTCTCTATCACGCACATTCAGACTGGCAGGCAGACCAGTCACACACACACACACACACACACACACACACGTACGCACACACTTTCCCTTAGCTGTGCTTTTGTGTTTTGTCAGAATTAATGAGAAAAGTTCCCTTGCCCTAGGGGTAATTAGTGTCCTTGGAGTTAAATAAGCTAATACTTAGACACCTCTGGCACAAGCAATTATGTTTGTGTATTGAATAATTGATTCAAAGAGGGGGGAAGGGCTGCTAATCAGATCTGAGCATAATGAATTGATTTAATTAACAGGGGAATCCGAGGGTCTCTGGAAACTGCGCGCATTTATTCAGTAGCAGCAGAGGCGAGCGCGGCACATAAACTGGGAGAGAGGCGGCGTGAGTTTGCTTTTAGCAGTTGTCACATTTGCAATTGGATTTGTTTGAATATAGTTGCTGTTTCGGAGCAAATGAGAGCGAGAAAGAGAGAATATTAAGAGCGAGGGAGAGCTCAGCCGTTCAGTCTGAGCGTCTGATCCGTCCGTGTGTGCACAGTTACAGACAGGCGACATTAGATTTATATCGCTTTTCATTGTTTTGCCCTTTTTTTTCCATTCGCATGGAATTTATCAAGAGCAACCAACGCTGTTTGATCGCGATTTATTTGCGTTACACTTCAGTCCGGATAGGGGGATCTCGCCGCGTATTGCACCGTATTCCGTGTGTGAATTTTTATTGATAGGAAGGAGATAGGGGAAGGAGAGAGAGAGGGAAAAAAACGTGCAGACGGCAATTCATCTTTCCAGGGTTTTGATTTATCGAGGCGTAGTCTTGTCAGCCGCGCGTTTCAAAGCCATTTCCAGGAGAAGCTGTGAGCGGAGCGAGCGGTGCAGCCTGCTGGAGCCGAGGACGGATCGCCCGGGGAAGGACTCCTCGTTCCTCAGGACGATGGTGTTGGACAAGGAAGAGGGTGAGTAACATCTCCCGGCTGTAGGATGCTATAACCTGGGGACTAACACGGCGAACTACTGACATTTTTTTCCCCCACATTAAGTGTTTCCCCGCCGCCCAGGACCCCTGCGCACCCGCAGCCTCCGCACGATATCGGGCTCTTTCAGCCCCCATGTATCCGCGACAGGGTCCGTGTTTTTATTTTTTTATTTGTATTTTTTTTTTTTGTACCGAGGAAAGCTGAACACTGTGGCTGCTTTCTGTACCGTGAAGTTGATGTGCACTCACATGCTGTAAATAACCTGGCGAACTGTAGTTTAGCGTGTTTATTTAAAGCAGCTTTTGTGTGACGCGTTTTTTTTGTTGTTTTTTTGAGTTTGAGGATACTCCACAGACAGACGCTGCAGTGCATGTGGCTCCTCTTTTCTTTCCCTCCTCTCTTAAGTGCTTTTTGCGTCTGTGAAGTTAGCGAGGCAGCCTTTGACATCACCACGGGATGGGAGATGACAGCAGAGTGCTTTTAACTTGATTGCAAATTATGGATAGCGCCGTGCACCGTTCACTCACTTTCCATCCAAATAGGCCTACTTGCATTACTTATCTATTTCAATGTATTTAGGTTAATGGGTGAGGCAATCTAATTAATTTTAATTTAAATCAAACTCGCCTCTAATGACGTCCCATTTTGGATTAAACTGATGCAGAGATGTGCAGTGCATTTATCACTTTCAGGTCCAAATGGTGCTCAGTGTGTGTGTGTGTGTGTGTGTGCATTTTAATACAATGTGATAATAATATTTAAGGAGGTTTTGGGTGGTTTCACATGAAGTTTTTCTCTCTTCTGACACTTCTTTCAAGAGTATTTTGAGGATTGTTTTGCTGACCACCTGCTGACATGCACAAAGACACCCTCCACTAACCTAACGCACATTTTTATGTATTATTTCTCAAAGTACAGCATAAAGCTTTTGCACATTTGAGTTTATCCTGGGTTCCTCCTCCTCCTCCTCCTCCTCCTCCTCCTCCCTCTTCCTAAAAGTAATGGATGCATTTGTGACCCATTATTTATGTTTGAAAATGGATCTTTCATATCTCTTAGCGGAGCATCCTTTCACTTACGCGTCTTAAAGCCAATAAAAGGATTGCGGCAGAGACATAAATTGGTCTGTCTGGCTGAATCCATGTTGTGCTGCAAATGTACCTAAATTAACTCAACTGTAAATTGTCTCCTTTGGATGTCTGTCGAGCTAAAAGTTCCCCCATATGATTCATGATTCAGATTGCTTTTAACAGTTATTGGCTAAGCAATATGGTAAATGTACAAGGTGATGCAAATGGCATTAGTGGGAAAGGATGCACAGGAGCATGTAATGCAGTCAATACTACATTAACTACTGATGCCCAATTACAGAACCAGGGAGAGTGGCTTTTAGGAGCATTAGGACTTGCAGAAAAGCTGAGATCACCTGCTGCTCATTGCCTAAAAGCTTCACCCTTTATTTGCTGGTCCCGACCAGCAGCTCCAGCATTTTGGCCAGGTTGTCAACAGAGCTGCTTGGATCTGGTCTCTCTCATTGTGGTGCCTCTTAGCGTTTATTGGCTCTCAAGTTATAGGCTTGTCAATTCAAACCTTCTTGTCTAATGTATCCACTTAGTGCCCGCACGAATAAGTGCGTGTTTATGCAGAGAGGGAGGTGTGGGGTCGGTGTTTTGGGTGGCCACACAGGTGTATGATTAATGTCTGTTTCTCTTGATTGATTCCCTACTATGCCTGTGTGTGTGTGTGTGTGTGTGTGTGTGTGTGTGTTTGGGCGTGCGTGCTGCTGAAGTGTTCATATTTCAGTCCTTATGTGGGCCTATAAAACTGATCATCAGTGTGTCTGGTCTCGTGTACAAAGCCTGCTATCCCAGTTGGCAACACAGTGATGCTGCTGTTTGTTTGGCAGACTGTTTTTGAACTCTGTAACAATTTGTGCAACAAAAGCAATAACCAGAAATGAATCGCTGTGCCCCCCCACCCCCGCCCGTCCTTATCTTAGCTCCATTGAGAAAATCTGCCTGCTACAAATCAGATCCCCGAGTCAAAACATAAAACATAGAATTCCTGCCATCACTTGTAACTTTAATCGTAACTTACACGGATCAAACGTGAAATATTGCTTGTGTTAGTTTCATGTTGTATGTGGCCACCTGCCCACGTCGTCTGTGTCCGCCACACGTCAGAAACTGATCACCATGTTCTCACATGAAGCAGTCATTAACTTATACATTATCTGCTACAGCACTGAGTCTGAGAGCACGGAGGAGGACTGTTAAAGGAAAACAGGCACCGCTTTGTGAAATGACCTAATATGCAGGTCATAGTTAGTAATGAATGGCAACACATGTACCAATCCTTCAGTGTCAACATTTTATTCCACCCCGTGATATGAAGGCTCCAATTTGCGTCTAATTTGAGAGTTAAAAAAAGCAACTCAGCCATTTTCTCTCCTTCTTCGTACCGACTGCAGGAGAAGAAAGTGAGTCCACACTGAAGGCATATTTTTGCTGAACATTAACGCAACTACAGTACACTCCAAACATCATATCTCAGCAGAAGACGAAAAAAAGAAATCCTCCAGCTACTGATAAATGTCTGGTTACCTTTGCTTGTTAATTTATGACCCTGTTATCATCCTGTCCAGTGAAATTTGTACATTCATAAAGCATGTGATTGAAAAGCAATGCTTCACATGAATACAGACTGGTGATCTGTCGGCTGCTGTAATAAAACTTGGGCTTCAGGCTCCGATTTTTATTTTGAAATAATAAGAATTGCTTCATTCTTTACCGGTGTTACCATGGTAATACTGTCTTGTAGCGATGTTATATTGATTTAGAAAGTGGACAGTAATATTTCTTTTCTGTTATTTGCTTTCTGAGGGTTGATTTCTAATTTCCAGTTGGAGATTACTTTTATATGTTCTTTAAGTCTTTTCACTTTTCCAAAGGAATGCAATTTGCTCCCCTGTATTTGCTATTTTCTCAGCTTATTGGTTTGCGCTTACTTCAAAATTAAACTTGCCCATTTCAAATATTGAAATTACGTCTGGTTTTTGTGCTCTGGGCCCTGAACAATATTACAAACACATGGCTTCGTTTGATAAGTCACCACCATTTCTATTTTTTATTTTTTTCTAAAGAAAAGCCTTATTGCAGGCACCTGGACTCGCCTTTGCAGTACTTTTCCAATTTTGTCTTAAACATAAGATGGTCAAAGGAGACTCAGTAACCTGTGCATAAATTAATGCAGGAAAATCTCATCTGTATTTGCATACACATAACAAAATAGCACTGAAACATTAGAGTATTAATCGTCCCTGACACAGATGTGATGATGACTTTATCAACTGCATTGACACCTAACATGTTTTACCCTCATTGCTTTAATCATTCATAATAAACTAATGCTGTTTGCATTATTCAATCTAGCAGTAAAATCCCATGTATGCTGTTTTCAGATGTGAGTGTTTAATTCCGCCTAATCTGTTCCCGATCTTACCAATGCAGAATTCCCACAGGAGATAATTTCATCTGTCACCACTAACCCTCCAGATCCCTATCAGTCCTGATTGTTTCACATCTACGAGTGCTCGAGATGTGTATCATTTTCTGTAATTTTAGTGGAATTCAAAGGGACTGAATTGAGACTTGAGAGACACGTGTTAGCGAGCGCGCCCACCTGCCTTCGATGTAAATGGCTGCACTCATCAGTGTGCCACACAAACTCAATTATGCACTCTTGAGCTGTAAGAGCATCCCTTTTATTATTGCCAGAGGCCACATGCTAGCCATGTTATCAGGCAAATTCTCACAACAAGATCTGGCTACCACATGCATCACAGGGAAAGGACGGTCCCTGTTCTTGCAGTCCAAAGTCTGACCCTCTGTCTTTATTCACTCCAAATGTTTTTTTTCAATGTCAAGAAGAATTTCCGGTATGGTGTTGAGTTGTGTGCAAGAATGGCGAAGGTTGCAGAGATGTAGGTGCCATTATAAAGTATGTACAAATAGGAAAGCCGCAAGGGCACATACACATCAGTCCAAATGTTAGAACGAAACCTTTTTAAAATTCCACAAAAATGCTGACAAGTTGAGATGAATCGTTATTTTAAACCACTTCGGAGAACCTAATGTGTATACCTGCAAGCTCCGAGACAAAGGCAGAAATGCACAGAAGTAATGTTGACATGTGCAAAACTATTCTCGCCTGCAGAACATAAACCACAATAACTTCATACCTAGTTGAAAAATGTCACCATATTTATCAACAACATATAACTCAGCTTTAGTTATCCACCATATAAGTATATATATTGTTATTCATCTGTCTGAACCTGTTGGATGCAGATCTCACTGCCACTTGTCCCTGCAAAGCTGACTCTCTCAAGCTGCTGTTGACTACGCTCGCGTCGATGTGGGGAAAAGAAATATTCATACATCGACGCCTCTGCAAACACACACGTGCACACACTCTGTTTTTTTCCACATAAAGTTATTTATTCACCTGTTTACCTATTGTGCGCTCTGCGTTCTGACTTGTTTGGCATTCTGATGCACTCTGTAACGCTCATTCTGTGCTTTCTGGAAGATCATTTCTCCTTTCTTCTGTCATCATGGGCTTAGTAAAGAAGACAGGAGAGGTGGGGAAAGTGGCATGACACGCAGTAAAGTTCTTGAGAAGAGCAGATGTCAAGACTACAATGTCACCAAATATGGTTCTGTGGCAGCTGTGAAGTGTGAAGGTGCTCAGAAAATGCTACTGAAGAAAACCTCTAATATTCTACCGGCAGTGATAAAATAACATGTCACCTGTTACGTCGTGAGCACTTTGTGTAGTCTCAGTGGAAATCAACACACTAACACTGCCAGGGTTTATGTCATACTTTACATATTTAAATCACACAATTTAATGTGACAGTATTCAGCCATATGCACTGTCACACAAAACCCTCCTGCTTCTTTATTGCACCGTAAAAATGACATGAATGATCTGACATATTGACATATTTGAAATGATTATACACTCAGAAGAACACAACTGTTTATATGTTTATTTGATGAAAACAGAGGATTATTCTCGTGCCATTTCAATATTCATAGATTCACTGATGCCTCCTAATGCTTCATGTGTCTTACAGCAAGAAGATCTTCTATTCTTCATCCAGAATTAAACAGGTCCCTTTAATGCATATAATTTTGCATGAAAAGGCAGTATACTTGTTGTGTGTATTACGGCTTAATACAATAGTGGATATTTAAAGCCAACACTGATATCGATATTTTTGGAGTTCTGATCTGATACGACATATAAACAAATATTTGTTTTGTATATTTTAAAATCATTATTATTATTTTTAAAGTGTGACCAAGATACATACAAGACATGTTACAGTTGAAAAATAAACTTGTCAGTGCACTCCGGTGGACAAGCTATACATGTATGAACACACACACACACACACCAATATCAATATATCAGCAATAAGTTAATAAGCGATTCTCGGCCTGGATCTAGTGAGCATGTGTGTTTTTGTTGTGGTGGAGAGTAGGAAGCTCCACCTCAACTGTGCAGGTTTTTTGGGGTATGTACACAGGTAAAATTACAAGAAGAAAATTATAGTGTTTCAACAGTTTCTTGTGGAATTTCCCATTGCAGGCAAACATGTGAAACACGTGTATTAAGGTAGCAGATGACAATTTTCACATACATCCATGTGCTTGTAAGACTTGTTATTCAAGTGCTGATTGGTTTAATTAGCGCTGGTCTATGTTAACACGGGGAAACGGACACCTACAGAAATATAATTCTGTATGGTTGTAATAATATAGTTTAAGAAGTCAGCTGTATGAACTGGCCTGCTGTATTCTCTCAGTGTCTGTAGGAATTCTTCTTCTTTTCATTTGTTTTAGCCCTTCCTGTGTGAGTATGAGGCTCTGAGGATGGCAGTGATGATTGGTCAGTGAAAGACACTTTGTTCTTATGGGTGTAAGGAGCAGCACCACCTCTAGGGGCTGCTAGCGGGGCTTTGAGACTTTCAGTCTTGTTTTATTGTAAATGTCTTTCAAACACCATTCTACTCTATTACTATTGCAATATTTAGTTTTCTTTTTTGCCCTTAAAGGGGCACTATGTGGTTTTGGAGAAGAAATTAGACCTCAGAATTGTAATATTTACAATATTTACAATATCAATGAGGTAATAACACAAACTCAGAAATATTTAGCTTTTCCATAACTGAATAAACAAGCTGTTCTCAGAGGAAAATAAGGTCCCAGAACAATGAAAGGTGGCAGGGTCTGCCAAATATAAACAAAATAAAACAGTATGAATTTGTGTTGTCCTTTAAGGTCAGTTTGTTTAGTCAATGAAGAGCTTTCTCTTAAAAAACAACATAGTGCACCTTTAAGTGAGAGCTTAGTGATTTTTGTTGCATTTCAGGCAAAGATTTCTCATTTCTGATCCGTTGTCCTTCTTCTTATCTGCATCTGAGTCAGAGGATGGAAATGATATTCATTTTAAGTCACTGGACAACTGTTAATGTTTTAGGCCTGTATAAACTGCAGTTCTTAAATTTTCATGGACATTCACATACAATATAGACAACTTAATATGACCTTTACTCGGCTATTTTCTAGCAAAAACAAACTGTCACATGCATTTATTTAGCTCAAACACGACAAAATTAAACGCCTCCTTCGAGCTGATTTTCAGTACAAGAATCCAGACAAATAGAGGAGGATTGAGCCTTCACAATTTTAGATATCACAGCTATCTTGTTGGTAAATAGAAATGCCTTGGGTGCCTTCTCTTAAATAAGAGCCGACTTGCTGAGAACTAATCTCTTATTGGATGACCTTCAGTAAATCAAATCTTAAATAGCTAATTAAAGTCTGTGATTAAGGGGGGGGGGGTTCTTTTCCTCTTAAAGCTAGTAGATTAGGTTTTGGATATTGAAGTTTGATGATTTAATCAGCACGCAACTATGATGTTTGCAACTGCGAATTCAGAAGCAAACGACAGCCGCCATCCACACACATTCACACTGAACTTCAACATTAACTGGAACTTGTTTCTACGACCATAGACGCCCCCCTCTTTTCCAATCACACCTCTTTCATTTCATTTTATTTCATTTCATTTGACCAGTCGTCTGTTGAATTGCCATTTGATTTTAGCCAGTAACCAGAATTACTCCCTGTAGAAAAAAG
Source organism: Pagrus major (assembly GCF_040436345.1). Lineage (NCBI taxonomy): Eukaryota > Metazoa > Chordata > Actinopteri > Spariformes > Sparidae > Pagrus > Pagrus major. The sequence goes on along the minus strand of NC_133218.1, from coordinate 22,888,342 downwards.
GAGCCAGTCTTTATATTATGAGGTAATATAAAAGTGTTAAAAGGAATTCATTAAAAGCAAGCAATCTTCTTAATGAAACATCAAACGCCATCTACAATATTCCTCTCTTGTGAGATTTAGGATAGGCTGCACTAATATGAGGCAGGTTGAGTTTACCATGACATCACACCCAATCTTTGTGAAGCCCTCTTCCTTAACTGCACCCAACCAACCTCCCTCATTATTTACCCCATCAGGTGTGGGAGTTGAATGACATTAGAGGCCCGTGCTGCCAAATAAGTGCCCCCTGTGGGGAATTTGCATTATTCAAGATTAAAGAGCCTCACACAGTGCGCCACAGTATGGTGTTCCTTCTTCCCTTCCATTTTCGACACACTGAGGACCCTGAATGGCACACCTGTCTCCTGGCATATCCTTTGAAATAATAAGTGCGCAGTAATTGCTGGGGAGTGGGGAGGATTTTGTACATCACTTCCTGACCTCATGAGTGACACAAACTTTAGAGGGCTACATTTATTCCTCTCTAAATGCATTTTTAATGTAGACTAAAAGTGTTTGTGCATTATTCTGTTCCGGATGGCGGAAGGTGGCTGTGACAGGTCTAATGGCTTGGTTTTTTATTTTTATTTTTTTTTCTGCCAGCAATCAGGAAGTGGCAGATGAGATTGCCTCGTCCATCAAACTTTAAAAGTATGTAGTTTTGAGAGTAGATGGATTTTTTTCCCGAGGATTGACGATGAAGATGCATGCAACATCTTGTTTATTGACATCTTACACTTAAATGAAAATTGGTAAAAATGGCCAGTTTGAAGAACTAAGCAGTAGACAAAGCCCAACATTTGATTGGCTAGATGCAACATCAAATCTACCCCTTGCTCTGTCAACACTCTGACAGTCCTCCCTCTTTAAGAGCTCTCATGGGTTTATTTGGGGCACGATAAAACCATGAATGTTTGTGTCTTTTCTCCTCCTGCCCATTCATCTTATTCCCTCACTCTCATTTTCTTGCACCATCTCTCGCTCTCTTTCTGCTGTTGACAGCTTACCTTGCCGAGCTCTAATCTCACCCTACTACCGAGCAACCAAGTGTTGGAACAAGTCGCCTTCTGTAATAATTTGGAAACTCTGCCAGTTTCATGTCTTAAAAAAAAAAGCAGCAATGAATTTAATTAGAAAGCTGTTGCATATCTCTGTGATACATTTCTTTTAATTAACCCCATGTGAATAAATTAAAAATAATAGGGGGCTGAAAAGTGTGGAAAAACACCCTAATGAAGTTTTCCGTTAATTGGGATGGAGACTGCTGCCAAACCACAGTGAGTAGTGAGCACCAGGAGCTAACAATGCCTTCTGTAAGCCTCAGAAAAGGGCCCAGGGCCTTCGTGCTGACTTCAAGTGTAAGAAATGCACCTCTGACGTGATGGAAATGACCGTGGGCTGGGAGAAAAGGCAGTCCTGTTCCAGGCTGCTCTGCTGAGACTCCCCATGCCGCGCTTGAAGCTGGGCCAGTGTTATTGCAGCCCTAATGCGGCTGACTCATTTGGAGCGGATCAGGAGTAATTATGGTAGGGAAAGTGGCTGCCGACCGTGGGGGTCAGGACACTTGTAACATGTGAAAAGAGCAATTATTCCAGGAGACAAAACCCTCCCTTATCCTGGGCAGTGCCAGGGTCAATGCAAGGGACGGCTGGGCTCCGTTTCACCGGGGCTTATTAGCCACAGCAAGCTGCAAAGTTTGAGAGAGTGCATCTTGTTAATGAACAGTCCCCTCCTCATCTGCACCAGCCCTGTCTGCTCGCTCTCCCACTTACTGTGGGTGTTAATTATGTCATAATCATAGCATGCATACAGTCCCAGAAATCACCTCACAGACCCCAGCATTCATACACAACCATCTGGAAATGTAGCACTCTGTATAGCAACATAGAAGACTCTTACAGCGAACTGTAAGAAAAAAACACAGTCAGTATGAAATGTAATATTGACTTGGGCCTTGTAAGAAAACTAGCTTATTTGAGGGAGAGAGAGAGAGAGAGAGAGAGAGAGAGAGAGTTTCTCTCTGTGAGCGTGTGTGTGTTCATGCATATCTTTTCTTTCAGTCCTTGCATATGCTCCAGCTAAGGATAGGAACAGTGATCACACAGTGATTCAGTGGTCTTTATTTTGCTTATCATTCAGAATACACTCATCAGTCCGCTTTCATTTGGCATGTGTATTCCAGCTGATATTATTACCAGATGTCTTGTATTTTGTCTTGGCAATAGAGAATCGGCGTCTATGGGCTCAATTACAGCGATGACGGAAGCTGAATGAAAGGGGCTGATTCATGCACACAATGGCAAGACATCTGCATGAGATCCCTATTAACCTTAGTGGCAGACACCTTGGCCTGAGGACAAATTTTATTTGGAATTGCCATGGCCACGGCATTTACAGTGGTGGCTGAAATATAAAAGAGTGGTGTTTAAATCAGCCTCTGTAGGTTCTACACTGAAGACTTTTAGAGAGTTTTGGTACAGTACCAACACTATGTTTTTGATTTTCCTCTGGTCGATATTATCTTGTCTCTTACCATCTAAAGGAAGGAAATATAATATAATATAATATAATAAATTATAATATAATATAATATAATAAAATATTATATAATAGTAGCAGTAGCATCATCATAGGCTATCGAGTGCTTTAAATTAAGTGATGATGATGATGATGACAAATGCACTTGTTTCCAGCTAAATACAATCATTTGCTAGTGTAGTACCTAATTTCCCTAGGCATCACAGTGTGTGAATTCACCACACCGATGATGGCTAACAGTCTCTCATTTGCTGCAGCTGGGAGTTGGAATTATAGGGGCCCCTGAGAGGAGGCCCACCCAGGGCCAGCTTCCACCTCCTTGAAAGCCCACCTCCCTTTCCCCCATGTGTCAGAAAGGCCGAGTGATTCTCATCAAGATCCTTTACCTCCCCGTGAACCGGCAAAGTCTGCATCACACCATGGCGTCAGTGCTTTTAATTGATCAAAAGACATTTAAAAAAAAAGAAACAGAATCAGATGTAACTGTTCCTGCTGCCATTAAGGCTGAGTGCCTGTGAGAGCAGCTGCTCCATTGGGACCATGTGTGTAGTGGTGTAGTGAAGCACAATGTGAATTTGTGAGTCACTTTTCTTACAATTTCATTAAATGCATTTGAGACCGGAAGTGAATTCAGCAGTCAACTAATCGATTAGTCGATCAACGTTAAAATTATTTGGGAACGATTTTAATAATCAATTAATCAGTTCCATAATTCATGGAGCAAACATGCAGATTCCAGTTTCTCTAATGTTTGCATTTGCTCCTTATTCCAGTTTAACATCATTTGAAATGGAATATGTTTGGGTTTTGACTGTTGACAAGCAAGTTGGTTGATTAATCAATTAGCCGATTGACAGAAAAGTAAGTTGTTGTTTTTTTTGTTTTGTTTTTCTTAAGATTTTAAGGTTTTCTTTGTGATAAATGACAGTAAACAGAATATTTTGGGGTTTTGTTTGAATAACTGTAACAACATTGTCGTCGTTGTGGCTAACTTCCTGTCCATTTTGCAGTTAGCAATCCCCTCCCTCCTCTCTACATCACCATGTAAGGGCACAGCAGTAATTGCCAGACATAGCAGCAAACAAGAGGATCCTGCTATCTGCATGTTCACAAGCAGACAGGACCGCCTCTTTCTGGAGTCCTCTATCCTGATTGGATAAAGTGGACAGGGATACCAAAAATGTCTTTTCTCTTTTACTGCATGAGTGGGAGGAGGAGAGACACAGGTTGCTGACTCTATAACACTGATTACTGTTGGAATAGAGAGCTATTTAACACTTACTTTAATAAAAATATATCACTTATAGCAACCTTAATCCAGAAGTACTTGTCAGATTAATCGATATTGAAAATAATTGCTGGTCGCAGCCCTACGTAAAACTATGTAATAGAAGAGAGAGCAGTGAAGAATTTAGCAAGTGAGATGAATTATTTTTACAATTATAATTTTTTCCTGATTTTGCACCCAAAGCCACTGATGCTGCGGCAATAACCAATTTCTTTTGAGTCTGCATGTCATGACACAGCATGGCTGATGGCTCAGGGACTCGTAGGAAACCATTATACATTATGCAGCATAACATCCAAGCACCTGCTCACTTGTATAAAAAAGAATATTTCAGTGATAATAACAGGAAAAGGGGTTGTAGCTTAAATCATCTGTTCACACACTCACACAGGAAATATGGGTCTGTGATAATTGTATTTCTCTAATATCAAACATTTCCTTGAGTGTTCCCAACAGCAGATTTTCCTTCAAAACCTTAAATATATCAAAAAAAAAAAAAAAGGTTAGCAGACTGATGTGATTTTTTTGATAGCCATAAAGACGGAAGTCTAAATGGGGTAACATAGAAATCGGATGCTATCTCTATAATGGAAAATACATGCTCTGACAGACTGCTTGGGCTGAGAAAAACTAACTGTACATATTCTTGAAAGATACAATCTTAAAGAAAGTAGATGGATGGAAGTAGGCAGAGATGACAGGCCTCTACACACAGTCCTAATGGCAAATTAAATTCCTTCTCAGGAGGGATATTTGGCAGGGCAAGTGCTGTCTCTCCACTTTGAGGGACAAAATGCATCCCTTGCTGGAGAATGAATCGTGATGTGGAGAGGCATGCTTTTGGTGACATCAAATGACACTGGAAGGTCAGTGGCACTTGTATCTGTTAAATGGATTGGATTAAGTGGAGGCTGCCTCCTAGTCGGCTGCGTCCTTTCATAATGCAGCTTTTTCTTTCTGGGAGGTGGCAAGCATGGGAGGTTCTGTTCTACTCCACAGTTTCACATTGCGCCGGGAGTGGTGACAGGTGCAAGAAAATGTCTCGTGGCATTAAGGGAATTGAAAAGACATTTACTTTACACGCTCATTTTTTTTTTCTCCCTGTCACTGCTCTTTGTTTAGTAGGTTTTAGGCTTGTGCTCGCTACACTACTATTAAAGATGTTTTCCAGAGGCTGCTTTGGTAGAAAACATCAAACCCATGTTTGTTCCCTGCAATGGCTTCAAGGAAGAGGCATCAGAGGCATGTGCATACTGGTTTCCAGGCATTCCTCCATTGAGACATCTCTCTTACATTAAGGACCATGCATGAAGACATGAATGTCAGATGAACTGCAAACACAGACAGGAGAGTCTTGTCACTTAGATGATGCTGAGCAGGGTGTTTAAGTGTGCATCCAACAGCGGGGTGAGCAGCATACAGTAATTCCAGAATAGGTTAAGCTTTGGCCTTTTCAAACGTGATGTAAAACACACACGTGATGTGTTTAAGGAGTGTGTGGCGGGCGGTGGTCTCAACCAATTAGGAGTAGTTCTCTGGAGGTGGAGGAACGACCTTTTTATATAATTAGTTCTCTTATTTAAAGCAAAGATTTTGAGTAGAATAACTAATTAGGTGTCATAAAAGGCAAATTAAAGATTTTTGTGATCCCCGAGGGAATTGCAGCAACTCCTTTTTCTTTAAACAAGTACGCGCGCACACACACATGTACACACACACAGGCATTTTCTCTCTCCTCATTAAGACTGTTTTTAGTTCTGTAGAAGTCTGTCAGGCGAGCACTGTTGGCATACCTGCAGAGAGCTCCCCTAACAAGCCATGAAATGCAGGTAGAAGAGTCCACCCTTAGCCAGTGTGGCTTGAATTTGAAGCTTTTTAGCTTCATTTACACTGAACATTGGTATTTATAGCAGGTTTTGTGATCCTAATGCGCCAGCTTCAAGGGGCCTGTTTTGGAGGGAGGGAGGGAGGTGAGGGAGCTGGAGGGCAGGCAGAACACTAATTGATGGCTCCCATCGCCTGCACTGAACCAATAAGCCTCTCCTTTCCACTTCTGATAAAGAAATAAGATGGCTCAACACCATCGCAGCACTTACTGACATATAAACCAAAGCCGTAAATTTGACTAACAAGCTCTCCTATTTCTTTCACCTCTTTTTTAAAAGGGGAAATGCTAATTATATTACATTCATAGCATTATTGATGTGTGCATGGCCAAAAATTGCAGAGCAAATCTGGATCCAATAAGGTACTTTGCGAGTCTATTTAGGCGTGCAGATACAAAGTTTGTGTGTGTGCATGTGAGAGAGAGACCGAGAGAAAGAGAGAAAATATGCTTTTCTATTCCTTTGAAAAGTGGTAGAAGGTTTTTTGTGAAAGAGAATGAACTTGACAGGCTTAGCGGAGAATAACAGAGTGAAGAGTGAAGCAGTCCCTTGTTACCAACTGAGGTTGTGTTTATCACTGGGCCAACCACAGAAGTTACTGTAAAATGGCAGCTCCTACTACAGAATGACCCCCCCCCATTCATGCTTAACATTACACTGCAACAATTGTGCATATTCCCTCGCAAAGGAAATGAAAATAAAAACTTTATCTGGTCTGCACAAAATGTACCCGTGCACATCTTGTTAAAACGTTGACATTTATAAAACTCAGTATAACGTGTGTTTAAAATGGGCCTTTATAGATACCCACACATACAAAATGCTGGCCTAACCCCCTGTGATGCAGAGTGTCCAGTCTTTTTTTTTTTAGAGAGAGAGAGAGAAATGTGTTTTGAAAGTGGAGTGGCAAGTGGCGTCCACTGTGTGTTCTTTTAGATGGATCAATAGCTCAGTGTGTGAGAGAGTGTCTTAAGAGCTGTTGTCTTGTGCTTTCAGCTGTGGCAGACCTGTTAGTGCTACAGAGGGGAGCTGCGCACCCCTGCCTCTGTACCACCAGTGGCCTGAGGGGGGCTTTTAGTCCAAACACAAATGTCAACCACACATAGACTATTAGTGTTTAGTGCAGTTATTAAATGGACTTTATTTGTCCTTTAGGAGGCTAAAAGGCGTGCTTAAAGGGGACCTGCGTGACAGCAGGGCAATTTGCGAGTTTGGTAACTTAGGCTCGCTCGTCGCAGACACATGAGTACAGATAAGTGTAAAAGGAGGAGAGGCTGTAATGCTCTGAGTAGGAAACACTGTGTGTGTGTGTCTGTGGTTTGTGTGTGTGCAAATGCGTGTGTGTGAGTCTGCATATCCCTGTGTGTGTGTGTGTGTGTGTGTGTGTGTGTGTGTGTGTGTGTATGCAACACAGACAGTGAGTGTATGCTAAAAGGCACTTAGGCCATAACATATCTCACTGGGGTCTGGTAGAAACGTTTTTGTGGTCAGAGGCTTTTTAAAAGGTTAATGTTAATCTATACCAAACAAAGCCCACGAGGAGCTTTTACAGCTGTGGACAGTTGAGGGAAATGGGCTTTGATGAAATGGTAGGTAACTAACGTACTACACAGCACGCTGTAAATACCACAGTAAGCAAAATAAACATCAGCAACACAAGAGACATGCCCCTTCCACTGGAACCTGCTGCAAGTGATCATGTAACTTTTGTATTACAGCATGCTCTTAGTGGAACAAGCAAGCCAGGGCTTTGTAGTCCAATGTGACCTGTGTGCCTATCTACATGGAAGAATGTTTTCTTTAATGCATATGAAGCAGGTAGGCAGTGTGCTGTGGCCGCGCGCGAGGCCAGGCTTAGACGCCTCGAGAAGCAGCCGGCTTATCAAAAAAGAGAACATGAAAAGTCACTCGTGTTCCCAGGCCGTAAATCACGCATGGCTGTTTGTCTCCTTATCACTACAGGTGTGCCGATGCTCTCCGTCCAGCCCAAAGGGAAACAGAAGGGGTGTGCTGGCTGCAATCGCAAGATTAAAGACCGCTACCTGCTCAAGGCCCTGGACAAATACTGGCATGAGGACTGTCTCAAATGTGCCTGCTGCGACTGCCGCCTGGGGGAGGTGGGCTCCACCCTCTATACGAAAGCCAACCTCATCCTCTGTCGCAGGGACTACCTGAGGCAAGCAAGACACACAATCACCTCTCTCCACTCACAACAAACACAAAAGCCATGCCATCCCAAGAGCTGTGGGACATGAAAGGATCACAAAGGTTTTGTTTTTTTAACCTCCTGGTACAGTTTGCTTTGGTTTCTCAGCGTGTGTTTCCTGTGGCTCCCATTCACAGAAACACGGATAAAATCAATCTAAATCATGCACGAGATTCCTCAGCGTTAGAACTTCACTGCGGCAAAACCTAATATCTTGAGAGCTTGTTGTCATATTCTTTTACAGCTCTGTTGTTTTGTGAAGCTTCAACACAAATAGTGCACAGGCAGAAAAAAAGAACATTCAGGTATTTTAGGAGCAGTTCAACCCCGTATTTTATAGCTCTAAATCTTGAATAACTAAAAACAAAATGCATAGTCACAATTTGAATATAAAGTAAGCAGTGGGCTAAGCTTGGTTGCCATTTACAATAGGTTGTCTTTTAGGCTGCTGAATATGTTAAAATACAAACAATGTTACCATTATGATATGATTCACAGTTAGTGGGAATTTGGGGGGAAAATACGCCAGGGCATCTTTGCAGCAGTACGGTACTTCATTGTGACGCAGTTTTGTTTTTTTTACCTTCATCAGAGAAATTCAACTTCTGCAATTTGGATAACATTTCGATTAAATTTGCAGCCCTAGTTGTTTCCTTAGCATACTTAACATTTTACATCCGGCCGTGTTGACATGCAAAACATTTAAAGTTGTAACCTGTTTCTAACTTTGACTGGGCATTGTTCTCTATAATCTTTTCAGATAACTATCAATTTTGTAGTATTAATTAATGGATATCTGATGGTGATTGTCACAATGAGAGAAAACTTAAAAGAAGACTAAATTGCATCTCAGTTGTTGATGAATTTGGCAGCAACTATATCAGCAGGATCAATTTACATCATCTATGAAAATCGGCTTTGAAATTCACTACAATTCAGATTTAATAACAATCGTACTTTACATTAAATCGAATTATGCACAATATACGTTTTTTCAGCCGGTACTGATAACTGATAATTACCTGCTTCTTGTGGCTGATTCCCATAAGATAACCAAAAAGTTAACATTTTTGTATTTTAAAAAGAAGTTGCTAACCTGTAGTTTATGGTAGCTGGGCTGTAGTGAGCAATTTTTGGGGGATTTTTTCACAGCTCTAATAAGATTGTTCTTCTCTGTTTTCATTGGCAGGTTGCAAACAACTTGTAAAGGTCCATATCTCTACCTACAGTATCGGAGTGTGTAGATGCCACGTTTGTTACGTCCATGAAAGCAATTTGGCTTTGTATCAATATCTAAACTTATCACCTATAATTACACTGATAACGATAAATAGCTGATATTAAAATATCACAATATCTTATATTATGTATCGCTATTAAAAAACCAAGGAAGCAGCTACCACCACCTGATAAAGGTTTCGGTTTTCTTCCGACATCGTGCATTAGGCTGCGTTAGCTTACATGTTTGTTTTCACAGTGCTCATTTGTCATATTTTCATCGTTCTCTCTGTGTTTACATGAACACAGAGGACTTCTGTCATGGAGTAGACTGGCTCTCAGTTGCACCAGAGCTGTAGGCTGTGAGAAACCTCCAGGCAGGCTTGTTGCTTCATCAGTGTCTTTGGCTCTGTGTACCCCCCCTTCAGATGCCCCTGCCATCTGCTTGTTAAATTAAACATGACCATTTCCTGGGCGTTAAGTCACATTCCCAATGAGATCCTACCATTTATCTGAGAGGGAATCCCCCTGGGGCCAACTTAGGGATGCCAGTGCCCTAGGCCCCCCTCCTAAAACTCCCTGTCCTGTGTTGTCCTCCCCCTTTCCCTTTCTCCATTTTCCTTCTGCCTACTTGTCCCTTCACTCACTCAATGATACTTCTAGTTTATTGCTACTTGTTGTTTTATCACTTGGTTTTGTATCAGCTCATTATTCTAGTTTGAACAAAATACATTTCCAACAGCAGCCGTCATTTTTTAATCACACAAATAAGGGAATGTTAATCAACCTGGTTTTTCTTGCCACCTCACTCATGGATCTCCATGACATCTCACTTATACGTCAGCTCTTCCTCTGACCTGGGAGACGCCCGCAGCCCACTTGAGTGGCGCTTAGGGACGTTACGTTGAGATAGGCCATTACCATCCATCAGTTTCCACCCTCAGTTAATGCTTTTAAGATGCAGTGAGAGGTCCACTAAGACCTGATGTTACCCCCAAAAGGGGCAGATGGTGCAGATGAGGTAATAATAAATGGGCAAATGACCAACAGAAGGCAAAAATGATGAAGCTCAGAGTTTCACTTGGTAAAATACATCTGCTGAAAGGACAGCAACCCCCCCCCCCCCCCTCCCCCAGCCATAAGTGCCTAACTGGCACTGTGGAGAGAGAAGGAAAAGCTTTCTCGCACATTAGGCCAGTAAGATGTAGAGGTCAGGGAAGGGATGAAAAGCTGAGAATGACATATGAAATCAAGAGTTAGGAATACTAAAATAAGAATAAAAAGGAAAGAGGAGGAGGGGAGAGCTTTCCGTGCTCCTCTGCTGCCCCGGATTGCCTAATGAAATCCATCCCACTCGCCTGCTCTTCAGCCTGCGACAAATGCTGAACACTTAATGGCTAGAGATGCTTGAGATGAATTCTATTATGGAACAAATTAAAAACCTTGCCTTGCGTATAGAGAGGAGGCAGTTTGAGAGTATCTGAAAGTAGGTGATGCAGTTTCCATCCGGCTTCCTTTTCATTCCTTCTTTTCTGTGTAGTAAGACGACGAAAGCTCCCCCTCACCTGCAGTAATGAAGTTAAATCTGTGCACTGAATTAGCCTCCCGCACTTCATTAAAGACAAGCGGGTGGATCAAACACACTTTGGTTATTTCCCAGGGTTTGGAACCCTGCCATGCTCACATTAATTATTATAGGAGCTCCATCTGTGATTGTCCTTCAGTGGCATTAGCAACTTATTGAATGCACTCACGCTTTCCTGAATCTTACACTTCAACACACACAGCACTAAAACCCACACATACCTTAAAACGGCGTCCTCCCGTGCCCTCTAAACCACTGCACCTACATAAAGTTCAGTTTCTAACGTCCCTGGCGTTCACTTCCTCCTATCAGGAGTGTTTTTTTTAGGTACATGGCCACACTCTTTCATTATTCATGAGAATAATAGATTAATTAGGCGTTTCCTTTATGTCTAGGGCGCAGGATCGTACGACTTCACCAGAGGGTTGACAATCTAGTCATGGTGTGATCATCAGGACTTGAAGCCTGAAATCATTTAATCTTCTATTTCATATATTAGAGAGGACATAATAGTCATCCACTTATCAAAATGGGGTATAATTAACTGTAAGAGGAAAAACGTTTTCAAGATAATGAACATTATAAGTTATCCACAAACCAGTGAAATAGCAGGGGGAAGATGATAGCTCCATCTGGATGTGACTGTTTTTCAAATCTGTCCTCTCCTTACTACTCCAGCAAGTAAAACAATCGCTCTCCTCCTGTAACAGTTACTCTTCCTCTCTGGGCAAGGCAGATCTGAACAGAATGGTTTAAACTTTCAAAAAGACACAAGTGTTGGGGAGGGTCAGAACACGCGATGCATGCATTAACAGCTTTCCCTTTTATGAAATCTGACAAACCCCCTGTGCGGGCTGGGAAGTCTCAAAGAGCTCAGAGAACAGGTAGAAAAACTTCAAGAGCCACAGCCCAATCTGAGGGAAGCAATACAGAGAGGCAGATGATGCACTGTAGGAGCTTTAAGGGTTTGAAGTTAGCAAAGCAGCAAGTTGAAAGAACTAAAGAAGGCCCTCTTTTCTCTAAAGACCCATTGTAATAACTCAATAACAGAGGAAGGAGAGCCAAGCTTCTTTACATTCCTGCCATCCAACGCTGCTCCCAACAACCCACAAAGTTAAAATTTTAGCTACTAAATAGGAGCTCTTTTAGAGGGTACAGAGTGTGGGAGTTGTCTTGCGTTGAAGACCGTCAGAAACAGGGATTAAACAGAGATATATGTTGTCATATAATGCATGTAAGAGCTGGCGTTAGAAAAATAATGATTTATACTAATACTAAATTTGGCATGCCAATTTTATTATGAAGATTTTTTCATTTACAAAGGTATATTTAAAGTGCTTCAAATAAAGATAATACAAATAGTATTCATGCTTGTCACCATTGAGAGCAGGGCTGCCAAAAGTGGGGCGTGCAGGCCAAAGTTGGCCCACTGTATGGTTTAACTTGTTGTTGATGTCTTTTGTATGTATTTTACAAAAAACATATATGTATCTCTTTATATATGTGTCTATATTTATGTTTATGCCGTTTCAAGTTTTTTCTGCTGTAAAAATCCCTTTTCAGACATAGGTTCCCTTAATTATTTACTATACATTATTTCACAATCTGAGTTAGTTAAGGGAGCTTGGGAGTCAAATATTTTGCAATTTAATAATACCATACAATAGGTGCTTGCTTTTGGCCTGTGGCCAATGGGAAAAAGTTTGGGCACCCCTGATTTAGTGGACAGACCTGAAGTCATTAGCCTACTGCTATTAAAACTCTTCAGAGCAGGAACTGTTTGCAAATTAATCAAAAGGACACAAAATTAAAGGGCTGTTATTATGATGATCGAGTAATTGTTTTCAATATTCTTTAATTTTAGCTTCTCAAATAGAAGAATGTGCTGCTTTACTTTGTCATGTATGATAGTAAACTGAATATGTTGGACTGTTGTGCGAAAGTATGACTGTGAAACCAACTGTTCAAAAATTAGATGATGAAATTCCTAAAAACACATACAGCAAATTCACTTCATACGGCATCAACCTGTTCAGAAATCCATGCCAGAATGTCTCACAGGTTGTGGGGAGCAATCTAAATCAGCACTTCCAACCCTCTAATCCATTTAAATAAACCACAGAAGCGTCTATTTTAAAAGAGGACTTCTTCTTGTGCTTACAATGCTGATGATTGATTGACAAAAACTGATGGGCTTCGTGCATTGAGCAGCTCTGAACAATACTCACATTTTTTATTTTTTTTTACCATTCACACTCAATTTAAATCGAAATGTTGAAAACTGTGTTGATGTTGGATCCCCCCCCCCCACTTTCCTTTTGAGAATATTGATTTATTTAATCCAAATGACCAGGGAAATTGAAGTGCATGAGCCACTGCACTCCTACAATACAGGACATGTGTCAGAACAATACATGGGAATTCTGCAGAAAATAGTCTTTTCAAACAAAAGGTCCATTGTAAATGAAATGAATTAATATTTTTCAATGGTAATCCACAACCTATGTTCTTTGAAGGCACTGTTTCAGTGCTGTGAAGCGTATCAAGAAAAAAACTGGAGCACTTGTTTTAACATATTTTTCTCTTGTGTAGATGTACAACATACATGAATTTACAGGACGTTTTTATTGGATACTTAATTACAGTCCTCATTAGCTACTTTGCTTTTTACCCTTGTTATGCCTTATCTACTTAAACTTTGTGTCACACTTCTTCTTCTATGGTAGTATGTTGCATTCTCTCAGCTGACATCAAATGCCATCACCTTTGCATTCGCCTATTGATCATATTTTGGTGTGAAACATTCATTGCTTACTATGCGCGGCTCCACTTCAGCTGTTACTCATGAGACTGCTGCAGAGGTGGTTCAACTCTGGTTGCTTTTAGCTTCAGAGGAGCAGGAGGAGAAGAGTGTAATGTGTTTGAACAGTTCTCTCATGCTGTAATCTCCTCTTAGCACGAGGAGCCCAATTAAGCCATATGTTGATGCCACGTTATAACCCAGACACATCAATTGTTGGCTGGAGAACGGTGCGAATGGGAGGCAGCCACATCCAATGCACTTTCTTACACTCCAACTCTTCTTATTGTGGTGAAGATGGAAGACATTTTTTTGTGTGTTTGCCAACATTTCTGTCAGTGATAGTAAATCACAGGATTTCTCTTCGTGATTTGGTGAAAGTAAGGGTGATAAAGAGGGACCAGTGTCAGTAAAGAACATGCCACGTGGTGTAGCTTCATTTTCACTATTTTCACCTAAAAGATGTGAAGCGGAATACTTGTGTTTCCGTTTTGGCGAGCTAATTTCTAAAGAAAACAGCCTCAACACACATTTAGGGCCAGGTTTCCTAAGGAAATGGTGCACTGACTTGGCAACCACAATCTGTGTGTATTCAACGTCTGATTTACTAAGACAGCAGCTCATTACGCAGTCAGCTCCTGGACTGATCCTGATACTGAACCTCCACTCTGCCAGCAAAGAAGAGCTCAGCTCAGAGGTGGGATTTCTATGAGATCGCTAAGCTCAGAAAAGAAATCATAAAGTAGTGGTCTTGATTACAAACTATTTCTTTTGGCCGCAGTTGAACCTCCACCTGAAAAAAACTGTTACTGTTATTCAAAACATTACGCATGAAGTTTCTTATAATCTTCAGCACATTAGTAATTCATTAGCAGGCAATAAATACATAAGGGGGAACAAAAAGCAAATTTAGATGATGATATAATAAAACAAATCTAAGACGCACAAAATATTACCAAGGTACACAAGTAGAGGAAAGAGAGGAGAGCAGGTCCAGCAGAAGCTGAGAATTGACCTGAAAATGCTTAAGCAAATATCATAAAGTCTGAAGTATATTTGTAGCAATTATTTATTATTGTTTATATTCTTATTTGGTTTATTTTAAGTTAAAGTATGGCATTGCCAGAGTAGCTGTTGTTGCATCTGTAAACAGCTCAGCAGAGGTGAGATGCTAAAAAATATTTGTTTCACAACAAAGTTGAAAAGAGGTTCAATCCACAGTTTTTTGATTATTTGTTTGTAGAGAATATGGATGTAGCTGGAAGGTGAAAAGTAGCCACAGGTGTCACACACCACTTTGACTGAACGTAGAACTTAGTGTCGGCAGCAAGCTGAGCTCCCCATGAAGCGTTTTCACAACCTGTATGTATCAAGTGAGCACCATGTCCACAGCCCAGCGGGGTGTAATGGAGATGGGTTAGAATAATCCCACGAGCTGTTAGAGGTGTGTGCATGTCAGACTCTGTAAGTGACCAAGGCTCTCTGGGCTCTTTCATAGTCGTGGCTCCCTGAGGGAGAGAAAAAGACATCACTGTGCGACCCTTCAGTCCAGTACAGAGCTCAGGCGTGGTGAAACCTGGAGCAGGCCCTGCTGTTTGACTGTCATGATGACGCAGCAGGTGTGAGGCAATGGGTTATATCAAGTGTGAACAAAAAATAAAATCACAATCTATTTAATCTATGTTTTTTTTAGCTACTGAATTGCTCTGAAAACTATAGCTAGACTTGTAGTGAATGGCGAGAGACAAATAATTTTTGGATCCCATTTGTGCCATAAATTGCACATAGGATGTTTGTCATTTTAAAAGATATTTTTTTAACTGGAGAAAGTCGCAGTTTGTCCTAAAACTAATAAAATATAATAGTCACCTTTTTCAATACTTTTTATGTGCCGAGGCAGCTGCCATGTTGGTATTTGTGATGTCTATTGAGCAAGACGATCAAGTTATCTGAGCAGTTTTACACAAAACTAAACAGTATTTTGTTATCTCTACAAAAAACTGTGAGTGTCTTGACTTTCAAAATTATGTTTTAAAATCCACAAATGTGTGTAATTCACGGGATCATTCAAATGGGATTAAATGTATTTGTCTCTTCCTACTACTACTATAGAATCTTTTCCGAAATGAGGTGCCATGGGGTACACCAGAAGGGGCATAACTACACCTCTCTATTACGACACAATATTGCATTAAAAATGACTTTTTTTCTGCCATGCTGCTAGCTAAAACTCACATTGCGTTGTAGCAGCTACATCACTCTATTGGTTCATTCACAAAGCGCAGATCTGTCAGTCAATAAGGTTCTGTGAAGTTGGGATGCAAAAGTAAGAGGACAATAAATATTGTGATCGCTACCATTCGCCTGAAAAGTAGATTGTGGATGCCTTTAAAATTGATCATGAGATCACCCACCACTAGCCCAATGGGGACAAAAGGGAAAATAATGAACCTTTATCTAATCATATTAGAAAACAAAGACATCAGGGTTGCCAGTATGTGCTGGAAAGCCTATATACTGTAATGGAAACAAGGCCAATTTCTGGAGCACTGATGCGTGGTCAATTTTTGGATCAATACTGAATGTGTGAGAATTTTCTAGATGTTTGCAAAAGGGTTTTTAAAAAGGTCTCTGTGGAAAAAACTTATTTGTGTTAGAGAGTGCCCAGTGGGTGGCAGATGTCTACTGTATGAGAACATGGAGTATTTACTGAAACAGTAAGCGGTTGTAACAATGCCTCTGTTTAACACCTTGTGAATCCCTCTCATGGAACATAACAACCTTTCTCCCTCTGTTTCTGTCTCCGCTGCTCCTGTGGGGCAATGTGGCCCCTTATTAGAAGCAGGCCTGCTGGATAGACATTTTCTTTAACAAGGTGAAAGCAACTGAATGGGACTAGCATAAACGAGGCAGAATATCAACAATGTGACTCCTCTGTCTAAGCCCTACAAGTTTGGAGGGAAAAGTGTTTAACATACTGTTGGATTGGCAATCTGCCGTTGCCTTATCCCCTCTTGCAAAGCTGTGAAACGGCCCTTCTCCTCCTGCAGAATATATAAATCTATCTGCACTCCAGAATCTCCAAATTAAACATAGGGGCAGGCGCTCGGAAAATGAAAATGTAAATCTGACTGGGAAAAAGCATTTGTGGTTCCTTTGCTTTGAGCAGAAAAAAGATCTACACCAGTGCCTCCTTGCTCTGTTTGTGACCTTTATCATTTGGCTCCTATCTAATAAGCCTAAACAAGCAGCGGCAAGGTTTGAGCAGCGAGTGTGTTCGCTGTGAAACATTTAGTTAACTGTTCAAGGTTACATCTCTCATCATTGTCTCAGGCTCCTTGCTGAATGAAAGCAGAAGACGGAGAGAAAGAGAGAGAAGGGATTGAGCCTGAATCCTCGTAACAGAAATCTTTTGAACTCACGACTACATTATAGAACGTATCCTCTCATGTAAAAATCCAGCTGGCTTTGGTTGGAGATAGACTCATTAGGTATTTTAGTTATGAAAGAAGAAAACTTTCAACAATTGAAAAATGCTTTGCTTCAGATCTGTTTTCACTGCTTTTGTAATGTGCGAGGGGGAAGTTCTTTTGAAGAAGAAGATTAAAACCATGTGATCATTTTAATTAGATCATTAGCCAAGAATTAAGATCTATGTTTGTGACTCTCATTAACAAAAAATACCAAGTGGGTGCCAAGAAAGATTTGTGCATTGCATTCAACGCATTTCCATTTTACCCTCTTTCCCTTCCATTGCAGCATTTTTTTCCTGCAATTGTTCTTGCTGTCGGTACGTTTTTGTTTGCTCTTTTATTGCATCAAGGTAAAGGGAAGGTGGGTTAATCTCTGTCTGTGCTCCTCTGTCTTTCAGGCTCTTCGGTACAACGGGGAACTGTGCAGCCTGCAGTAAACTGATCCCAGCCTTTGAAATGGTGATGAGAGCCAGAGATAATGTTTACCATTTGGACTGTTTTGCCTGTCAGCTTTGTAACCAGAGGTAAGAATGGGGGGATCATAACTGCAACAACAACATCGCCTTTTAAAAAAACATGAACATGTTGAAATGGCCAATAGCTTAAATATGAGAAGCTGTTGAGGTGCAGGCAGCAGAGTTTTTTCTGTCCTATTATGTTATTACAGACCGCTGAACAAGTGTGGGAAAAAAAGTGGATTGTCTTCACATGTTATAAGAATAAAGGTTGTCGTATTGCATTCGTAATACCTTGCTAATTAATTCTGTTGTGACACACTGCCAGCACTTTGTCCTCGTTTGTGGCAAGCTCTGTAAATATTTTAAGCCACAGTGATGTAAAATTAGAAGGTACAGGAGCTACAAAGGTAGGCATGTTGCTGCATAAGGGAGAACGGACCTACACAGGTGTGAAATGGTGTTTTCTTAATGATAGGAACTATGATGAAATTGGAGTGAGCACAAACCCTATGGTATGATCCACACAGAATATGACATACCCAAATATTGCTTTTTCCCATTAATATACTGTCAGTAATGGCACCACTCTGGGAGCAGAACGTCCTTTGCATGCTTGTCAGGGGTGCTGTGACCCTGTTCCTCCACACAGCACAAGCCCATTAACCTTCTGCAGGCCAGATTCAGTTACCATAGTGAACACCTGCTGTAAGGGAATTATGACTGCAGTCTCTCTTCTCAGCTGGCAGACATGAAGCCAGGTCTCATCTGGCACACTATTGCCATGGCTGTTTAACCAGCCTGGCTCATTACTAAAGCCAAGCTACGCTCGGTTATATTCTTATCTTCACTCCCCTTCAGTCACATTATGGAGCTGTCTCCACTGTGTCACACAAACAAACAGCAGCATTGAGAAGAACATCAGTGGGGCAGTCTGCTACGTGCTATGTTCCCTCTTCAATTGACTTTAGAGGAAAAAAACATTCTCGAGCACTGGAACCAAACTGGTGTGTTAAAAGCTAACCCCGTAGCAGAGTTTCCTTGGAAACTCTGCCACAGTGCCAGGGCCCTTTTTTGCCAGGCCGAGGAGAGTTGACCTGCCTTTCACTGGGTGCCAGCGTTCATGTCTGCCTGCTTTGAAATGATAGGGTTTTAATCTACTTTTATTTGAAGCCACACATTCATGATGGCCATCAAAACAGGCTTTGAAACTGACGAGGCGCAGTGTCAGGTAAAACATCTCCGACCAAAATGTGGGCAATCAAACAGAATCATCATTACCTGCTGATCTTAAATGCAACATTTTCACTGCCAGAGGAGAGCAGAGTCAGCCAGTCAACACACACAGACACACACACAGAGACACACACAGACCACTTTGTCAGGATGCCAATAGTACTCGTCTTTGTGTTTTTAACAATTTTTGTCTTTGCTTGTTTTTCTCTGCCAACAGGTTTTGCGTGGGGGACAAGTTTTTCCTAAAAAACAACATGATTTTGTGTCAAATGGACTATGAGGAGGGCCAGCTGAACGGGAGCTTTGAGACACAGGTTCAATAGTCGGAACGTCGTGGCAGCAACAGTCGGCTCCACACTTTACACACGAGATGGATGTTCTGCTGCACTTGGATAAAGACAAGCGTCTGTCTGCTTGCCTGCAATACTTTTTAAGACCCCTTTATCAGTCCCTAAGGACTCTATTGTAAATGTTCAACTTTTTGCCCCTCCACACCCCAACACTGAGCAGTTACAAATTTTGATGTACAGTTGTGCCTGCTTAGCTGAGCACTGTATTGCTTGTATGTTTTGTGAAATTTGTTTCTGGTTTGTTTTTTTTTCCTTTTAGAAATGGTTCATTGGAGGGTATGTACAGTCTGTTTTCTCTGTATATATAAACTGGAACATTTATTTTATGAAATGTAATGCAATTTTATTACTAGTGTGAATTAAAGATTCTTAAATGTTCATAGTGAGTTTTTTTCTCTTGTACCAAAACCAAAGTTGTTGACAGGGATTGGCCCATGTGTTGATATGTAATCATGACTCCAGAAACTGCAATGCTATAAAAAGCCTTGCAAGAGGAAAAATATATTTGAAGTCTTTCTTCAAAACATGATGCAACAAAACAAGTTTTATTACATTCTACAGAGTTCTGATGGAATTAGAAATGCTGTTTAAAATGAACTAAATAAGATTTTATTTGGAATAAAAGAATGCCTCTCCAAACTGTGTTGTTGTCAACGTGCAGGTGTCATGAAAGGGAGTGAGTTAAGCTGAGCTGCTCTCTGCGATTCATGCCTCACTAATTGCCATCTGATTAAGAGGGTGAATTGGCCTGGAAATGAAATGCAACAGCAAATAAATTAGAGAGAAAATAAAAGCTCATTGAGTTTAGGCTCATTCAAACTCATCAGGAACAGAGGTGCAGAGCTGTATTAAAAAGTACTTTTCCCAGAAGACTCTGTTAATGGAGCTGTGTGACACTGATCTGATGCACACACCAACAGCCAACAAAATACTATGTGTGGTGGAGCTATCAAATATTTAGCTTATCTTTCATATGATAATTTATGTAAATTAACTTGTTACATGTAGGTGGATAAAAAATAATCAATAGTTTTATTTTGACATTGGCTACTTGCTCTCTAAATGAGAAAAAAAATAATAGGTAAGAGAAGTGTGAATATTATTTTCTGCAAATAACATGATGTGGGTGATAAACCGCTAAATATATTAATGTAATCCTGATATATCAAAATAATACAAGGATCTGACTTCCATAGACTAAAAGATTTAAGAAAGGTTCGTGACTGTAGGGTGACGTTTGTATGCTGCAGTCTTTATAACACCAGTTTTTGATTTTTATCATTCTGCTGGTGAATAGTTTTTGGTCATAAGAAGCTCAATCATTTATAATAATTTGGTTAATATAGAGCTGAAATTTAAAATTATTTTCATGATCAATAAATCAGTGTATTAAATTCTCGATTAATCTAAGTACAAAATGTCAAAAAAAAAAGTAAAAAATGGCTATCACAAGAGCTCAAGCTGACGTTTTCAAATTGCATGTTTTGTCTGACTGTCCAAAACCCAAAGATTTTCACTTTATAATAGTGTTGTCAAAAATATGGAAATATCGATACATATCGATACTCAATATTTGAAACAGTTTCGATACTCATTTTCCACAATATCGATACTGATACCAGCTGTGCTCTCTCACCCTCTCTCTCTCGTTTCCAACAGTGAATCGACACACACACTGCTCCTGTGCCCACATATTCATGCCTCTTCCAACTCTTCTGACAATGGTCAGAATTAAATTTACTTAAATGCAGTTGTGCTCAACACACAGTACACAAGCCTTGTTAGGTTTATCCTTTATTGAAAATCCCCCAAGAATTGTGTCAATTTTTCCCCGTGGTATCAAACATGGTACAGCATATCAATATTTTTCAAGGTATTGTATCAAAGTTAGAAATCCCAGTATTGCGACAACACCACTTTATAATGATGTCAAACAGAGAAAAGCAGAAAACCATCGTAATAGAAGAGCAGGAACTATTGAATGTCACTTATGCTTCAAAAACGCCTTAAATCATTAATTGATGGTCAAAATAGTTGCTGATTAATTTTCTGACGATCGACCAAATGATTATCCACCTAATCATTTCAACTCTAGTTCATTATATTTAGCATTGTAAAGCCATTTAAGTAGATTTTAATTAATTCTGCCATGTTACAATCTAAATACTCCTGTCATGTTACTTTCAGCAAAACTTTACACAGCTATGTTTTTACATGGTGAAAAAATGTCTGTTAATTACAGAGAACAAACTTCCTTCTTGCAGAAAGAAAAAAAAATTCCTTACAAGAACCTAAGCAGAAAGAAATGAGAAGGGCTTAGATCGGATCATCCATTTTATTTGAGTTCAAGCTCAGTAGCAGGTAACATGCACTACATTAGCCTGAACCGCGGCCTTTAATTTCACTCTGGTATAATGACATCACATGTTACGAGACCTCATTTGACCCTGAGGACCAAAAAGGATGTGCGGTTGGTCATCTTGCGTCACTATAGCAGAGACTTAATGTGGTGTTGTAAAGGGCCTGGAAAACTGTACGATACCCTTCTCTCGCCAATGCACAGTTTGTAATGCAGGCCTTAAAGTTCAAATCGCTGGTGGAGGATTAAATAAAACTTGTGCTAGAAAAACAAATTGCACATCATGTGTAAACACTCAATGAATCTGGCTTGCTTTGCAGTTAGTGTATGTTTGATGCAAGGGACCAAAATATAGCAGTACAGTCAAAAGAAAAAAGACAGTGTACAGGGAGTTTTCACTGGTATCACACCGACATAATTTGGAATATACAACTCGCTGATTTTGACTCTGCTTATATAATTACAGAATAGCCGTTAACATTTAATTTTGTCCAACCACAACTGCTGTATCTATTATTATTTAACCTTTTTGGTGAAAGCAGGCAAACTTCAGATTTCAACCCATGCGTGACATTATGTAGACACCTTTCTACTAGCAGGACACAGAGCAGCAATATAATTTGCCAACACATAAATCAAGTGTACAAAGAGCATTAATTAGAAATTCATTAAAAATTCAGACTCACCGGCAGGTGTGCAAATAAAGGATTAGGTAGACATCAATTATACCACATAAGAGAACATTTTAATTGCAATTCCTGGATTGATTTACAGAGGGAAACAATCAGGCTCCACGCAATATGGCTGATTGCTCATTTTCCGGAGAAATAATGAGGAAAACACCTCACCAGGTAACACTGTTCCCAGCTGTAAATTCACACACACATGCAGATTCAAGGTTGTGTGTGTGTTCTGTCATGCACACAGGATTATATACATGACTGTACATGCCTGCAAACACATTTTTAATACTAACTATATAATAAAACACATGCACATAAAGAACAAGGTAACAAACAGACATGCATGCAAAGATTGAGACACATACACACTCACCCAGAATTACAAAACATGACGCACATGCAGGCATGCTTACACACGTAAGTACACATGCACTGCAGCTCGGCATTCCCATCTGCTTGTGGTGGTGGAGAAGTTCTTAAGCACCAAATGTTGTGCTGTTATGACTCAAGTTTGTGAATTCTCCAACCTCCTCTGTGTTCCTGATTACTGCATTATGGCATCTGCTTAATTAGCTTGGCTTGTGTCATATGTTGCACACGGGGGGTGTTAAAAAGTGCCCTTCCCTCTTGCTCATTATCCGCCTCGATTCATGTGATGTATAATCTCTCTTGACAGACATTCATATTGACATAGGGACAGCTGTCAGCAGAGCATGGTCATAAAGGGTGCACATAGAATAAAAACCACCAGGAAGGCAGATAAGTGAAACTAGTGATTCTGTGTTTCATTCTGGATCCATCAACACCGCAACACTTCTAATTATACCGAATTTAATTTTATGGATGAGAGTTTTTTGGGAGAAAGAACTGATACTTGGCCATGCATTTTGATTACTTCAGGTAATATTCAAAGTAACCTCCTGCCAGTGTGTTTTCTAAATTGGTGCAGTGTCCAACTCTTGGCGAGGAATCAACCTCATTAATGCCATGTGTGAAATTATAATCATTATCTGCATAACAGCTCTGGACAATCATTTCCTCTCCACATTACGCTAATTTCTTGATGGGACAGAAAGTTTGTAGATTAGAAATGTCCCTTCTTTACAAGTCAAAGGATCACAGTCTGTTTGAGATCAAGCATCAGCATTAGTTAGGCAACTCTTTTGATTGAGGTCCTTGTAATAAGCATTAGTTAATAGTTAATAAGGACCTTATAAGTCTTCTATAACTCTTATTAACATTAATCTGTGTTAATAACACTATTTAAGTGTTAAAAATAGAATCATAAACATGTTTATTGTTTATCTTTTAAGACATTTATAACCACTATAAGAAGTTTGTTAACAGTTTATTGACAGCTTATGAATGTAAAATATAAAGTGTTATGAGTGTCTTTTAATTGTTTGTTAGAATTATAAACACATTTATTGAGTTTTACTACGTTTACGCTCACAACAGATCCAGTAGCTGCAAAAAACATAGTTAACTGTTAATAAGCACATAACAAAGTATGTTTTGGTACAAGTAAAACAACAACAAAACTTGGACAAAGGTTTAAGAGTGACATACAGTAAAAGGTAAGTTAGTTAAATTTGTCCAATATGAACATAATTCCTAGATACTCAGCTGCATGATACGTTGAAAGACAAATTCACCAAATAAGAATCAGAAAAAATGTTTTTGTCATCACATGAAAATTTGTCTTTGACTTTGGCTCACACAGTACACATTGAATAAGAAGATTAAGAGCCTACCACATGCTAACTTGCTTACAATGACAATGCTAGCATATTGATGTTAAGCAGGTAAATTGTTTACTATGTTCATCGTGTTGGTTGAACCTGTTAGCTTAAAACACTAAACACAAACTACAGCTGAGGCTCATTAGTTTTGCTGGCATTTTTTTATAATCCAAAGTGTTGGAACAAATACAATTTTGACAGATGAGGGTGCTAAAAAAAAAAAAAGACCATGAGTCATGCAACAACTTGCACAGCAAACCATTCAGTGTTTATTGAGATATTTCAGTAAAGAACCAAAAAGTCAACCTCATGCATTGGGCATTAGAGGAGTAGTGAGAGGATCACCAAAGTCAGCAAGATACATCACATTTTCCTCATTGCAACAGTCACGTTATGTCTGTTGCTGTTTTCAGCTGTAACCGCAACATTGTAAATATGCAGTGTAGTTAAACACAGTGGTCCCACCTATCCGACCTATGTTTCTACCAAAGTCAGTCACATTCAGCCTGTGGGGACCATGAATGTCGGTACAAAATTTGAAAGCAACCCATCAAATAGTTGTTGAGATTTTCTCTGGACCAAAGTGGTAGATGACCAAACGGTTGATTCAGGAAAATATTGAATACATTTTCCATCATTCACAGGGTATATGTGGGATTTCACCTCATAACGCAGCAGATCATCTAAAACACAAGTGATGTTGATGCCAATAAGGTTGGTTGATGTATTCTTATCTCTGTATGCGTAATGTTTATTATATAACGATTTGAATGAATAATCTATGTTCTCTACTCATGATCCATTATGCTGTCCTTCAAACAGACAGCTGTGACCTTACAGCCTCAGAGACAAAGCTCCGGCATTTGTTTTAAAACGTGGTGAAAACAGTTATCTTAAATAAATGAAAATATGAGCAGGGATGCCAACTGTGGTCAAGTGACTATTATTCCCCTTGAAAATAAACTGAATTTCACACCCACTCAAAAACTCCAACATATGTTCCATTGATGCCTAATGGGCCTGCTTTTGCTATTCGCAAGAGACTGGAGAGGGCAATTAGTTGCATGTGGCTTTGATTAGCACTGATTCCACAACAGCGCTTGAAGGAATATAGAAAACAAAATACTAAATTACGGCTGAAGCTCTTTTTGACAGAATGCAATGAAATGGAAGAAACTATTAAACTTCATGGTAATAACAGGTAAATGTGAACACATTAACTATAGCATGGTGCCCGTGGCTAAGATTATGCATATTCTACCTACAAACAGCCTGTGCCAAGCAATGCATATAAAACTGAAATAAATGGCTACAGATGCATGAACTTGCCCTGAAAGAGGTTTGCTTACTCTGTGATCTCATTCTTAAATGAAACCAATTTGCCTAGAAATTGGTTCTAAGGCCTAATGCTGAACTCTGTACATCAGCTCCACCACACACACACACACACGCACGCAGGCACGCGTGCACACACACACACGGTTCGCTTTTACAAACGCACTTTCACAGTCACACTGCTTCCACCCCTTCCCTCGCTGCAAATCATGTTTGACTTTGAAGTGCTAATTTTGGAAGTTTAGCCAATTTTTATTTGCTGCTTTGAAATGTATCCCCTAAGCTGCTGCACCAGCAATGAAATATACAGACCTTTACAATGAGGGATAAGTGACCAAAATGAGAAGCGCCTGGTTTTCTTCCTAACATTATATAACTGTGAATAATCCCCACATAGCATTTTCTCCTGTGCCATCACTGCCTCAATTTATATTCAAAAATATTATGCAGACTTTATACTTTTTGCTCATTCCTCAATCCCCACCTAAAGTTTGAGCTAATTTAAGATATCTATAGTGCAATGCTGCAGGCGAAAACCCTGAAACATTGTTCACACTATTAATGTGTATTACTAATTTCATCAGTGTTTGCAAACAAAAACAACATGACTTAAATAATTAGGGAAAAGAGTAATGAACTATCTTGATTTACATGCTTCCTGTTTGATAACAGGAACATTGTATCATTAACATATTTCTCTGTACTGTAGTGATCCAATTCAGCAACGTCTAAACACAACGAACCAAGGCCCACACGGTCCCTTGGCTGTTGTACAAACACAAACGCAGAAAAAAAAGGCCATGGTAATATACGTATCAGCGTTTACCACCGTGATGGATGCAAGGATGACCTCAATCACAATCCTTTCTTAACTGCTTTCCGTGGCAGCTGGAGCATTATATAGTAAAATAAGTTGATCAGATTGGCTCCTCACCAAGCAGCCCAGCTAATAACATGGAAAGCAAAGAGCTTGAGGGAGAGAAGATTTGGTATGTGGGCCCCTTCACTTTCCAGCGCCGCTCTGCTTTAACACAGTCCTGGACTTGGCAATAAATTGCTTTGGTAATCAGCTTTTTGAAAAGCTTATTTACTGCTTGTTTTGTGTTTATTGTAGTTCTCAGAATGAAATACAAAATTGGATTTTATTACATGTGCAATTTTCTCCTCTCGTAAAGAATAGAGGGGGGAGAAGGCGCATCACCTTGTTGAGTATGGATGATCCAGAGAGGATGTATACAGTATATTATTTTTGATTATCTCTCTGTTCTGATGCAGTCTCCTTGTGCTCCTAAGGATACACACTATGGGATATGGCGGAAACATTTCATGTATAAAATATCCCCCCCAAAAAAAGCTGAGAGATCAGAAAGTCTAATAGCTACACTGGGGTGTACAGTATATCTGTATGTATGAGTGTGTGAATGTGAGTGACAGAGAGTGCAGAGTAGTTTGTACTGTATGTATGCCGTGAAGGTTTTTGAAGCACTTTGTATTCTGTTAGCAAGTGAACAAAGTAACTGCTCGTTCACTGTACATCTGGAATTTAAGATAGATGTATCCACATATGTACTTCACAAATGCACAAACCGTATGCTCGTGTTTGAAGAATCAAAGCCCCACTAGTCCTTTTCACAGTTATATCATCATGTACAATACAGTGCAATGTTCTTCTGTAGGCCATGTCCTGTAAAGTTAATGTAGAGCTTCAGACTTACCCTCAACCCAGTGGTTCTTTCAGTCTTGGTTGTCAGCAACTTGAACCCCTTTTTTGATTTTCACTTATCTTATTTAAGCATTGTGAATGCATTAAAAGGTTCAGTGTGTAGGATTCAGGGGGGTTTAGGTGGAGAAAAGGAATATAATATTCATAGCTACATTTTCATAGTGTATGATCACCTGAACCTATGAAACCCTGTGTTTTCGTTACCTTAGAATGAGTCTTTTATATCTAGAGAGAGGGCAGGTCCTCTTCCACTGGGTCTGCCATGTTGCACCACCAGGTTTCTACAGTACCCTAGACTGGACAAACCAAGCACTGGCTATTGGAAGACCTTTAACATTTTTCACGTTTTTAACGGACAACGTAGGGAAGGGTCAGAAGATGGATGTTCAGCTGGTTGCAATCTGCAACCTCAGTGATAGGTGTGAGTAAATCCTAGTAACTAAGCTTTGTGAATGCATTTAACTACATGCTATGAAAAGACTGCACTTTGATACTCAACCAACCATTGCATCATTCGCAAGAGCTTACAAATATATCTACTATTGTGACACTGAAATTGATAGACCCTGACGACTTTTATGCAACCCCATTAATACCCTTTATGTATGAAAGGTGGAATACAGAAACATGTATACAGCTAACCAGATGTGTTTTATTTTCCTGTTTAATGCCGTTGGCCCACTGCTCTATCACAAGCTCCCAGGAAGAGCGCCAGGCTTTGAAGACAGTTTTTGTAGAGGCCAAACCATGTAATTACAACGTCACTTGATGCACTGTGGCCCAAAAAATTATTTTCCCAATAAGGTAACATTGCGAAAGAAGCATCAGTAAAACGGTGGATAATTTTTTTTAACCTCTCAACCCCCGGAAGATTACTTGTTTCATTATCATGATTTGATAGCTTTCAGTCCAGTACAATTTGGAAAGTCTAGAAGAGCTGCAAGATAAAATAATTTTATCCCCATTCAAGTTAGCCGGGCGCTAAAACGGAAGTTAGCCAGCTCGGTCGGTGGAAGTCTCTAGTTGCACAACAAGGAAGATCCAAGTATTTCCAGAAAGTCGAGCTTTATTGGCTTCATGCGCCACTGAGCAGCTTTCATAGGAATGAACGAGGCTCCGTCTCCACTGCTGTATACAGGTCTCATTATACATCCATGCTCTATCACCAAGAAAATCCTACAACTCAAGATGAACCATTCACGCTTCATATCACATTTGCATTGACTGCTTTCTTTTTTTTTTTAATTAGACTGAAGTGTCATTTTGTGATCAAACTTATCCACACCTGCTACCACTTTCCATGAACGTAGCTAGAAGTCTGACTAGCTATGTAGCTTTGTAAGTCCTGCCCACAAAGCTCTGATTGAACATTGCTTCTCGAACATAACATAAAACGTGTCAATGATATCTGCATTGTGTTACACACTACACAGTTAAAGCAGTGTCACAGACTTTACATTTCTGGCAATTTCTTCAATAATGACTGACCCTTACCCTGCTACTATTAAGCAGTAGTAAAATGGACAAAGACAGAACAATAGTTCATATTCAGTATATTATATCCAGCACAACTTCCAAACTAGTCCTATTCATATTCAGCAATTATTCTGGTGGCACATAGTTACAATGAAATCCAAATGAGATCTCTGTAGCACTGACATACTTTCTGCTAGCAGGTACAGGATGCCTCATATATGATTAATTAATTGCGGCAGCCTGCCATCTGTGTTTTAACTGATTAAATAGCTCACAAAGTGGGATGCACCTTTTGATGTGAACCTTTGGGGAACTGGCTCTGTCTTTGTATTTCTACCTTGATTAAGCACAATACTCCAGCACTTCCTCCAGCCCTCCATTTCAAAGTCTCTTTAATTTGGGAGGAAAGGACACAAAGGCATTTGGGGTGCTTTAAAATGTTGCCCATTTCCAGTAGTCAAGGGGCTGTCTCTCCATTTCCCTCTTTTTGTTTTTTTATAAAGTGAATGTTTCACACAGGGCTGGGCCGGTGAGCAAGCATCGAGCTTTCAGATAAAAATTGATTCCAGTAAATTCTCACCTGAGATCCATCATGGTGAAAGGCTTTAAAAGGTCACACATGTAATAAGTTCCTATGGTCTCAGTCCCTCCAATAATAGGCCTTTAGTCTGCCATGGAAGGCTGGTATATAGAAATAATTGAGTAATCTGTGGACCATTCAATTCAATCGTGGGACTCAGTGACAGTGCAAGGCCTGCTGGGCTGCGAAGAGGTTGTTCTGGAGAGTCTTTCTACTGGCAGGGAAATGGTTTGTCCCCTAAAGCCATGCACCTCCATCTCTGCAACGGCACAGTGGATCACTGACATTTTGGAGGCTCTTCCAGGCTAAAATTGTATAGGATTGTGTCAGCGTTTCAACTCAGAGAGAGGAGAGGATATGACACGACAGAAATGTATGCCTGATAGCAAAAAATTAAATAAAAGCTCTGTTGGAAACCTAACTCAGCATACAGCAAAACAACAACATAAAGTAAAATTACAGAATTACTGAATGTTTTTGTGTCAGTAAGAAAAAATAATTTCAACTTGGGCTCTATAGGGTTATTCTATTTTTATGTTTACATTGTTGCTGGAGAAATACAGGAACAACATTAGTCATAGATATTGCAGCTTCAAGCTAATTCTAGTGTAATTAGTATTGGTAAGTATAGGGAAAAAATATTTGAGTCATATTTCATTCAGAAAAGGCTTTTAGGATAAGGACTACACTGTATACAATATATACAGTATATATAATCACATCTCAATAGTGAAGCCAGTGCAGAAGTGCTTTAAACCTGCATTCTTTAAACTGAAACAGTCAATTGTATGCTACCATGCAAAGCTGACAGTTGTCTTGTGAAAAAGTTGAAAGACCTGGTTTAACATAAGAAGCTGTCCTTATGAATTAGGAAAGTAAGTAATTGACCATAAAGCATTGTCAGTCTCAGTTCATTCTGATGCTGTCAGTCAGTTGAATAATCATTTCATATTGCAGTTTAATATGAGGCTTCTTACTCTACGGCCTTTGAGTGAACCACATCACTCAACACTCCATCTCTTTATCTGTCTTACAGCTCTGCAGTCTCTTTTTTTCTCTATCTTTATTGTATCTATCTATCTGTACACTTCTGAATCTGAAAGAAAAGAGGGACAAACCTTGTGTCTTGTGTTACATTGTGAAGTGAATTAAATGTGATGGATGTCCTTTAATTAACCTCCCTCAGAAAGATAATTTGTTGACTATATGTAGTTGTCAATACAGGCAGCTGATGCCAGGTAATGTAAAATGGACTTCTGTCTGCTAACTGCAACAGTATTTCCATGCAAGTCATATGTCAAAAAAGTCTTTACACATCATTTTATTTTCAGCGAAAAAACTGTTCCCACCCATCAAAGAAGCGTTCTCCACACATACACATATACACAACATGACAGATTTAGAAATATGACTTAAACCAGAACAGATGGCCCTTAAAAGTAAAACACAGTAATTCAATCTGGCTAATGGGAGGAAAGCCACAAACTGCTCCATTCTCATTTCTTTGACTGAGGAACTCGGCTGAATTGCTTCTCCAGCTTTGATGCTCAACCCCTCTATCATAGTGTGTTTCTGTGTTCCCCATGCATATTATAAGACATTTAAAAGGAAAACAGTGTATATTTACTAGACATGCCTCACCGTGTGCACAGACAGGAGCTATTAGTGCCTAGACAGAGGGGGAAATGTATTGTAATTGATTGTTACAAAAGATTACCCTCTTCAAGAAGCATCAAGCCATTTCAGAACCGCATTTGACGCCTTAAAGCACTGTGCAAAGAAGGCTCTTTCAGCTCCGCACATTCACGCTGACATGCAGTTTGCAAAACAATTACCATGCACTGTTGTGTGATCTTTGTCCCCAATTTGGTTCTTTATAAGTGCGAGTACAACTCACTTGCCAGCCATGAGGGCAATCATGGCTTCTATCAAGGGATGCCAGTTATAGACGAATGGAATGCATATTCCCTAAGCGTGTGCAAAAACTGCAAAAAGGAGTTGCTTTCACCACTAAAATTATGTACTTAAAATGATAATGAATAATTGGATAGTTGTGTGCATACGTTCCTGCGGTTATTTAAATCTCACAATGAGTCTCCACAATTTTGGTCTGTTTGAAATATTCTAAATGTATCTGAAGTGCTCCAAAACATCCATTAGGTTTGTTGTGGAAAAGGATTCAAAGAACCCAACTTAATCAACAATAAAGCACCCAACTGCAGGATACAAAGTCTTTTTCAGGGAGTCTATTTGGTTGAGTGAACCATAGTCTTTGGCTTATGAAGACAAAACATTTCTGTGTCTGGAATCGATTTAATTTCACTCACTTTCTGTATGCTTATAAAAAAAATCTCCAGTTACAAAGGCTGTTTTCCCTCATGCGGTTTACCTAATTGACCAGTGAATCTGACAGTAGATTTCAAATACATCAGCTGTACATTCTGGTCCACATATGAAATAGCTGATTTGTTGGAAACACATCTCTGTCGATTAAGGATAGGTAATGTGTGTAAAGGGGGATAAGTATTGAATCTGAAATCCAAACTAGCAGAAATGTGTTTCCTGTATGGCAGCAATATAGCGAGGAAACTTCTAGTCAGTCTTTGGAGGAAATATATTAACCTGCTGGGCCATGGGCACAAACTTTCCAACCTTTTTGTTGACAGGTTTTATGAGCCTAATGCACTTTGTGATGTATAGCATAATAACCCAGCCTATGACTGTAGGGCCTTACTCTTAATATCGGCTGCCGAGTGGATCAGGCAAAATTATTGTAATGAGACAAAATTTCCATACAACAGCAAAATGAGTTCATTACTCCAAGTTATATCAGTGAAGTAACCAAAAGAAATTGATGGTTTTATTAAGCTGGAATTGAATTTCAGCCATAAACAGAATTACGCAAACATGCGGACAGCGAAATGCAATAATAATTACATTAGTGTTATCAAAAAGGTTATCAGAATGGCCCCTGCTGCTTCTTATTCATTGCTTTCAAACAGAGATACTGTTTTCAGCTCTGGGATAGCTCTAGTCTCCTGGTCCTAGCAGGTTGATTTGGATTTCCTCCGTTGCCTGTCCAAACTGATCATAACCAAGTGCACCACTGAAAAATGCAGGTGGAAATCTAACATCTGCAACTGGTTCCTGCCTTAACAAGAGAGTTATGACAATGTTTGGATCAGGAGCAAGTATTATCTCACATGCCCTTTTCCTCGCAGCTTGCTCTTGCTCTACCTGGTGGATTCCCTGGCATTTCTAGGATAGCTGGGAGATGTAGTCGCTACAGCACATGCTGGGTTTTTCCTGGGGTCTCTCCCAATTTGATAATTTCCTGCACAGGCACTAGGAATTAGGAATTATTTTGTCTTCAAAGCATTTAAACTGGCAATAGGCATTTTTGCATAGAAAAATGACATCATCCACATATAGATTGGTTCCCTATAAGCCTGGCTTTCACTATGCTATTTGGCCTTTTCACTGAATGAAGGTCGAATTACGGCACGATTGACGCGTATCTGCCATTGCGCAAGCAAACCAGGAAGAGGCATTGTTTTCCCTGGTCACTATCCCCAGGTAACGGTGGAACAACTGGAATAGCTGTAGAAACTGTACACTGCAAAAGAAAAAGACCCCACTGATGCAGGACGCAAAGAAGGCGAAGAGGGAGAGTGATAGAAATCAAGGGAAAACAAGAGATAACAGACGGCATTCACTCGATGGAGGGCACCAGTGTTGTGTCTTTCGGGACTTTTCTAGATCAGTAAGTTACAAAACCTGTAATACAACTGGGGTGTTTCACTCTGCCTTTATCATGGCGCGGAGATTCGGATTTCTAGGTCAAATTGGGATTCTTATGGTTGTTTTTTGCTTTGGACAGTAGCCAGGCTGCTAGCGGTAGCCATGTTGCTAATTTTGTCTTTGTGACAGCAGTAATACCACAGGGAAACACTAGGAGGGGGGAAAGTTGAAAAGCTGTCCGTTTCCATTTTAAAAGGTCCAATTTGTCAGGCAGTTGTTTGTTAAGTCACATTGGGTTTGTCAGTTGGGCCAGCCACTGACCCAAAGCGTCAGTATTTGACGAGCTCGGAATGAGACTAACTGACTCTCACAAATTGGACCTTTAAGGAACTATTTTTTTGGAAATAGTCAGGTTTAGAAATTAAAACTGACCTTGGATAGAATGATTACAGTGTGTTACATATTACAGCATGGATACACGATTTTAATTACAATCGCACAATTAAGAGCACAATCTACTTAGGTGGATCCTGAAGCTGCTGTAGTCCATATCTTATGTATCCATTAAACAAAGTATCAGTAGTCATTCCTCCCAAGGTTACCATCTCTCTCAGTAGCTGGCTGTACTCTCCAGCTGTCCACTGAGGACTGCTTCAGTGCATCTTCTACATCAGCTGATTATGCTATCTATCAAGCCCAGCTGTCACTGCCCATTTAAACCTTTGTCAAGTCCTCCATGCAATGCAGCCTGCAGTAAACCAAGTAATTGCACTTTTGTAATCCAACACCTTAACATCCCTTGCCCTGTATATATCTAAAATAGATAAGCAAGAGGGTGCATTTAAAGAATAATATTTTGGGACTTGTGTTGCGCTGATGGAGGCAGAGAGGAGTAGTCTTGATGACAAAAACACTGGTATCGAAAAGAACATTTCTCTGTTTTTTTGTTGTAGTTACAGCGAGCTAATAGAAGGAAAAACAGATGCCAGCTGCTTTTTTCTTGTTGCCAAGGCACAAACAGGATGCTGGCAGCTACAAAGATTCAATTATAAAAAGTACAGAAAATAATTAGAAAAAATAATAGCACTTGAAAAAAAATTGCCCCTCCAGAAATTGCGCATAACAATAAATCCGTTAATTAGCTCATTAATATTCAATTGGGGTCAGTGGACTTAATGGAACCTTTTTCATGGGCCAAGGAAATGTTTAACACTCACTTTTCCTCTGCCTGTTCTCATTATCAACTATGCACAGGCAGGCCTTATCAGCCCTCCAGATGGTGAGGAACAATGCAGCACCATTATCGTCTTACAGCAGCGTGTGTGCCTTGTAACCGGTGTGTGCCTGGGACAGTGAAGTATAGATACTGAGGCATTTAGTGTAATTGATATGTGGTATATATCGTATTGTTTAGGCCTGTTTGTTTGCTCTGCTGGTATTCAAGGCGAGAGGAGAGGCGAAGATTGATTTTCACCGCAGCCATTCCCGCTCTCACCACAGGTCACAGATAACTTGTCAACGCAGGTTTTTGGGCTGGTGTAAAATGCATCAAGGCTAAACTCTCTCGGGCACAGTGGAGGATAGGGAGTTTCATCTCTGCAAACACAAGCCTCTCTCATTGCCGTTACCTTGTGCATGAGACGGATGTTTTATTCAACAAGTACACGGGATGGAGAGATGTCCGAGCAGAAGCCGTTTTGCATCTCTGCTCTGGAAGGTTGCCATTTCCCAAGTCATTTTTCTGCTTCAAAAATACAAACAAATATAATTTACCCTACTGATAAATGATTGTAAAACGTCTCAGTATTTCCATTTCAATTATTTAAAAAAAATTATAATTTAAGGAATCCTTATTAAGAATGATTCTTATGCATTAAGAAAAGGAATATCAGATACACTATCAGATTATAGATACTGATATCAACCACAAAAATCTAGACTATCAAATTGTTTTCAAGTTAATGTACTATATGACAGAATAGGTACATGCAAGTCCTCATATGCCCTTTTTGTAACTGCGCTTACATCTTGTTTGATGAATACATAAAAGCATTTCCGCCTTTAAAGCAGGCTTCATCATTCAATTTATCAGTGCATCTTATAACCCGTCAATCTGACATTCCTTACTTCATTGACACACTTTGTATGGACACATAGAGGAACTGTAAACCTGCTTGGCCCCTGCCTCTGCACTCTCTCTTTATAAGCTCCTCAAAGATTCAGATGACTTCGAGCTATTTTCACCAACGTACGGCATCGGCCTATCATCAGAAAGCAGACCAAGACAGAACCACTCATGCATACACAATTGGCCAGGAAATGACTGTGTCAAAGTCTATGGTAAAGCCGAGTTTAATTAATGTAGGTATGATGAAAGCTAAGTTGTCACTATGGGGCATTTTAAACCAATGACATTTACATTGCCTTTGTTGGGATCGCTCCCAGAAATCAAGAACACCAAGTAATATGCTTGCAAGGATTTTACACTTCTGTGATTTTCTGAGCAGAGTAAATAATACAATCAGCTCAGAAATCTTCATTCACTGACAGTCAAAAGGGAAATTGATGCCACTTGTTACAAATTTTCAGTACGTTTATTTTTTATCAGTGTTCTCCATAACACTGCGGATTAATGTGCCTCAATTCAGAAGATGAACCGTGACATCGTCATTTTCCATTAACGTGCTCCATCTCTTGTATCCATCATTATATCTACACTGGTTAAATGTCAACCTTTTGAAAGCCAACGTTTTCAGTCTCATCCAGGGTTATCCCCCTTTAAAAAATAAGGCAAAACATGAAAGCAAAGAGTTTGTTTTTGTCTCTGTTTGAAGACAAGGCTGTGGATTTTTACAGAGATAAAGGCTGCGGCGCTTGTTCTTAACGTGTCAGTTTATTGACATCGTTCTCACAGCAAAGGAAGATTATTAGAAATGATAGATTATCGCTTGAAAAAAAGAACATTTTTGTATCAATTCAGTGGTGCGGAAAAACACAGGGTTGGACTGAATGACTAAAAGGAGATTTTCCCACATCTCCTTGTCACCTAAGTGAAACTAAAGAAGGTACAAAATCAAATTGAATTCACCTGGCTGAAACAATGTAGGAACAAGGATTTAACAATGAGAGCATTTCTAAACAAACAACTGACAATGTCTTTCGGCTCTGGGAGCTAACAGAGCACAATGGCTTGGATTGAATGTGCTGAATCTGCTACGGCTATCCCACAAATAGAGGTGATCCTAAATCATGTGCTTAAAGGTTGCAGCTTGAGAGCCCAGGTGTCATGGATAATTCCTACTCAGATATCTATAGCCCTCACTATCTCACCTCCATTCTCTCTCTCCTAGCTTAACTTCACCTCTGTCAAACAGGCAAGCTGCCATCCTATTGATCCCCACCTCCCCCACCCCCAACCTCCGAACACCAACCCCCCTCTTCAGACTGCCTGAGGCCCAGGCGTAAGGGCAGGCACTAAACCTGTGGGCAAAAGGGAAAAGAGGACACTCCCCACTGAGTGCAATTGGGATTTGAGAAAGTTAAACACTTCTCAAGCACAAAATTTCAGCCTGGGCAGCAGAGAAGGGATTCTGTCCTCAGGCCCCCCTCACGCTCACCTGATCAGAAGGTCAGTCCCATCACCATCGTCCTTCTTGCCCATCTTGCACTCTCACCGCCTTTCAGTAGCTCTAGAGGGGCTCAGCTTTCTCATTAACTTCAAACACTGCTGTCAACAGTTTTTTGCTGCTGTCCTTGACTCTGAAATGGTACCGGACTCATATTTTTGAGAATGACACACTGCGGGGGTGAAGGGCAAAAGTGCAAAAGGGATGAAGGGGGGATAGCAGACGAGGTCTTGAACTTTGATGGACAACACAAACCAAAATACCGGGAATAAAACATTTCTCAAAGACCAGATAGCACTTGACGAGACAAATAAATCCAATAAAACAATCCTGATTTATTTTATTTTCTTCTCATTAAAGTCTGCAATTTTGCAGCACTGCTCCTCAACACAAGTAACATGCTCTTTTATCATTACATATAGCATAAAAACACAGAGGGATGTGTGGGATATGCTTATGGAAACATACCTTATGTGTAGTTGATTAAATAAAGCTGTCATATGAGCATGTACGTACATCTGTGCTAGTTGTTGTTTGTTGTTCCTAATCAGATACAAGGCAATTCAAGAGAGTGTTACAATACTGCGTGATCCCCTGTGTGCTGTTGTACTACACTTTACCCTCATCAGTGCGTAATGTGTTTTCTGTGCCATTGTGTGGCAACCCTCTTGTAAAGTCTTTGTTTTTGTTTCCATACATGAACAAATGTTTCAGTGGCTCAATATTTCGGGTTGTACAACATATTCCCAGCTTGTAAATGTAACCTATAACAGGACACAGATGACAGAACATTACAAAGGCAGTTACAGAACAAAATAAAGTGTCCAGGACCAGACACCGGATTTAGGAAAGCAGGATAGTAACATGTTCATTTGTTTTCATGCCTGCACCATGTTTCTTTAACTGAATGAAACCACTGCACTGGAGTTGCAGGGATTTGCATCCAGTCTGTGGTTAAGTTTAGGCATCAAAGAACTTTGGTTAAGGTTAAAAAACAGATATTTTCAGTTTGTGAAACACTCAAATTTACTCTATAGGTCAAATTAATCTTTGGCCAAGGTTAGGTGAAGATGGTGATGTACATTATATGTGAATAAAAATCAGTTTGAGAAATACTGACAAAATTTCATCTTTAGGATTCATGTACAAGAACATAAATTTTCCTTTTTAAACTTTGGCTGAGTTTTTAAAAAAGAATGCACAATTCGTGCCCATGTACACAAACCATATAGAAAAGGGGGGACAGAAGGGGACAAAGGAGGTACACTCGTATACTACAGATGGCTGAGTAAATTGATCAAATGCTCCTTCTTGTGTGAAATATAAAATGATATATACGTTTTTTGAGAAAAAATCATGGGGGGGATTTGAACGGACTACATGTAGTTCATTATTTAATTAATACATTCTAATACATGAAATTGTTTAAGGTGATTAACACAAAATTATGGTATTTGGTAAGTTGTTCTGTCATTTCCTCACAATATAAAAACGACAACAAATGCCATCGCTAGATAGCTTTGTTCACAACCCAGGACAAGTCACAAATTGGAGTTTGAGATCATTTGTTCTCATGGATTTCTAAATGTGAAAATACTGTAATATCAATTTCACATAAGTTGAAGATTGATCCTTACTAAAGATGTAGCACTACTAATACTGATGACAGAAGGTGCCTTACAGGTCACACAAACTAGACACAATGCGGAGACAGATGACAGGAGAGGGCAAAGCAGCCATTCAATGTAACAAGACTTCCTTTGTACAGGATAACACTCTAGACAACCCAGGACGAAGTACAGGACAGGACACAAATTGGTCAAACCATCTACTAGCCAAGCCAGTGAAGAAGTCTATCCAAATGTACTTTCCTCCTGTTCTTGTAACACAACAGTAAAACAGATCAAACCAGACGGGGAAAAAACAGCAGGCTCCGTGGATGTCTACACTAACTGACTACAAGTGGTTTCTTGGTCCCCTCAAATTCTCCTGAACCCACGGTTTTCAGTGGACTTCCTCTTTTTTGTTGCAGCTGACACCCATGTTATCCCAGTGTCCTTTATCTATTCAGACCTGTGGGTCTCCTGTAACACAACCTGCAAGAGTGAAGGAGGCGTATTTAAGGCCCTATCACCACTACAAAAAGAGCTGCATGTTAACAAGAACGAGACAAGCACATTACGTTCAAACAATGCGGCACTGCCTCCAATCCTGTGCTCTCTTTCACTCACTACATCCCACCCCCTCGGGGTAAGCAGACCTTCCTTCATGTTCAAAGATTATCAGTTAATCCAAAATGTGCAGGAGCATGAGACGGCAGGAAAGGGACCAATACTCAGGGGGGAGGGAGGGATGCATGGCTTTATTTGTTTGTTGGCTTTCATATTAATCCATTGGAACACAGTGCATTTTCCCCCTCTTTTCTGGGCATGTGTAAATGTTTTAGAGCCATTAAATGGAAGACGGAATTTTCAATGGATAGCATGTAAAAGTATTAATTGTAAAGACCATTATTTGGTGTCCATGAGGCTGAATCAGCTTAGCCACTCCATTCCCCCATTTGCATACAAAATGCTTTATTTTGGCAATCAATGAAAGTGCTCCACTGTATGTGTGGCTTATCACATGCTTGCAGGAAATGGATTCCTTAGCCATCTCGTTAAATTCTGTTGATGCAGAACAATTTGAAACATGGCACAGGCAGCAATGACATTTAAAGATGCCTCGGCTTAATTATATTTTGCAAACATTTGGGCTGTTTGTCCTCGGGGATAAAGTGCCTCCACTACAAAGTTAACTTGTTAATAATTCAAAATGAATCTCTCTTTTTTGTTGCGCACCAATCATTATCTCCTATTAGTGCTGGTTAAGGGCATTCAAGGTGCCTCAAACACACAGGGGAGACATGCTGCTATTAAACACTTAAAATGAAGCACACACATGCAGCACAATGAACTTTCAGCAGAAGATCCAACCACTAAAGTTCCTGAGATTTTTTCAACATTTAAGACAGAGTAGAGGTGCTGAACTGCATAAAAATGACTAATTGAAGAAATAATTTAAACAAATCCACACAAACATACAAAAAACAGAGAGGGGTGAGATGTGATAAATCGTTCAAATGGGAACAACAATGCAGGGCTCACAGTAACAGTTGGCAGGTTGCCATTGGCAACCATTTTGAGAAACTGGCAACCAAGTCTTGGCCTTTGGCTGCCATCGGTGGCAACCACTTCTTAACATATAAAAACAGGGACAGCAAACAGCAAAACGTGCACCCCAAAATAAATACATTTTCCATATTTGTTGCATTAGTGATATTTAAACATTGGTGGTACAGTCAGAACATTAAAGGGACAATGTGCAAGAATTTTAGTTGAAGTCATTCAAAAATTAACTACAATTATCAACGGAATGTGAATAAATAGCAGTTTTCACATTATAATGTCTATGTATTGAGTTTCAGAGATATCTAATGAAGTTAGCATGCTAACCAGCTAGCCCCACCCCATCAAGGTCCAAAGCTCCCGTGCTAGCAGCGTAAACACTATTACTCCCCTAGTCCCTGAGCTCCCAGTCTAAACCACTAGCTGCACAGCTAACTGAGCTAACTAGTAAAGCACAACTACGGTTACATATGGCCCTAAATGTATACTCTTTGTGTTTGAAAAAAAAGTATACATGGAACACAACTATGTGCTTTCAATTTGAAAAACAAAAGCAATAAAAATGCAACATGCACAAGAAACTAAGAATACTGTAGATACTTCAACTAAGACAACTAAAAGATAAGATAACAGAGGGATGTACTGCAAAGGTTAGTTGAGCTGCCTGTCCACTCAGAGAAAATCCTGTTTCTACTTATACATGTATGCAGTATATGTGCAATCAGGACGAAGAGCTCATATTCAAGCTCTCCACAGCATGGTGTGTGCATGTTTTGTTCATGATAGCCCATAGAAGCAACACAAATTTAAATTGCATCCCTTGGAGATAGTGTCTGTCCTTCTGATACTAATAAATTAAAGTGTGCAGACTGCCAACCATACGACTAAAAGACAGTCAAGGTCTGGCCTATATTGTAAAGCATGTTTCGACTCCATTAATCCACCTCATTCCCTTTTCACGACTGTCTTTCTTCTATGAATATACAGGATTCAAATTTGTGACAGTGTGTCCTTCATGACACTCAA
Organism: Pagrus major; assembly: GCF_040436345.1. NCBI lineage: Eukaryota > Metazoa > Chordata > Actinopteri > Spariformes > Sparidae > Pagrus > Pagrus major. Next base: position 22,847,810 of record NC_133218.1, on the reverse strand, counting down.
AGCCAGGTGCATCCCCATCAATATCAGCAAAAAGAGAAAAAAAATTAAACCTTCTCAAAATACATACTGTGGGAGTGCATTGATTTAATATACTGCCATAAGCCCTTGCTCCTACACTCGACATGCAATTTGGAAATAAATTGACTGATTTAGATAGAGGCACGGGAGGAGTGGGAAAAAAACCTGATGTAAACCTGGTCTGCTGCTATTCAGTAAGGTGACATTGCGCAACAAATCACTTGCATGAATAGAGAAAGAAAACGATTTCTATTTCTAAAAAGTAATTTTGTTTGGGGAAGGTGCGTTGATTGCCATGTATGTGAATCTATTCCTCTCTCGACTCCAGGAGCATGAACATTTTATAAAAGTCAATGTTATATTTTGCTGTTAGCATAATAATCAGAAAGGCCAGACTTTCATCCAAAGAATAACAGAATCTCATTTATTCCAAGTACATAATAGAAGGCCAACTGCAACAGCCCATCTCTCCCGTGCTTTGTATACTGCTGAGCAGGAGCTGAAATAGTTGACTTTTGCAGCAGCAGAGTCCATTGTGTTTTAATTGAGCCCAATGAAGAATAATTAAGTAATTAAAGGCTTGATAAGAGAGAGGCGCAGTAAACAGATAAAAGACAAGTGCTGGTATTAACAATATGGTGCACTGTAGAGTGAATTGGACATACCTCCAGTATGGCATCACTAAAAGAAGACAAAGCCTCAAAGGAGCGACCCAAAAAGGGCCAACAGTCTGTATGTCATTTCTTAAAAGAGCTGTGGCTGTGAATATGCACGTGGTCAGATTCAAAATGTAATACTTCCCAGCTGGATTTTTGGAATGGGAGTGCACTGTGATATTTTCACCACTCTGACATTAGCGGGTTTTATTTTTTGAGTAATTGCACAGCTTGATGTGTACTCAGGGGTTTCCATGAGAACGATGAAAGTCTTATTTCAACAATGCTGCAATTATGGGGAAATATGGGAATACATTTTGAGCCAGTTCACAGTTGAGTTGACTGGAATAATAGGAATAGAAAACAGAAACAGGGAGCACGGATGGAAATGGCAATTCAGAACTCAACTGTCTTTAAAATACCAGCCTGTTATGAAAAAGAATCTTTACAGCTAAAATGGCTAATACCCTCTATGAGTTGAACACTGCAGCACATCCAAATTACTTTGAAGTAGTTCATGGTGCCAAAATTTCCCAAACAGTGGTATCTGCTTTATTCAACATACAGCAGCCATAATCTCTGTTGGCATCATATGCTGGTTGGCAGTGATAATCTATAATCCATTCATCCAGAGAGGGTACACAAATGCATATTTGTTTCCTAGGATTAAAAGCTTATAGAGGGTGTATGGCATGGCCAATAATGTTCTTCCATGCCAGCTATGACAGAATTTTCATCTGTATTTTGGATACAACCATTTTATTTAAGTCACAAGGCAGCATCCCCAAAGTAATGACAAATATGTTCCAATATTATGATGGAGAAATCAAAAGTAACTATTCTGCCATGACTACATTTCTTTTAGTGATAATTCTACTAGTCAGCAGATTTGCAGAAGGGATAAGAATTTTGATGTAATCACTTGACACCTCTGCCTGCCAGCCTGCCTTGTGGTCAGCAAACGAATCTGTCACATGAAGGTCACCAGTTCATAATCCAAGATTGAAAATCTACAACCATTGTTTGACTGAAATGAAACCCTACATTGCTGCAGAAATGAGATGCCAGTCAGAACACTGAAGAAAATCCTTCTCTAATCAAAACACATAACTATAGATTCAACACGAACAATGAAAAAGACTTATCATTGTACTACAGAATGTCTTCTGTAAAATTCAGTGTCGTGGCTTGTTGTTGTTGTCATACACATCATTTTACTACATTCTAATTTAATTTACTGTCAACACCGTCTGAAAAGTATAGCACATTGGTTCTAATGTGGACTTAAAAAAGAATGATCTGAACACAACAAACAGCAGAATTGCAGTTTTCATTGGTGGACAAATTTGTCAAATATCCACCTTGGAGCAATGATTTAGTGTCTTGACATTCTTTAGAAAACTTAGCGTCCTTCATGTGCATCTATAAGCACTAGTTAGACTAAGATATTCATTGTGCTTGAGAGGGGCAAAATGGCCCCATGTGTTGCACTAAAGGTTACTCCTGAGGCCTTGTATCCAGTATTGTCTACCTCAGAATTTCCATTACTTCAGTCGGTAGAGTGGTCCTTGCACACCTTTAAGACACATTTTCCTCTATTTAAAAAGGTATAATTTGGAAGAAAGTTGATTTTTGTCAAAAAAAAATGTGCATGGAGTGCGGTCAACTCCAACTGAAAGTTTCAAAATGTCCTTGGAGCTGTTCAATGAGTAGCACAACAGAATAGTAGTAAACACACCTGTGGGTGTAATTTGACTTTTATTTAACAGGTTTTACCAGAAGTTTGTTCCCTAAGGGTCCATTTCAGGACAATTACATGTTGTTATGCCCACTACCCAATCAGATGGTGGCTTGTCCTCTATGAGAGCTGAACTTGACTTTTTGAACAAAGGACATGCTGTTAGAGGGCTATTTTTGTATTCACAGAATTGGAGCTACACTGAGGTAACTACTATTTCATATGGGTACAGACCTCCGCCCTTTAAAAGTCTTTGCTACTGTGGTAAACCATGGCCAAAGGCTGTTAGGAAAGTAGTGTTCTCACTGATGCAACCACAAATTCAAGCCCAACTTCTTATTAAGTGAGTAGCAGTAGAGAACCATCCAACAGGGACTCTCACAACCCACAAAATCTTGAAGAATACAGAGGTGCCCAAGGTACCCCCCTCTTCCCTTGCAGCACAAGCCAGCTACAGGCCAAACTGAGCTTCTCTCTATAGAGCACAAACCACTGGAAAGACTAAAGATCTGCAGGTCATAATAGTTAGACATAACTGCACAAAAGTTGAGGTAACCAGGTGAGCCTACTCTAGAGATTCAAAGGTGCAGATTCTACTAGTGTACCAAGCAATAGACAGTAGGCCTCAGCCTCCAGAGCACCTCTTAATAACCATTTAATTAGCAGATGGCTCCTCACTGTGAAGCATTCATAACCTTCATGGCCAGCTGCAATTGCCACATGAAATTTGTCCAAGGTGGGGAAACACAACCTCTCTAAAGCAGTTCTGCAAGCAGTGTGCTGGCTATTATATGAACTCTATAAAGCACTAAGAGCTTATAATCAATTCTAAAGGCAGCTAATGAAGGGTTGCAAGAGTGTCCGCTTTGTACCAAATAAATGTTTAGCTGATGCATCTGAACAAGTAAGAAGCAATGACTTATTTGCATTTTAGAATTACAGTACACCGAAAATGATAAATACATCAATAAAAGGTCACGATTTTAGACAAAATATGAGTATATTAAGTTTTTTGGAGCTCTGATAATGTTGTGTGTGACACTGTGAGGTATTTGGTGTAATGGAGGATTGTTCATTTTCATAACAAGTGACAAATATTTCAGTTTTATTTGCATCCAGCTGCAAGAAAAATTGAGTCATCCACTTTTGAATGTCTCTGAGATGGTTATAATGACCATGAAATCCCTATGGGTATTGAGAATTGCATAATAGGTTGAGCTGCATATCATCTGCATAACAAGAACACTGATGGTATGTCTATGCAATAGATGGCCTCAAGATGACATATAAATAGAGAACAGAACTGGGCCTAGATATGACCCTTGGGGAACTCCACAAAGCATCGTACAGGAGAATGGCCTCGTCACACCATTTAATTTCCATTAAAAAAAAAAAGATGTAAGTAGAGTGGGATCATGGGAATTGTTGTCTTGATTGTTAAACAACCACCATTACTGAAAATCTATCAGTGTGACTCAGGCAGAACTATTCATGGGTAGGTAAGTTAATGTTTTAAAGATTTATTCACTTGATGTTTTGTCACACTGTAACCGACTTCCTTCCTCTGACACTCCACTGGAAGTTTTGACTAAATGAAAAGCACCAATACCTTGAATAAATCTATGGATTTCTGTAGGTTTGAACACTGTTGAAGACACTAAGGATAATATAAGTACCCAACTTAACAAAATAAATAATCAAGGTCTAGTTGTATTAGACATTTTAATGTAAAAATGTGAAATATTATATCCTTAAGTACTATTCTTAGCAACTGACATGACCACCCACTGAGTACTGAGGTCAACAAAACTGATCAAAAATGAGTAATTACAAGTAACTATTTACATCAAGTAAGTTAAGTGCCATTGTAAATGATCCTTAAACCTGACTGAATTCAACAAAGGGATTATTTTCATGCATAGAACCAATCTGATTTAAACATTCTCTAGATAAGGGAGAAACAAGAAGAGGGAGATTAGTCCATGAATGTTCAAGATATTTGCATCTCAGAGCTGGTTCAACGGATGTTTCACATTGTTATGATCTATCTATACACTGAACATTATTTACTGCACAAGTAAAAGGTATTAATGGTGCAAGCTAGCATAAATTAGCTTGTTGTTGTTCATATATAAAATCTGGACTGTAAAACTGTAAAGACTATCCTAACATTAAATACTACGGAAGCCCTAAAGGGCCATGCATTCATACATTTTATTTCCTCCGTTTTCCCGTGACAACGAGTTAATTTCATTTGTTTTCTCGAGATCTCGAGTTATTATCTGGAAATAACAACTGCCATTTTCTCGAGATAACGAGATAATTTTCTTGAGATCTCGAGATAACGAAACTTTGTTTTCCCGAGATAACGATATAATTAATTCGAGATCTCCTGAAAACAAATGAAATAGCTGGTCAGCTATGTAGTTAATGACGACATCAGGCTCACTTAGATTGCGCAGCCGATATAGCTGAAGCCTTGCTAACCGCCTTTTTAGATTATGCACACTGATGTGTATATTATCTGTAATAGCAAGGCATAATGCTATTTCAGCCTGTGTCAGGCCTTGATTGAAAACATATGTGACGTGGTGATCGATATGCTCCTGCTCCTCTGACATTGCTACACTGAATGATGTTTCCTGCAATGATTTAATATACTACACTATCGTTTCGTTATCTCAAGATCTCGAGAAAATTATCCCGTTATCTCGGGAAAACGGCAGTTGTTATTTTGAGATAATAACTCGAGATCTCGAGAAAACAAATGAAATTAACTTGTTATCACGGGAAAACGGAGGAAATAAAATGTATGAATGCATGGCCCTTTAGGGCTTCCGTAAAATACTGTTATGTTAATGTTACATTTTGCAATATCAACATCCTGTCATAACTGGAACAAAGACAGAACCTATAGCTGCTATGAATGTTGATGGAAGTGTTGACATAAAAAAAAAAAAAATACAGTCAACCCCAAGGGGGTATCAACAAAGCAAAGAAGAATATAGATACATATTTGAATTTTAACCCAAGGTCAGGATCAATCTAATCTTATCACAAGGACTCACAAGAACATTCTGACAGGTTTGCAAAAATATTCCAACATGTTTCATTCAGAAAACTTGTGTCTGCTAAGGTAACTACACACAGCTCCAAGTATCCCTTCATGTTGCCCCACTTCTCTTTAGCCTTCAGCAGTCTCTAAGATCATTTGCCTAGATTTCTTTCTGAATCTGTTCGTGCAAAAAGTATCAAAACATCTCACCATTTTAGCTGTGTTTCCTGTTTTCTGCCATATAAATGTACAATGGATTGTTGCCTGTTAGCCCCTCATGCATCCATGTCGTGTATGGTGATGTACTGTAAGGTGATTTGTATTGCTTCATCAAAGCAAAAACCATTATACCTAATATTTGATCACATGTATACCATCAAATACATATTTGACCTCTGCACTTACTGGGCATTTCTCAGGGTTTAACTTATTGATTAATGCTTCAAAAAACCTTTAGACTCTTGATAAATATTCTCTAAAAGATAATTGTGGGAGTGCGGTCATGGCCCTTTTGGCTAATAAGTCCTCTGGGTCTCACCTACTTGACCTTTGTTCATGTTGGTTTGAGCTCAAGTGCTAAAAAGACTGCTGCACCTTTAAAATAGCTTATTATAAATGAAGGAATAATGCCACCAATGGTTTGAAAAAAATAGCTAGCTCATTAATAGTTTATCACACTATCACAGCAGAAAAAAATGCTATGATATCTTTAATATATTCTATATAATGATACTGAATTTATAGCTTATTTACATAACTTACACTGGCTAAATTTTGCCAATGCCTCCTCCTTATTTTTTAATGACTGCATATATGTCATGTGGTCCATTAATTTTCTGTTATCAGTGTTTGTCCTCAATTAACATTCTGTGCATTGTTTTTAATTAAATTAAATTGTATCTAAATTATGATTAAAAATAATTATTATTATGTGCCTAATATTGAGACATACACAGGCGCCCCAATGGTGTTCATGAAGTGATGTCTTATTACAGCTGACTAAATGTGTATACTAATATTGCAGCAACACATGAGCTTTACTATCTCTATCAAGCTAGAAAGGTTTTAAGCCTGCATGGGGATTTGGGTAGAGAAAAATCTAAGCAAAGAAAATCCTCCTTAGTTGCTAGATTCAAAATATGTTAAACAAATCTATTAGACACCATAAATTAGACTTCAGTTACTTCACTGTCGGCACTTTGAGTAGGTGATCTTCTGTCATCCACATGCCATCCCTCTGTATCTGAGCCTGCACTGCCATCTGCTGCTCTTTGGTATGACACACACCAGAGAGTCTAAAGAGGGTTGGTAGGTCATGCGATGCCTTCAAGTGCTCATTGTAAAAATCTGATACTTAAATGCAAGTTGTGTATTCAAGGCCTTTGCTTGAATATAAATAGTAAATGTTGTGAAATTACTTTTGGTGGTTGTTTTACAAATCAAACAGCACAAAGCTAGTTTGTCTAATTGCAGAAGAATGTACAGTACAAAAACACTTGCACATTTTATACTAAAGACAAAACTTTACTGCAATTATGTCACACTCTGAATGTTAGAAAGTGCTGTTTCAAAATAAAAGATGATGTACTCAAACCTCGGTTCAATACAGCGTTAATGATGGCCTATCTTTGACATCTTCAGCAGGCTGAGTTTATCATTTAGAAATATACAACATAGTAAGTGGAAGACAATAAACGTGCTGTTGCAAAGAAAAAAAAGCATCACTCCTAACTTCTTCACTATCTCTTTAAGGCACAACACAATGACTATTGCAATGAGAAATCTTGCTTTTATCAAACCCGAATTACAACTGCCTTTATCTCACACACTGGAATCCTACATTGCCTCTGTCAATCAGCACAGATCAGCCTGACAAACAGTGAGCTGCCTTACCTTATACCAGGTATTTTTTCCTCACCAGTCTCTGGCCAAAAGCATCCATGACTTGATTATGATCAAGGTTTCTGATTCATTTTCCAGCTCCATCTTGTTGCTGCAATGACCCTAAATAATGGAAAAACAATTTTAAAAAGGTAATCAATTTTTGAGGATAAACGTTTTGATTGCGTGGACTTGTGTAGCCTCCTGGGGTAAAAACCCCTTGATTTATCCAGATCTGTGTATGTGAACATGTGCATCAAATCTGGGTACAATAACACAAAGCTAACATCCTTGGTCCATCCTGTTATGTTTAGGACAAAATTAATAATGAAGAGCAATATTGCTAAAGCTAACGATTATTTAAATTGTTTATTATTTTCTTGATTATTTGATTTGTTGTTTGGTATATAAAATGTCAGAAAATGGTGAAAAATGCCAATTAGTGTTTCTCAAAGCACAAGATGACCTCAAATGTCTTGTTTTGTCCACAACCCAAAGATTATTCAATTACCCATGATGAAAACCAGTTGGGGATTAATTTAATCGTTGACAATTTATTGTTTTAACACTGCAGCTCTAATGGAAAATCTGAGCTGAAATGGGAAGTGCATTTGCTGAGAGATCAGCATCTTAAGCAGAGGAATATAGGGAAAAATATGTGCTGTTTCTTAGTGTTTGGGTCCCATACTTTACCAAAGAGTAAAGGTGGCGCATTGATTCAGATTTTTGTGTCTAAGCAGGCAACCCCATCTATCTGTTAGCTTTGGTTGCTGAAGATGTGGCTTCTAAAATCCAGCCAAAATATAATTATTATTATTATCATTATTATTACTATGCCCTAGGTCGGTTGATTCCCTCTTTGGGGATTTGTAGTCAATAATTCAAACAGCACTTGAAGGCAGCTGGTCTAATCTGGTCTAATCTGGGCAGGGACGTCACCAGATGAGAGATGACATCTGTGGAGACCAGCTTTGCTGTTCAAGTGAAATAAACGCAGCAGCGCTGTTATTTTCAGAGACAAAATGTCTATAACAACTTGCCAGAAGGTTACTCTGATATCATGCTCTGTTCTCTGTGTTTCTCTCTTCCTGCCCAGAATACTTTTATCCAGAGGGAAAAAGGAGATGGGGCAGCCTGAGGGTAAGGCGGCTTATCAGATCATCATCCATCCATCCATCCATCTCCATCCTGCTCCGATGTCTTTTTTTGTTGTTGTTGTTACTGCTGCTGTTCTTGTTGCCAGCTGTTACCATAGGCCTACAGAGTGCGTACGGCCTTGGGCCCCATCATTGCGCACATACGTTTATCGTCATGTTACACAACGCATATTAAGCACTTTACTAAAACATGTGTATGGTCTATGTTCTAAAGTTTAAATAATATCTAATGTATTTATACATGCACATTTTCACATGCTCAAATATGTCTAGGCCTATTTATTTAAATTCTTTAAAATAAGTCTACACTAAATTTTAAGTATCTTCTATATTAAACACAGTGCTGTAAATTTGAAGCTATTGTAGGATTGTGTGTTATTGTTATTGTTTGATGCTTTAACACCAAAGTACTGACTGATTCAGCTGCTGCATTTGTTGAGTTTGGCAGATCTAAAGATGGATGTGGACATTTGCCTTAAATTTAGATGACGATTTCTATACTTCTGCTTCAACATAAACATCTTAATCATAAATAAACCCTTTGCTTCTTAAAAATGTTTCCCCATTCCTTATGAGATGGAGCTTAACCTGGTAGTAGTTTAACATGGAGTAATGCACATTTTGGGAAACCGTCTTATCACATAAACCTGGAGAGATTTGTCACTTGACTGAAAAAATAGAGGACTTTCACCAAGAACTGTCCTTGTATTTAAACACCAAAGCGTTTAATGGATAGCACCACTGTGGTACCATGTAAACAATTATAACAAAAATACTGCAGTAAAACCCAGAGAGAGATTTCTTGGATTTCTGAATCCACACAATATTTGCAGTGAAGGTTAAGTTATTCTGATCGGTAGCCCTGTCAAGGACATTTTACAAGCAGGTGACAATGTTTTCTATATCACCTAATGTTGAAAATGCAATTTTGTTCACATCTGGGTAAAGATTTGACCTTGAACAGAAGAATATATTCATCATTTTATGAGTTTTGATACATTTTATCACTGTCTAGTGACTAAAAAGGATCATCAATTATCAAATATCCTCAAAAATGTGTTATTTATTAATTATTCTGACAAAATAAAGTAACGTTAATAAAACCTAAATAACGACCACAAACTGATGCCAGTCAGCAATAATCAATAGCCACACCTATTATGTTGATCAACGATCAAACCAAGCTAACAAAGGCTACAAATGTCTTACAAATATTGATAAAAACATGTTTCTCCTAAATGTCACACAGTCATTAAGGTATTTCTTGCTGTGTTCATCACAATCACAGTACTCACCTTGTGACTCACAACTCCTGCCCTCTGTTGAATCCAAAGTTGTCTATGGTGTTCAGTTTACACCTGTTAGCTGATAGTGGCAGCATGCTAACAGTGCGTTTGGCCACAAGATAGCGCGTTTTGACAAATAACTTATAATTTACTATTTTTAATAATTATGTGAGATAGTTTAACGTGGATTCCCTTGCTATAACGACAATTATTCTTTGTTGAAAGGCAATTTCAAACTTAAACGACAAAATGTAACTTTTTTTTAGCGGACCAGTTAGCCAAACAAGTACGTAACGCCAGTAAACGTCTTCACTGGAGTAGTAGTTTGCCGGCTGAGCTGCGACGTAGGCGTTGTGTTTGAACTCGATTGTAATTGGCCGAACTGGCTGTCAATCATAAGCGGCAGCATATTATTGGTCCAGAGAGGCACTGAGGGCGGCGAAAAGCACTTAACAAGGAAATATCATTTGCTGATTCTAGCCAATTAAATCGTGAAAATGACATCACAAATGTAATGCCTTGATCTATTTTTATTTTCCTATTTGTTTTTTATGATAATTTAATTTGACCCTTTTCCTTTGTTTTTACCATATTTTATTGTCTCTGTGTTAATGTTTTATGTCTTATTTTATGTAAAGAAGTGTCTGTTCACTATAAAAAAAAACTAAAAAAAAAACTGATTGAAATTGTAACAAATTGCCTTACAGTTTGTACATTTTAATATTGTAAATTTTTAAAAAAGCTAATTAAACCATTCTCAATATTTAGCCAAAATGTGATGAATTGTTGAACACGAATTGTTGTGATGTTGAGTAGTAATGTTTTCAAAGAACATCTTGACAGGGTGTGAAATGCAGTAAAATAAACTTTCAACACACATTTTGTACAACAAGTTACTGTAAGTGTTTCTCGTGTAGAAATTCTTATCCAAAACACACAAATATTAACCTGGTACAAGTGAATGAACTAAATGAGAAATCAGTTTAATGTTGTGAAACTTTGCAGTGCTTGAAAAAAAATAATAATTTAGTAGAAAATGTAGAAAGTATCATATACACTTATTAATTTCCTGATTAATTTCTAAAATGAGAAAAGAAGCCACCACCATCACTATGAGATATTTAAAATTCAAATTTGTTGTAATTATTGTTATTGATTGATTAACTGTTTTTTGTTTGTTTGTTTTTGGTTTTATTTGCCTCCTCCAGTTGGGCCTGGATTCTACCCTCCTGTGACCCGTCAGCTGTCTTTACCAGTAGACCCAGAAGGATGGGGTGTGGACACTTCCTTCTCCATGACAAACGGTGCTGAGGCCATCAGCGTCAAAGTAAAAGGCATCGCACGTGGCAAAAAAAACAACCTGATGGGTCAAGTCATACCCATATATGGCTTTGGGATTTTTCTTTACATCTTCTATATAATCTATAAGGTAATTATTGCATGGTATGCAGGCTATATTAATATTCCATACTAAATACACTTCATATAAAGCACCATTTATGAACATAAAGTGTTATCATGCAGCTTTACACAATACTATAAAATGACAATACTAACTGTGTATCTACTCCACATGCACAGAAGATTCCTCTAAATTATTGATTGTCATTGCTATGCTGTATAACTTAGAATATTTTTTATGTGCACAGTTGACTTGTAGGGGGAAGAATACTAAATCAGGAAACTACACTACAGTAACCAAGGACAACACACAGAGCAAGATATGTAAGTACCTTCAAGTGTAATTCCAAAAAAATATGTTTTATCAGGCCTAGATATAATAATATATTACTTATATATATGTTTGATATTTGGCTTTTTCTTAACAAATAATTATTAATTAGCACTTCAGTAAAAGAATAGCCAAACTTAAAGGGAGTTTGGTGTGTAAATGGCACTTTTGCTATGGTATCAACCATACACCCCAAAACATATGCATGTGTCTCAGCTGCATATACATTTACACGCCTGGGTATGATTTGTTATTATTTACATATGTTTTCTCTTGACATTCTTGTAGTAAACGATCATGAACTTGCCAGGCTTCAGGAGAGACTCCTGCAAACAGAAAGGATGATGGAGAGGATTGTCTCTGGAAAGAGTCGAGGTTCTGGGAGGTATAGACTTTTATTTCTCTTGACATCCTACTTTCCACTGCCCACAGCACAGAAAAAAATGAGTTCACATTGGGATAAATCAGCTTAGACCTGGCATGCAAATGAAGGGGCTGAAAATGAAAGGGAAAATTATTCAGAGGTGGAAAGGCCACTGGCATATTTTACTTAACAGCTACTGCTATACTACTCTTCTTAAAAAGTCCTGAAGTCATATAATAGCACGGGTTGTGTGAAGTGAAGTGATGTGTAAGGACAGAAAACATGATCTTGTTGCTAGTTTGTTGGATACAAATCATTTCACTTTTGGGCATACTAATGCTAAATAAATCTTTTTAACAAGTAGATGAAAATACTTCATATACTTGATTTTTATTAGACACAACTCATTTATACAGAAAACATCTCCAATCAGGGCCTCCACTCACTCAAATCCAAAAATCAGAGTGATGTGCCTTTGCATTGCCATCTTGCCTGACTCTGATTCCATATCTGTGTTGCTCCCCAGTGGCAGAAGGAGGAAGAGTAAAACTTCAATATCAAAGAAGGAGGAGAAATTACTCCGGCAGCTCAGACAGATCACACAGCTGATGCAAGAGGGCCGGTTGGAGGCAGCCTCCCCAGAGATGGAGGCAGAGCAAGTCCCCTACGGAGCAGACTGGGAAGGTACATGCCTAAATCTGAACCTCCAAACTCCTGATGATTTTACCAAACTTGCACTTGTTGCAGATTTTATCTCCAGATCAATCAAACACATTTTTATTTGTATTGCAATGCAGGCTACCCAGTGGAGACATACCCAGTGTATGACGATGATGATGATGATGAGGTACGACAAAGATTTAACTCTTTTATCCTGGAGGAGCCCCAACGGCAGCCCACTGCCGAGGCCCTGGCAGAGAGGATGGAGCAAGAGGAGGAAGAGGTTAGGGCAAGGAAACTATCCATAGTGAGAGAGGTGGATGAAGAGGAAGAGGAAGAAGAGGAGGATGGGGAGGAAGAGGAGGAGGAAGAGGAGGATAAAGAAGAAGAAGTGGAGGAAGTAGTGGAAGAGATGGAGGAGGAAGAAGAGGAAGAGGATGAGGAAGGGATAGCAGAGAAAAGGCACTTGCTCAGTCTTCTTTCAGCCGAGCCTGCTGTGGAAAGAAAGCAGGAGAGACTCGGTTTGGAGGTGAGCAACGAGCTACGGTGTTACATCGGAGGGAAGAAGCAAATAAGCTTTAGTGACCACAGAGATGTGTTCCACTACCCGAAAGAGGAATATTATGAAGAGGAGGAAGAAGAGAAGGAAGATGAGGTGGAGGAAGAGGACGAGGGCACAGAGGTGGAAGAGGAAGAGGAAGCTGATGAAGATGATCCGGTAATGGAGGCAGAGAGCCTGCAGTTCAGTTGTGAGGGTGGTCCAAACCCGGAGGAAGAAGCAGAGCAGGAGAGCGAGGAGTATTTGTTAATGTCAGCGCCTGTGGAGGGTGATGGTGGGATCCAAGACATGCCGAAAGAAACGAGCGGGCTGAGGATGAGGAACAGGAGAGAGACGTAAAAGACTGTTCCAATAACCTGAAATGAGTTTTTTGAACATTTATTAAAAAAAAGTTCCTTGCCAGCGCAATTTTACATACATAAATAATGTAGATTCAGAGAGTAGGTGGCAGTACAAAGACAAAGACAAGACTTACATATTTTCACATTCACCCCAAATTTTCCAGTTGAATATTTACAGTGTGCTTACTTCGTGAGGTGTAATATAACAGAAGACCATCTTTCTAAATAAATGTCCCTCTGGAGTTGCAGTGTCTGTGTTATGCTTTCCTTACAGTTCACGTCTTTGAGTACTTAGGTTTAAGCCAGTTTATTGTGATCATTTTATGGCCTAGTATCACGAGAACTCTGAGGATTTACAATTAATTTTTTCCTAACACCCTGGCAGATACATTTGCATTGAATCAACTGGTATGGTTCAAATGATCCGTCTAGGCCCAGAATTTCTCCTATTTCCTATTTAACCTTTTCCCAATACGTTTGTAATTTAGGACAGTCCCAAAATATGTCAGAAAAATCTTCTACTGGGCCACATCCTCTCTGTCAGAGAGGCTCAGAAATGTAATCATAATTGGAAACGATTACTCTCATTCTCAACTTCCAACTACATTTTTTTACAGATTTATGCCCAGATGTTAAAGACTCCTCCCACTCATCAGCTTCCATTATCATATTGACCTCCAATTCCCATTTTACTTTTTACATCTAATATATTATCTGTTGAATACTTCTGTACAGAGAAGATTTTATTCTAAATAAAATTGTAGCTCCTGAAACTTTATATGTATATGTTCATGTATAGGCTCTTTATGTATTTCCATCTTAAATTTCATACAAACATAGAAAAAATTAAATAAATTCAGAAGATCAAGCTCAAGGAGTATTTCAGTATTTGCAGTTGTATTTTCAATCAGAGGGCTTCCCACATGTCCCTTTTTCTAGTAAAACAGATTTGAAACATTGACACTAATGACAAACTGTACTTCGTCCACCCAAAACAGGTGTTTTCACTTATTTGGCTATATAGACCTCTTTATAGGCCAGTAAAGTGTGTTCAAAATATGCAGGATTGACATCTCACATTTCACTCTCTCTCTAGTTTCACCTTCTTAATGCTGAATTAAGATTGGTGACCTCAATTACTACCCTACAGCTCCAACCCAACTTCAGCCTGATCAGAAATCCAATCAGTCAGGTGAATTCAAAGCACCTGTGTGGATGTCCAGAGCCTTTAAAACGATTTAGGGAAATATTAAAGTGGCTGCTCGTTTGTTTGTTTTTTTTCATCCAAGAAAGGCTTTAATGTCTCCAAATTGACCAATTGTCAATGTGGACCTCCAGAATGTTCATCCCAGGTTACCTGTATATGACACTATTGTTATGACTTTTGAATAAAAAAATGCGTTACAGTTTCTACAGAAGCCATGTGGCCTCACAGCAGGAACAGAGAGGCTGTTTTACAATTTACACATGTGAAGAAGTTGTTATCTCCATTCAGACTGAGGGCAGAAGTGGCCCAAATCAGATTTTTTTTGCTCATATGCAATGTGATTTCAATCTTGTTTCAGTCTGAACAGCACAAATCACATGAAACCCTGATCTTTCAATTCTGATTGTGCAGCGCCGGACACTTTCATGCAATATCTAGCTCCACCTAGTGGTTAAATATGGTTCTACTCTTGGGGTTGCCCCCCATTGCAGAGATGTAGCATAACAGAATACACAGCAACGTGATAAATAACATCCAGGGAGCATTGCAAATAAACTCCCAGCAAGATGATGATAGAAATATAAACCCTCCAGGGCGCACACATACAGAGAGAAGCACAGCAGGTGGAGACGGTGATGGAAGAAGGCTTTTGAAAATTGGAAGCAGAGCAAAGCTCATGTCAGTATATCTAGTAAATGTCAGCATGTCATTGGAAGAATGTGGTAAAACAGCTCTCAGTTCAACTCCAGCTGTCCTGCCAAAATTAAGTCATTTGCTGCTTTTTGTATCTCTGCCTCTAGCAATGGATGTGATTAAGTTACACACCACAGTGCAGAGGCCAGGGACTAAGTCCAGTAGTCAGGCACATGCGTTCCATGGTCAAAGGCAATTAAGTGTTTCAATATTACTGGAGAAAAGAAAATGTTGCACTTGTAATGACATTATGACAGACAGAACAGTCTCAATCTGTCATTATAATTAGAAATTGATATAAAAGGATTGTTACAATCAATATTGAACCAAAAAGCCAAGAATTTTAAATTTCAGTTTGCTGTGTTTCTTTACAGGAAAGTTTGGGGAAAATAGTTTAATATTGTCACTTAGTGGAACAGTTTGTCAGCATAGGCAGTACAATTGTTCTCATCAGGCCTCAGTGTTCCTGCAGCAAACATCAGACATGTCACTTTGACCAAGAGACCTTTCTCTGTGGACATTTTGACTTGTCACACACAGGTGTAACCGGCAACAATAATGGCTGCAATTCATTTAGATACTCCAGCTCCAGAGCCTCACTGGCTTGACTTTTTGGCACACCTAAATATGAAAAGCCATAATTAATATAATCAGTTGCACCTGTGCTTCTTCAGGTAGTCAAAATGTCAGCTGTAGAAAAGGTCTACTTTAATTATTTTTTTCTGACATTTGAAAGGAAAATTAAATTGCCATTTTATTTTCCTTGCTTTCCTTACTTCCTTTCTTGTCAAGACATTTTTGACATCTATTTTTTAATACGAGCACTATTTAATGAATGCATATCACAAACGTCTTCTGTAAAACTCAAGCAAATGTCAAAGACACCTTTCTGGTCACAACTCGCAAAACTAATAACACAATAAAGACAGTGCTGCTTCTCAACTCCCAATTTAGTATTTCAGTGTGTATCTACTTTTAAGGCATTGTGTATGCTAACCTTCCCCTGTATAAACAATCCACAGGACTTGACAAAACAAATTGATGTTTCTTGCCGGTAGATTTCTGCATTACTAAATGTTACATTAACCGGCACAATTGGGAACCACAAGTAAGGCTCAAAACAAGGTGCATGATACCAATTCAATAGGACTGGATTGTATTTGTGAAAAGAGGTATGGTATGTTACAATATGGTAGAATATGTTATGATGGTATGGTATGGTATGGTATGGTATGGTATGGGATGGTATGGTACGGGTATGGTATGGTATAGAATGGTACGGGATGGTATGGCATGCATGGTACTGATGTATGGTATAGTGTAGTATGGAATAGTATGCTATGGTATGGTATGTAATGGTTGGTATGGTATGGTATAGTATGGTATGGTATGAGTATGGTATGGCATGGCATGGCATGGTACGGTACAGCAAGGTACAATATTGTATGGTTTGGTATGGTACGGCACAGTACAGCACAGTACGGCCTGGTATGGTACAGTATGGTATAGTATGGTATGGCATGGTATGGTATGGTATGGTTTGACATGGTACGGTATGGTGCAGTATGGTAAGGTATGAGCATGGTACAGTAGCCTTGGATTTTTTGTCTTTTTGAGAGAAACAAACACATATTGTGACTTACTGAAGTTTAATTTTTTTCCATGATCAAAGGACTGTGTCTATACCACCATAGTAAATTGTACACCATTTACTGTACATTACAACGAGAGCACTAAAAACAGAAAGTGACAGAACCTTTGGTTCCTGGACACATGTATGAAAAGCAGACTTTACAGCAAGAGTATCAACAATTTTAAAATAGAAATTTAAAATAGTTAGAACACAATTGAGTACAAGAATAGCACATTTGATAAAGATTTCCTCATTACCCACAGTAACAACAGCGGTATCAGAGATTGTTCTTTGCCTTCATTCAGCATTTTTTTAAAGGTCGTAAAATACAAAATACTGTCATATATTTGAGAAAGTATAATTCCCCATAAGGAGCAAGAGGAATAAAATTTTGAGTAAAAATGTGAACAGCAATAAACCACGTGATATAGAAACATACGACCAGTCAGATGAGGAATGTACCGAACTCCACCTCAGTGGAGCATAAAATTAATCAAAGATGTAAAGAGCAAGAAATGAAATATGCGAGTGTTGAAGCAGATTCATACTGTTACTGTGTGTTTGTTGGCAGTAGGTCAATCTGTGTTCAGTTTGTTTTTTCCAGGAGGAGACATCAGAAGATATGAACACAACCTTAAGCCTGAAAGCCTTGGATATTATATCTGTGGCATGATTGACAGTACAATCTAAATAGATCTTTTGTTTTTAGTGTAATGTGTTTTCGGCCCTTAATGCAATTCGAATATATCTGGACAATAACTGAAATGTTGTCCAGTGATGTGAACTTTGGATTATTATCTTCTAGAGGTGTTGCAATTCCAGCTACTTAATCAGTCTAAACAAACTCTGCATCAGACATCTGAATCTGAAGTGGCTACAGAGAAATATCTCATGTGAGGACAGCAAGAGTAGCAAAGACCAATTCAAGCTCAGCTCATTTTTATGGCCAAAGCATAACACTGGAATTAGTCTTCAAAGGCACAATAAAGTATGTACAGCTATATCTCATCCACCACAGACTTCAAAGTAAAGTGCACCATCATCCTATACATTCACATACATGACACTGTGACACAATAATGTATATGTTACATGGCACAGTGTAACATGCCTTTGCCCTGTTCATGTCCAATGTCGCTAATTGTTTTCGTGTGGATACAAGACATATTCCTTCCTGTGATGCTAATTCATGTGCTTGCAGGTCCATTGAGCCAATACTGCTGAAATCGTTGCGAATGGTAACAGAAAACAAAACTAATATGTAATAAATACATAAATAACAAAATAAATATATTGTCACGTGCATGTTGTTTTAATTCAGTAACTATATAAGAAGTAGTCATGCTTGAGCAAGAGTGTGACACTGTGTTTTTTGTGTGACAGATTACATAAAATCCAACTTTTAAAACTTACAGATGTGTAATTGTTAGTTATAATTTACAGAGAAAGAAATGTTAAATTTCTCTAACTACTACATAAAGGAACAGTGTTTGTTTTTATAATGCCAGTACAGTACAAAATGATTATAGTTATCAAAACAAACAAATTTGATTTTGAAAGTGGATAACTCTTTGTGCTTGTTCTCTTCCACTGACCAAGTCCATCCCTAGGTCCCACCCCCCGACGCACACACATACACACAAAACTTGAGGCCCATAAAGCATTTTGGGATATGCAGGACTTCCAACATACTGGGTAATTTGGATATCTCAAACCTGCCCTAGAGATACATTAACAGCCCTTGTTGAGAGGACAGATGGACCAGTTCTCCACTGAACTTCAGGCTGGGATCTATTCACAGGCCAACTTGCTGTCAAAGCTGGAGAGTGCAATGGCAAAGGCTTGCAGGGCACACATTGGGTAGTTATAGTCCATGGTGAAGACATCCTCTGCCACACGGCCAAACTGCATCACAATGTAGTCAGCTGCAAAGGAGAAGAGCCAGGAGACACATTTTGGATAAGCTGCTTGGAAACAATACTTTGGAATAAAAACTAATGAAACAAGTAATTCATCCATAACAAATAACTACAGGCAGAGAAGATTGCATCTGAGATAATTTTCCAGCTTTCCCCTCCTTACCTAATTAAAATGCCTCACATAATTCATTCCTAGTATACCGTTTTATTTATCTTGCCTTAACATTTGGTGGTGTGAAGCCTCATTTTGATAGACCTGCACTTAAGTTCACCCTGGTTTTTCCTGTGTGTACATTCAGAAGTAAGATCTTTTCCATTCTTTTTAAAATATTTAATATAATATTTAATATAACCATGAAGATGTTCCCTCCCTCTAGCTCCCTTTGTTTATTGTCCACCTTTATACTGTCTGTTATCCAAAATGTCATCCATTTTATAATAATTTTGCTGTGCGAAAGATGAAAAAAAGTTTGAGTTTTTTTAATATAATAATTTAATGGTTATATTATATAACATATTGCTTGTTTGTGCTTATTAATATCATTTATGCATTTCGTAATATCCAATTTATTTAGTATTGCGAACTGTGGGTTACCGTATTGTTAAAACACCATTCTAGCAAATAGCATCTCATTGAAAACCTACAGTGTGCCTTTTTCAGAGTTACTTCACTGTAGTGTTTTAGAGCTGAAGTGCATATTACTGAATGCATTTTAGCACAAATACTATGACCATGGAAAAACTGTTTCTGATTGGCTGGCAGGCATCCATTTAACCAGTGAGAATCAAAGTCATGTCAATTTTATTTATATATTGCCAATTCGCAACATACAGTTGCAAGAAAAAGTATGTGAACCCTTTAGAATTACTTGGATTTCTGCATAAATTGGTCATAAAAATGTGTTCTGATCTTCATCTAAGTCACAACAATAGACAAACACAGTCTGCTTAAACTAATACCACACAAACAACTTTGTTGCAAATTGGCATTATATAAATAAAACTGACTTGACTTTTATTCTCACTGGTTGAAAAAAAATGACCAGTTGTCACAACCTTTTCTGTCATTTTAGCATCAGGCCAACTTTTTGTGTATTATCATTTCTGTCATTTATAACAATAACTGGGCAAATATACAAAACACCAATACTGTTTAGAGGTTTGGAACTCACGGTCATTGTCGTGAATGATTTGGAAATTCTTGACGGAGGCCTGAGTGACTCTGCCATGGAAGTTGAGCACGTAGGATTGTGTGTCATCATTCCACACAGGCGTCTTGTTGTGAAGTTCAATCACGCTCTCTGTGCTCTTGTTCTGCCACCTGGCCAGCAGTGACTCATGGTCCTGTAATGAAGAGGAATAGAATTTTGACGAGGACATCACAGACATCAGAACAATTATATTAGAAGTTGAATCAGTTAGCACGGGTGTGTCTATTAAGAAGTAAGGGAACACATACATTACGTGGGCGAATGGACACTCTCTCGTGATCCATGTTCATTCCAGGAATGATGACGCTCATTTTGCGAGGTCCTTTGAATCCTAAGACATTGGTTTCCTAGAGTGAAAGAAGATAAACTGTACTGTCTCTTGAATTACGTACAGAATGAGGGATTAACATTAATTTAAATATCAATTACGTCACTTTTCATCTGAAACTACATCAAATAAAATGCACAACATTTTTATCACACCAGGAGACAAATTTACATTTATTTATCTGAAGAGTTATACTCCTAAATTCACAAATGTTGTGTTACTGTGGACCATTAAAAGTTACCTCTGACTGCAATAAAAGATAAGATCATTCTCCTTAATAAATATTTGATTGGATTTTTGCATGCATGCCCTGACTCCTCAGTTAGTTGCATGGATGTCTTTATCTGATTATATGAGTAAGTTTTTTTAAATAGAATTCTCCATTTAAAGGCCATCAGAGGCATCAACCTGATGATGTTTTTTCAAAGCAAATGAAATGATATATACCTCTCATATTAAATAGTTAAATCATAATCATTATTAAGTGTTGTTTTTTTTTTACATTACTTTAAACTATGTAAGTCCTTATCAAGTATTATATCTGTACATGTAATCACATGTATATTATTGTCAACATTTGTCTTCAAAGATATTAAAAACCTGAGTAGAGTTTGGGGTTAAGGAGCACTTTGACCGACTCACATAGCAAATGGCTGCTAGCTCTTGGCGCAGGTTGCTAGCTTCGAGGCTGGTGGTGCTCTTCATGGGGTTCAGACCGCTGTCGTATACAGTGAACTTAGTTCCCATTAGGTTAGACCTGCAGAGAAAACATAACAGAATGAGGAGGTCTCATAAGAACCTGAGTCTGAGAGAACCAACATGGAAAAAGCACTGGGGGCCTTTCCCAATGTGTCTGTGTAGCCAAATTGCGTAATATGATGATTAACGGCAGAGATGAAATATAACAAAGTAAATTTACTCAACTACTGTACTTAAGTACAATTTTGAGGTACTCATACTTTACTTAAGTATTATTTTAATTTTTTGCTTCTTCACACTTCTACTTCACTACATTTTGGAGGCAAATATTGTACTTAGTTTCTGGTTACTGCCTGCTGTATGACACATCAGAGTCAAAGCAGCACATTCTCAAACTTTTATCCCAATCGGATAAAAAAAAAAAAATGATTCCGATAATCACAAAAATTCTGAATTTGGAATCAGATCCGATAATCGGCCAGGCCAATAAAATGTAAATATGTCCAATTTACTTACTTCTTTGTATTTTTGATACTAAAGTACATTTAATATCAGATACTTCAAGAGTGGTACTCAAGTGCTATTCAAGTGAGTGACTTTCATTTTTACCGCAGTAATATTTAAACACAATATCTTTACTTTTACTCAAGTATGACTTTTGGGTACTTTTTTACAACACTGAGTAATGGATGCAATAATGTCATGCTCTAGGTGGAAATATGAACTATTATATTATATTGTTACAAATACACAGAAAATCTATCCAATTTGGGATTAACTTGTGAAATGCCCCATGACTGACTCCTCTTACTAATACTTAAAAGCTATTTAAGAGCTGTATTCCCATTTTGTTCTCTCAGACTGATATAATCATGTACAGCATTCAAGTATCTTCTTGTTAAACGTTTCCTTTTAGTGCCAATGTATAATCTATAAATCTATCAAATAATTGCCCCACCCCTTCTTGTTACTCTGATTGTTTAACAGTAATGTAGCTGTTGTGCTCTAATGGAGGTTGCTGTTGTCGGATTGTGGCTCAGCGGGGACTGATGGCTGGCTTCTCAGCAGGAGGACAATCAGATCCAGATCCTGACAATGAGTCATTGCACCGAAGGGGGAAGCAAGAGACCAGTGTTTTGTTTTTTAGTGACTTCTTACCCTAGATAAAGCTCCAAACTGCCTGTTGATGAACACCTACAGAAAGCATTCATGTGTTGTTAAACATTTACGTATCTACTGCAGATAAAGAATATGTTCTACTGATCCTGTACCTTTAAATCCTTGACCTGAGATGTCTAATACTGCTTATGGTGGGGAAAATGCTGCACTGTTGCTCTGCTGACAAATGGTGTTCCTTAACTCTCCCATATGGTAATACCAAGTCGCTTTATGCAGAGACCTGTGTAAATAATTTGTATCACATTTATATGTGTGTGTATTTTTATTAGTTGAAGATATGCTTCCCTAAGCAATTCATCAACATTTTCTACAAGCTGTTACACTTCCTTTTTCTTCTCATGGTGCACAGTAGCAGTACTTACTGGTCATTTAAATACTGCACCCAGTGAATTTCATTTATAGTTAACAGCAGTCTTCACACAGGTGAGTTATTCTCACAACATGACCTTTTGATCACATCATTTCCTAATTGTTTTTATGTTTAAACCAGAGCAGTTTTATGAATCAAACTAGAATGCTACTCAATAGAGCATAACCAAGGCCCCACTTAATTCAATCAAGTCTAATTCAAAATCATATTGGCTACCATATAGTGGCAGAAAACCTATGTTAATCCACTAGATCAGGATTTTTATTATCCGGATCTGCATCAAATTGTACTCACTCATAGAAACCAGCCACCTCAATATGCCTGATTTTTTAAAATCAAAAATGTTAGAAAAGGAATCTTAAAGAAAGTGAGAAAACATTCCTAGATCCATAACCAGTTTCACACCAAAACTTAATGGGGTCTATTCTGGGCTGAGATCCATCCTCAATCAAAGTTTCACGGAAATCTGTTTAGTAGTTTTTCTGTAATCCTGACAAACCAACCAAGCAACAAACTGACACGGGTGAGAACATATCCTTCTTGGTAAGGGAAAAAATAAATAAATGCGTGGTAGTTGGCAATGCTCTAAAAAGCAAATTTACCAATGATGTGTGATCCACATGACAACTATACTTCCTGATATGAAATAATTCTTCATCATATTTTGCTTATTTGCATTTCATTTCAATGCATGTAAATCCTCTATCCTCCAAATACAGAAAAACACACAACAGTGTAACCAGGAAGCTTACTGGAGTGGTTTACATGTACTATATATGTGCATCTTATTTAAATAATATGGTTTCACAATGGCTTTTCAAAGCCACAGCTTTATACAGCAGACTGTATACCTCTGATAGGCCACACCTCATTTAGTCCTCGAGGGCAACTCTTGAGAAGCACTGGATGAAAGGTCACTGTTCATTTAAATTTAGATCACCATCAATCAACTGAGATTGTGATTGCAAAGGTTTGAGAGTGCATCGACCAATGGTAAGGCCGGCTCTGAAGATTAAAGGCTGCTCAGAGCCATATTTGATTAAACTCCCCAGGAGTTTCCATGGAGCCACAAACGCAGCCTTGAAGCTGTCTCTGAAGATTATGTCACTACTCACTTCCTACCAATCTTTCTGTGGCCTTGCTGGAGTTTACAGCTCATGGACATGTATGAGGAAGGCTCATACAATAATACATTTGTCTATATTAAACATTTTCGTGAGGTTAAAAGAGTACAGGACATTTGGTTCTTTTACTATATGGTGCCTTAAATTATGTGTACATTAATCAAAAGGTGTTGTTTGTTAACAGTCCTCTCCATACACAAAGAATGAAATAAGTTGCCACATTAAAATCGTTAAAATGGTACCAAGTCCTTCTCCCTTATTAAGAATTCTGTTATATATGAATATGCATTTCTTAAGTTAAAGTTTTAGTGCTAGACACAAGATTTCCACTTCTTCACTGTAAAGTCCATTCTCAGTGTCTGTGCACTTGGGTTGGACGAATGTAACATTTTCAAACCAATTTTTGTTATGAGGTTTAATACCAGACTGGACCAGTAATACCGAATTTTATCACTACTTGTTGCACATGACTCAGCCACTCCCAAGATGAACATAATGCGAGCCTGTGAACAACAGCTGCACTACAGTCCATCAGGGCAACTGTAACACTCAACTTTACTTTTCTAATTCTCAAGTTTAACATTGAAATAATAAATTAAATAAGACTTCAGCTGAGTGACACTTGTCAAAAGATGACAGAAGCAACAGTTGAAGTAGTCACGTCTGTGAACCTTGCATGTCAATGAGTGTTCCACAACACATTTCTGCAAATGTTTCACAATAAAAGCCTTGTTAATGCTTGTAGTCCCGCCTCTTAAAATCAGATTTTCAATGACAACAAGGAAAATTTACTTTTTGAGCAGTGAATGTAAAAAAAACAGCCTTCTAGTCAAACTCTGCACATACTGTACATACATCATTCTACACAGCGAAATCCAAACATTCAAATGCAGAAGAAAAACAAGTGTTTTGACTGAAAGGGGACTTTTCATAAATTAGCAGATAGATGCAGATTTTTGCCTGATCCATTCCTTAGCAGCAATATTACAAGCAGTTTTGTGTACCTTCCTGTAGCCTTACTAATACTGTTTTAGGGCTCATAAGAATTTATAAATGAAGGAATGGGGCCAGACTCCAAAATATATTTTAATTATTTAGATGTGGAAATGTATTCTCATTAGATTCAATCTCCATTAAATATTAATAACAATTTGTATCAACACTAAAAACAAGGCCTGCTACAAAGTTTGGTAAATAATGTTTAATTATTACTTTGAAGAAAACTCAAACAGCAGTGCACGTACAAAAGTTTAAATAAGGATTCATGTGCAGCACGTAACATTATCTTTCAGTGAATAGAATTTCTTGTGTTGGCTTCCACAATTGTGAGGACTTACCTCAGTTTACCGATGAAACTCTCTCCACCTCGAGACAGATCAGTGGGATCAATGGAGATGAGGTAATTTGATGTTTTACTCTTTTTCCTCTTCCTGCCAGCTAACAGGAACACCTGTGACAAGCCAAGCCAGGAACCAGATAAGTAAAATATGAGCTTTATTGGTACACTAAAGACACCTACCTGACCAGCATGTTGTGTAGCTTTAACATTGTTTAAAGGAGACCTATTATTGCTTTTTCAGTTTATTCCTTTGCTTTAGTGTGTAATGCAGTTTCTTGTGTATGTAGAAAGATCTTGAAAGTTAAAAAGCCCAGAGTCCACACCAACAGAAGCTCCTCTCTCCCACAGAAAACACTGCTCCTGAAAAACCTCCCGCCTGACTTCTTGAAATCACTACGTCACCATGTCACACATTTGCATAAATTATGCCTATATTCACGAAACAAGTGAAGCTAACTGGAAGCTGAAAACATGACAGAGCCAACCGGAGACACGGTAAGCAGTGCTGGGTCAGTTGTGTGTAAGCTGACCAATCAGAGTCGACTCGGTATTAAGGAGACAGGAGCTAAAACAGAGCTTCCCAGACAGAGGGGGAATACAGAATGACAGAATGAGAGAACTGATGTGTTATATGAGCTTTAGAGCATGTAAACCTCTTCTTGTGATAATCCAAAATAAAATTATGAACCTGAAAATGAGCATAATATGTCTCCTTTAATACTCCATATGTATGTGTTTGGATTGGTAAACTCTGTTGTTGTTAACATTAACAAAGTTTCCACTTTTTCCTCACCTTCTTGCCATCTTCTCTCTCCAGGTGAAGGTAGTAGGTGGGATACATGCCTCTGTCCATGCCCTTCTTATCTCTGGTGATTCTGCACTTGACTCTGACCCCCTGGGGTGCAGGTCGCAGGGAAAACTCCTCAAGGTCATCTACATCGATGGCAGGCTCATTGACTGGTGGGGTGGGTGCTGAAGCTACCTCCTGTGGGTGAAATAACAGCCCGCTCAGGGCAAGACCCCCCGTGAGATGGTGGACTGGTGAGTGATGCATTAGAGTTGACTTTCATTAGAACAGAGTAATGAAACTGAAGATCAAATCACCCACTGGGACTCAGAATGAGCACACTGTGTCTAAAATAAGGACCAGTGTGGAGACTGAATAGGAAGGATTAGAGTGGAATGAGGAGCTAAAAGACATGATGGTTATCATTGGAACAATGCCAGCTGCAGAGGCTCTACACACCTGAACTAGAGGAAAATGAAACCTAAATATAATCTGTAAACTCAAACGTCAAGCAGATCCAAGACTCTATGGTTGCAGGTAATCAGAAGTATTCAAAAACATATTTTCAAAATACTTTATAAAATGTTTGATTACATAAATTATACATCAATGCATACAATGTCACATCTGGAGATCCAATACAAAGCTCTCTGCCTCAGGTGTGGATCTGCTAACAAAATAATAGTTTGTTTTTTTTACATTCAAACCCTATAAGCAAATAAAGAGTCTCGTTGAGATTATTGTTCAACCATCTGTTTATAGTATCATCAGCACTGTTACATACACAGCTAAACATTTGAGATGACATCTGTGTAAACAGGCAAGACAGAAACAGCAAGAGCCCAAAATAATTCCAGTATTCTTTGTGAAAGCCAAAGGCACTTTATGCACTGTATTTGTAAGGTTATTTGTTACTGCCATGAATAGTCCAGCTGTTGATTTGTTTTTCTTTTGTTACTGGTGAAGTCACTGTCTGCTGGGCAGAATTAATATACATCATGCAAAGAGTTTAAATTGTCTGCTATGAATGTCTTTTTCTAACCTTGGATGACTTCTTGCTTGTGGCAGAGCCTGGTCTTGTGTTGCTATTGAGCTGCGAGGAACTGGAGCTTATTTCATCATCATCATCCTCTTCTTCATCAAAATTCATACTGCTGGATATACCTTTACGGACGAAGAAAAGAAAAAAGAAGAGAGGTGTCAGATTTTCAATCTGCTGTTAATTTGTATCAAAAGTAGCCTAACAGGAACACATTCTCACTTCATTGAGTGTTACATAACATTGCTCTCAGCGGTGGTTCGAAACTTCTTCTTCCTCCAATCAATTTGGGATGATCAGGGTTTCTTGAGACTTGGATTATGCCAGTTGAGTTGAATGGAGCCAAGTTATGGGTCTTTTTTTCATGTTTTTTTTTTTTTAATGTTTCAAAGTCTCCATCTAATTTAGTTGATTAGGAGAAAGCTGCATTGCTGTTTTGCTGTGAAACTCCAGAAATGTTTTGTGGACTGCAAAACTTCACCTGACCTTTCCACTGACATGGGGGTGAGCAGCTAAGGACTGAATTTTCTTTTTTGGGCAAACTTACCCTTTAAGTTAATTTGAGCTCCGTAGTTGCTGCCATCTCTGACGTTATAGCAGGACTGTCTATTGTCTCTTCCTGTCATCTACAGTAGGGGCAGTACTTGCAAAATGGCTGTTGCAAGGTATTTACATTTTTTTCAAGTAAATTACCATCAAACACATCTTCATAAAAGCAATATAAGGAGTCAAGTGAGTGAAATACACTGTCATGATAAGATAGTAACAATAATTTGAACACTGCAAGAATTTTTCTATAATTCTTCATGCTTATACCCAAAACCTAATAACTGATGCCTTTCTACATCTATCTCTGTTTCTGCCATGGTTTGGGGTTTTTAGTTCCTGTTTTATTTTGTAGATTCTCTCCTCTCCTCATGTGTCATTTTTTGCTTTACACTTCCTGTCTTTGTCTTTTTCCAATCTTTTTTCCTGTTCACTTATGTTTCATGTGTTAATCAGTCCCTGTTCACTTAAGCCTGTGTCTTTCCTTTACTCTTTGTCAGTTCGTCTGCGTTTCCACTGTGTGTTTCCCAGTCCTGCATTTCCTCCTCGTCGGTGCTCTGTGTTCCAGTTTTTGTTCCCGGTGGCTTTCTGGTTTGTTGTAGATTTTTGTATTTCTGTTTAGTTTTTCTTGGATGCTCGCCTTTTGTTTTTTAACCTGCCTGCCTCTGTGTCTGTCCTTCGTGTAAAACATAACAGTTTCTCATTTAGCAAAAACAAAGAAAAACAAACAGGAACTGGAGTTGTGTCTGAAATCATTTTTGATCAGCTAAAAAGCCAATTTATAAAAAAGAAAAATTCTGGACAGTATTCTTCGTCAAACTTTTTGATATATTTATAATCTATACTGACAGATTAGTCACTATCGATCTGTTAGTTAAACAACTTGTGTTAATCTTAAAAAGCTGCAACACTTCCTAAGAAGAGGTGTGCATGTAGAAGGCCAGTCTATATTAGTTTAGTGTGGAGTACAGTATTTGCACTATATAGTGTCCTCAATAATTCCAATAATGGAGCGAGAGAGATGTCTCTTGTACACTACTTTCTGCAAAAAATCTCACACTGCAATAGTTATGCATTTGATAGATGTGTAACACTGTGGAGGCACAAAGAAATATCAGTGTACTGCTCACTATAAAACCTTTGAGTGTGTTTATGTCAGGAATAATGTACGCGTGTACTAGATATCCATGTTTACAGTAACATAAATTACAATGGCAGATAAATAGGTCAGCATCATACATTACTGTCTGAATTATATCATTCACACACTGAGGCTTAAAATGGCATTTCTATTTCCAGTTCTCACATGATTCAGTGAGTTTCAGCCTCCTACCAACACACACACCTCAGCAGTGGACCAGCTGCCGTGGGTGTAAATCTTGACTCAAGCTCATGCTATTACAGATGCAGTGACAGAACCTTTCTTAAACGCTGGCGGTACCTTTCTTGAGCATGGTGACGCGGAGATCCTGTTTACTCTGCGACTGAGTGCAGCTCATGACAGGCTCGGCCTCGCCCTCCTCTGTGGTGCTGTGACCCACCGTCAGGATCTGGATCTGACCATCATCCTGCTGGGAAGCCAGGCCATCGATCGCTGCTGAGCCACAATCCCACAAACAATAACAAACTCCATCAGCACTACTGCTCAACAATCAGCCTCTCATGTTACACTACACACAGTAGACCAGTTAAGTTGTTGCCATCAACATATAAGCAAATGTGAGCAGAATGTGATGACACTTCCAGCTCTCCGCTTAAAGAGTGTTTGTGTGTGGGTGTTTTGTGCTATCTTCTCAGGTTTAAAGTAACTGTTTTTCTGACTGTCTTTACTATTTGCTTAGCTTTTTATGTGTAAGAGGAGGAACATTAATTCTCTGCTGCCCCAGGCCTTTATGAACAGTTCATTACAGTTTCAAAACAACAGACAAACCTTTCTCTACAACCTGTTTTTTGTTTGTGGTAATCCCAATATCAATCCGTACACGCGCAAACAACTTGTGTATTTTATTCCATGATTAAAATTGCTGGAAGTCTTGATACACTCAAAATAATAATTTGAGCGACTTTAAGTATTTTAATTACGTGTACATTTTCCATCTTATTCTGTCACATAAAATCGATGTAAAGTGTCACATTTAATGTAAATGTACACAATGTGTATGAATTAAATAACTAGATGTGTGATTCATTACAGGAGACAGAAAAAAACTATTTCAATGCATTACTTTTATGTACAATACTTGAGTGATAAACATTGGAAAAACAAATTCAATGTGACACTTTACATTGAACTTATGTAGTAAAATTAGATGGAAAATGTACATATAAGTGAAATACTTAAAGTTACTGTTATAGGCTATTTATTTTTTGAGTGTAAGCAGTGTTGTGCATGTAGGAGGTCTGCCTCTATCTGTTTTGGTTTTTTTAATGTTAATTAATGTTAGCAAAGGGGCTCTTTGTCACACTTTTTCATTAGCCATATGTAAGCAGATTGTAATGTGACATGAAAAATTAGACCTTCCGTCTCTCTTGGTTGTCTAAGCCTGTGGACGATTTGTTTAAGTTGTTTAATGCTGCTGGACTGTGGATTTCTTTGTGAAGGACTCGGGTCAGATTTCCCGTGGCCGTCCAAAAGGTGGTGACTTTATGCACGTTCTCGAGTGCCTCGTCAGAGAGCAACAGTGGCTAATGTTGGTTTAGAAATGGAGTCTGCTAACATAAACTAACAACCGGCTACCAGCACAACACAGATGTTGGCCAGAGCCCCTTCAACCAATCTTGTGTTGGATATTTATTTAAAAATGTAAATATTTTATTAATGGAGCAACATGAATTACTGGTTCTCAAAGCGGGGCACGGGGACCCCCAGTGGTCCTTGAGGGGGTTCCAGTGTGTCCCCAGCAAAAAGAGGATTCATTTATTTTCACCTTAATTTGATTCATAATTAACACAGTGACATAATGTATGACTATTTTGGTCATGGGTTTCATACACTGTCTGTAATTAAACATCTAAAAGCAAAATTCTTAACAATCGGGGGACCCTGGGACAAAATCTTGTCAGATGGGGGTCCGTGGTCTAATTTCTTGGCATGGAAACGTGAGAACCACTATATTCATCTATTCTGTAGCCTTGATGCAGCTGAGGTTTTTAGTGAGTGCAGCAGCTTTGTTCAATAGCCCTCCCAAAGCTGTGAGAGTGAGACGGACAGGGAGTGAGACAGATCCATCAGTGGTGAGTTTTTGACGCTACTGGCCTGATTAATGTTTTACCCCAGTGGAATCACATCACCTTTTTTCCTTTTTTTTCTGGGACAAAGTCATTTCAAAGATGAGCATCCGCTCTATATCACATAGATTGTATTCGCCGTGTGTCAGCTCCTTGTTGTTCTGTAAAGATCCTTTTGTGTCTGGGAAGTATTTTAACTATCACACTGCACAGTGTTCAGCCTGCAATAACATAATGCGTAAGATCAATCAAAGCATAGTGCACCATTTCAACACTCTACTCAGTTTTTCCTCTTCCATCTTAAGACTAATTTACGCCTCTACGGGTGGTGAGTGAGCAGGCTGACAGCACTCACAGTCACACATCGTTACAGACATTTGAGCTTTGACAACATGCCACCACAGCGGTGGCTAAGAGGGCAGCTTCACTGGCTGTTTGTTGCCAGATGTGGCTTCAGAAATAAGCGGGCGAACCATTATGTGAGGATTGTAAAGAGGACTTCAACAGACAGTTGCAGCTGCTGGATAATAAGGACTTTGCCTCTTCTCTTTCATACTGTGGGCCGCTTCTTATGACTGAAATCAGCTTGTTGTTTTGGTGTTTTAGCATAAATATGTAAGACAGAGAACAATACTGTTAAAACAAAATCCTTATTTTGCAATAAATGGTGTGTTTATACTGTAAATCCCCCCTGTCTGTTTTGTCTATGCGTCTTGTACCTTTTCTGTCCACCTCCTCTCTAATTCAATCAGTCCGTCCATTTATCTCAGCTCTAATTATTCTTCACTCTGTCTGTCACCCGTTCATCTTAATACTTGCAGGCTGACCTTTGTGTTTCCCCTTCCTCTCCTTCTTTTCGCTGCCTGTCTGTGGGGTGGAGCTCGCCGACGCTTTGCCCTTTTTGGCTGAGCGAGGCGGCTGCGTGTCCGCTGTCACCTTCACCTCCTCCTGTTCAGCTTCTTGCACTAGACGCAGGGTTGGAGAGGAGCAGCAGCACATGCAGGGTTAGCAGGCCAGATGGACAGAGAAGGAGAGAAGTGGAAAAGAGATTCAGGTGACAAGAAATAAAATTACAATATACATTTTAAAAATGTTTATGCTATATATCAGCTAATACAGAGCAGTGTATGTCTTCTGATAGGACAAGCATTATAATGTTTTTTGAGTCTCTGGCATAAAAGAATTGTATTAAAATGAACTACAAATTCATAAATGTTGAGCCAAAAATCTTTGTGGAAACAAAAGGCAACTGTTGCACTGGTTTGTTTAACACCTTGGGCTGCAACTAATGACTATTTTCATTAATCTGCTGATCTAATTGTCTGTAAAAAATGTCCATCCCAGTTTCTCATAACTCAAGGTGACTTCTTTAAAAGTCTTTTTTTGTCAATCCAAAACCCAAAGATACTCAGTTCAGAATGAAATCAAACAGAGGAAAGCAGGAAATCTCCATATTTCAGAGGATGAAACAGCATTTTCTTTCATCTTTCCATAAAACATTTTTTTTTATCAATTAAACAATCATCAAAATAGTCAGCAGTTATTTTTCTGTTATTTGACTAATCAATAAGTTGACCAGACCTTAGAGCCCTAACTGTTAACTGGCATGGGAGCTGTTGAATAAAATCACCTTTCTCTTAGAAAATCAATCAAATGTTACAGAATGTATTACAGATATTTTAAGTGGAGCTTCAACATTAATGCCATTGAGTATAAGGGATACGTTTTCATAATATATACAGTATAATGGTTCAGACTCACTGAAAGTAAAACAAAAAATATCCACTTGCGATTGTTGGGTTGGAGGATGATGAAGTTATTATTACCCTTCTTTCCATCAGTGTATTAGCCTACTGCAGAGTTAAATTGTGTCAATATAATTGCTTCTCTCTGCATCAAATGCGACAGTTTGTGGCCTTGAGCCCAGAAACTGGCCCTCAGAACTGAGGATTAGATGGCTGCTCTGGTCTCTGCGTGTAGATAAGAAGACCTCATCAATCCCAGGACTAATACCGCTTCTGCTCTGGAGTGGACAGATTTGCAGCAGCACAGTGTAAAGCGCCTGCAATAGATGATGCAGTGTGTTGTATTGGTTCCACATAGGCTGGTAATATTAGCAACAGTGTCATTATTCACAGTTTTAATAGTTTCTGTTTTGTGCTATTTCAGCCCAGCAACCAATATGTTTACATTTATACATGTCATAGGCTAATATTGTGTGGACATTTCATTTCCTTTTAACAAAACATCTCATATCACGTTCAAATTATGTTAATGACCTGACTTTCATATCAGGAGGTGGAGGAGATAAAGGTGCAACCCAATCTCCAAAATAAGTGTTTGACAAGTACGTTTCTGCAAAACCACAGATAAGTTAAAACTGAACGTATCATGGCGGGAGATGGTCTGACTACCCGTGAAAAAGTCACGAAAACAGCTGTCAATATCCTTGGGTCTCTTCTAGGTAGACAAATACCTGGTTTTGTTGCCACAAAAATGGGTGGTAATGTATCAGGTGTCCTTAAAAATACTCAGGACATCTCCAGTGTGTTTGTGGCAACCAAAACAATATTCTAAGCCATAACATGATGTTTTCCCAACCCAAACCCAGTGTTTTTTGTGCCTGAAGCTAACTAGATCATAAGCACAATGCTGTCACAACATAAAATAGAAAATTGAGCCCAAAGAAATGTAAAGTTGCAACATAAAGAAATGTGAAGTTTCAACATGTCCATGGTTTGCAGAATGTTATTTGACAAAATCTATTTTGGCGATCGGTTAATTCTGGTTCTATTTGGGAAAAGAAACAAAAACTGCATAAGCATAAAATCTCTTTCAGCCCAAGAACAAATACTTCATGTAAATAAGACAGATCCGTCAAACAAGCTGCCTGAAATCTTTGTTTGGTCAACGCAGTGTTTCTTAAATGCTGTGTTTGAGCTTTCTGCAGCGTTGTACTTACCGTGGTAAATGGTGCTGCTGTTGCTGCTGAGGTAGGATTCCACCAGCGGAGCCTGTTCCTCGCTCTGTTTGGTCCGACGAGTGCGAGACCTCCCGTCCACATTAGACTGGACCATCAGAGGCTCCTGCCTCTTCTTCTTCTGCTTCTGTTCAAGGAGCGCTCGCTGTTGTGTAGGTTGCGTGTGCGTGCATGCACACAAAGATGCCCAGATTAAAAGAGAGATAATGAAGGCACAGCTTCATCATATGGAAACATTACATCCTCCTATTATACACCATTAAATGGAATAAATTAAGTTAAAACAAAAGTACATTGGCACTGAAGCTACATCTATTTCCTCACAGAGTGATTTTATAATAATGTAGCTGCTAATTGTTTAAGATTAATTCAATTATGGTCAGTAAACCATGTCAACATCTTCAAGAGGCAAAGCATTATTCTCCTCTGGTGAAACACATAAATCCTCAGAGATAACACAGAACACAAAATATTTTTCCTTTTGAACTGATTTGTGATAAACACTTTTGAGGCAGCACAGATTTTCTTGCAGTTATCTTCACACAGTTTTTGGACAGAGTGCTGGGTTTAAGCAACTGGCAATAACACATTCTCAGATAAATCTGTTAAGCCAAGAGACCAATCTGAGGATGTTTCAGGATGTGCTGCCTAAACCTCTCTGACCTAAGGCTGGATATAGCTATTCATCTGTCAGCTATATGCAAGTCTTCAAACCAGAGCTCATCAAATATTGAAGGTTTCTATTAGTGGAGAGTTCAGGCTGCAGAGCATCTGAGCTCTACAGAATCCATGTAAAGCTCAAGTCTTTGCCAAGACGGCGATGGCCATAACAGGAGGTGCATTTACACAGCGCAGGGATTTGATGGTAAGGCTTTGACGTGTGGGCCAGCACCGAACATAAACTTCAGGATAAAAGGTTTCAAAAGCACAGATACAACCAAGCTTCTCTCTTTTATAAACGAGAGATAACCAATAAAAGAGATGCTTTGTATTGACGTCACACTGTACATTAAACCCTGTTGAGCGAGGAGTTAAATTAAGATGTAATGCATTTTCATACCTCAATAAGTCATTAACATTTAATTACTTTATTGTAATCAATATAGCTATTAATCAATACTAATTTCTGATGTTTAATAATTAATTTGATGTTAACATCTTTGTTAAGTGATTAATGAGCATAAGAATGGTATTTTTAATCCATTAAAGCACGGATGAAAAGCAGTTCACTTGCTTGTGAAGCAGACCACCTGCAAGGCCTTCACATTGATTAATTAGGAAAAGACTGCAGGAGCATCTGATGCAGCTCTGACTACATGATTGAACATGAATGTTTTTGTTTATAGAGACTCTATTCATTTTATTTACTTCAGAAAAATGGCTGGAGATCACAGACAGCAGTTTGCACTATGTAAAGAAAAGAGCTGAAAATGGTTGAACTGCAGCCAGGGCACGATTGTCTTGCCGGACTAAAGTGTCGCTGACAACAAACAATGACAACTGTTTGAACAGTGTGAAGCTGCGACATGAAATACTCTATAACTCTAAATCATGATGTAGTAGAGATTCCTATTTTCTTTCATTTTGTTCTCACATTTTTTCCTCATTCACCTCACTTCCTTTGCTCCCCTCTCCTCATCGCTCATTTGCTCTTTACTCTCGGTCACACCTTGTTTACTTGCTTAGGTTCACCTGAGCACTTCCTGTTTAAAGACTGCACACCAACTCTTCACTCTTTTCACCTTCACATGAAGTGGCATTATTAGTAAGAGGTGTTTTTCTACTCTTAGTACTTTTCCTGCATCAATTGTACTTTAACTGAGAACTTATCCTTAAGAGACATGAGACTTATTTGACTTATTATATACGTTTCTAATCCAATTTATATTTCATGAATTCTTTGATTTTGGAGATATAAATCTTTGTTTGAAGATAGAAATCCTGAAGTTACCTGGTTCTCCCTGCATTCTGATTAGTGTTAATGACGATGGTCAGCTTATTCTGAATCTCCTACTTAATATATGATCAAAATACATGACAGGCATACTGATGCCTGTCAGTGAGAGGTGGAATCCAGTCATTTCAGACCACACTTAAATATAAATGCTGCTGGTATCGTTTGTATAATTTGCCTGTTTGGTATAATATGACAACTAAGCAGTTTTACATTATTGTATCCACTTTATTTAAACATCTATAAGTCATTACTTGCTGCATGGGGTACATCTAGAAACTTATAAAACCTGTAACCACTGATGGAATGTACAGTAAGTGAGTAATAACATTTACTTAACTACAATTTTTTTTGTATTTTTTTGTTGTTGTAGTTTTTAGTATTTTTGAGTATTTCCATTTTCTGCAACTTTACTTTCACTCCACTGCATTTTTGAGGCAGTGCTTTTTACTATCATATTTATTTGAGCACTTTAGTTCCTAGTTACTTTGCAGATTGCACGCTGCATCAGAGCATTTTTTAATTAGTTGATTTTATTAGC
Organism: Pagrus major; assembly: GCF_040436345.1. Lineage (NCBI taxonomy): Eukaryota > Metazoa > Chordata > Actinopteri > Spariformes > Sparidae > Pagrus > Pagrus major. The sequence continues at coordinate 22,811,586 of NC_133218.1, read as the reverse complement.
AATAAGATACAAAAAATTCCAATAAAATGTTTCCAATAATCAGTTGAAATGATGATTGTGGAATGAGCCATAATATATATGTATATATATATATATATATATATATATATATATATATATATATATATATATATATATATATACAGTCCTGCTCACCATTATTGGCACCCCTTCATTTTTTGCATAACCTCTACAGTATCGTCAGAAATAAATGGAAATGTACCAAATTTATATCATCAGGATCTTTTAATCGGAGGTCCAAAGTAATTTAACAAAGAAAATTGTTTTTTCAACTTACATATTGTAATTTCAAAGAAGAAACAGAAAAAACAGCATGTGCAGCAATAATGGCACCCCTCTTTAATATCTGGTTGCACACCCTTTGGCAGTGATGACAGCCTCCAAACGTTTCTTATACGCTTCTATAAGCTTCTTGCACTTCTCAGCTGGTATTTTCTCCCACTCTGTCTTTGCAAATTGTTCAAGCTCTTGAACGTTTGCAGGTTTCTTTTCCCCAATGGCAGATTTCAGCTCATACCAAAGATTTTCAATCGGATTGAGATCAGGACTCATGGCTGGCCATTTTAAAACAGTCCATTTTTTCCTTTTCAACCATTCCTGCGTGCTTTTGGATGTGTGCTTTGGGTCTTTGTCTTGCTGGAGGACCCATGATCTTCGACTCAAACCAAGTTTTCTTACACTGGGTAGGACATTTCGCTCTAAAATCTCTTGATAATTCTCTGATTTCATGATTCCTGTGATACGGTCAAGGCCTCCAGTACCAGATGCAGCAAAGCAGCCCCACAGCATTATGGATCCTCCACCATGCTTAACTGTTGGTAGGGTGTTCTTTTCCTTGTAGGCTTCATTGTGTAGTCTATAAAAAAACTGTGGGTGTGCATTGCCAAAAAGCTCTATTTTTGTTTCATCTGTCCACAGAACATTTTCCCAGAAGGATTGTGGTTTGTCCAGGTACTCTTTGGCAAAGATTAGTTGTTCCTTTTTATGTCTTTTCCTCAGCAGTGATGTCTTCCTTGGCCTTCGCCCATGAAGCCCTGTTTGGTTTAGTGTGCGGCGTATGGTACTTGTTGAAACCATGACTCCAGACTGTTCCAGGTTGGCCTTCAGGTCTTTGGATGTTTGACGTGGTGTTTTTTCCACCATTCGCACCAACTTTCGAAGACTTCTCTCATCAATTTTTCTCTTCCCCCCACGCCCAGGGAGGTTCTTGACAGTTCCATGCTTGGCAAACTTCTTAATAACATTACGCACTGTTGAAACAGGGACACCAAGGTCTTTGGAGATGGCCTTATACCCTTTGGAGGTCTTGTGTTTGCCAATTATCGCACTTCTGATGTCCTCAGACAGCTCCTTTGTCTTCACCATTGTGACAAAGGAACAGGGGATAACAGATGGCTTTTTAAAACAGGGAAGTCATCATTCATTGGCTAATTCATGTCACATGGGCACAGACAATTTATCACAGATGATTCTCATTTGTGATTTACCACAGGTGAGTCACAATGTGTTTCCATACTGATTTACAACAAAGGGTGCCAATACCAGTGACACAGCAAGCTTTAAGTTTTTCTTTTTTTTCCTCCCATTGTTTATTGTTTTAAATTGTTGTTTATCATTTGCTCTTTTGTATCAAACACGAGTTCTCTATAGAAAAAAAATGTTTCACTTGATTCATTTTTTTCAGAAGATATTCCACATTATGTACTTAAACTTCATGGGTGCCAATAATGGTGAGCAGGACTGTATATATATATATACACATATATACATACATGTAAATATATGTATAATTTACTGTTACTTGTACTTTTGATACTTAAGTGCATTTGTTGCAAGAAATGTACTTGCGTATGATTCTAAAGTACATTTAATATCAGATACTCTAAAGGTGCAATATGTAAGAATTGGCTACTTATCAAATTTATACTCACAACAAATGGGGGGGCAGCATATCACCAGAGTAACTGCTAATTGTAGCTGCTATTAGCTAGTTAGCTCAGTTAGCTGTGCAGCTAGCGGGTCAGACTGGGAGCTCGGGGACCAGGGGAGCGTTAGTGTTCACACCGCTAGGAGGATTTTTGGACCAGGAAGGGCCGGGGCTAGCTGGTTAGCATGCTTACTTCAGTAGATATCTTTGCAACACAATACGTAGACATCATGATGTGAAAACTGCTATTCCTTCACTTTTTTCTTGACAATTTTAGTTTGTTTTTGAACATTTTCAACTAAAATTCTTACATATTGCCCCTTTAATACTTTTACTGAAGTACTTAAACACAGTGTCTTTATCAATCAAGTATAAGTTTTAGATACTTTAGTGAGCAATATCATCGCAATTAACAGATACACCCAAACCTATCCGGTCAACACACAGTACCAGATAACAGATAGATTACACTTCTGATTAAACAGTTAATTTTCACTTGAAGATGTAGGATTAGCAATAAACATGTATTTATTTATTTTTTACCTTAAAACACACAAAAAAGTGCATAACAATAAGGTTTAATCACAACTGACAGTTGTAAAATTATAGCCTCCTGAATCTAGATTATCATAATGTCTTATAATATGAAAGGTTTGACAGATACTGATGGAAGACTCTGTTTACATTTTTTGATTTATCAGCATGAGATGTGGGTATATTTACATTTTTTTAAGACAATGGACATGTACACACAAATAAAGCCTAATCAGAATACAACATTCTTAATCTAGGCTATGACATGTTTCATAATCTTCAATATTTCAGAGCATCACACAGCCTCTCATTAGAACAGCACTCAGAGAGATAACAAGTCCCGGCTGGCCATTTGTGTCCCCATGATGGAGCAGCGGAAGTTTGTGTCATGATAAAACCGCTCTGTTATAATTGATTTTGCCTGTGTTACATCATTATCAGAAGTGCAGTGAAGGATAGCACAAGACGTACCTGTCTGTCCAGTTTCTGCTGCCGGAGGTTGGTGCCCTCGTCATCTAAAGTGCTGCAGAGAAATTGGAAAGAATGGTGTTAAAATTGCCTCGCAGATGTTTTTATGATAACATTTTCCAAACTGCTTTTTTTTATTCACTTGCTGGTCTGAAATTGTAAGGGAAGGCTGAACACTTAACACTCTGACTGTATTTTAGCTTCATTGCCTCATATATATGGTAATGAAGCTTGTGGACTTCAGGAAACAGTGGAAATTTGTTTCTGCCTCAAAACATTTAATTTTCACATTGAGACCTTTATTATCCTCATGGCTGTGTTTATTTTTGTTTGTAAATCAGTTATTAAAAAGGTGTGTTCTATTGCTTTGTGCATTATCTGGAACACAATTTCCTGCAACAATTTAGCCTTACAGAGGGATTAAAAGAATTGAAGAGGATTTTTATGACTTATATACAGATATGAAAAAAGTCACTTAATGAATAAAATAGCCAGCCACACTTCTCCATTCAGTTAATGAAATGACTTTATGTCCATACGTTCAAATTCTGGTTACAACAGAGCTTCAGATATAAAGTCCAACGGTAAAACACAGTCAGATACAGAATAAGCGTGAACCACTGGGCACTGAGGCAGTTAAATGAGAGCATGTGTGCTTTGATATATACATAGATAAGGAGGGTTGTCACAGCACTATCAGTAAGTGTCTTCTTAGTAAGTAAAAAGGGAACATAATCAGAGGTATCACTTTAACCTGATCTGTCAGAGATGTCAAAATGTCCAGAGGAAAAGATGAGGAAGAGGAACATAGCAGCCAAGACATTCTGGGTTTGATCAGAGTTCAGAGTTCTTTCTTCATCTCCTATTCTGTGTCCCTGAAATTACATTTGTATATTACTCAATTGTTTTCATAATTATGTTGTGCTGAACAACATAACTGCTGCCTGGATTATGCTCAAAGACAACATTTCTTTAGGTGGATAAAATGTACTGCAAGGCAAAGAGGTTGCTGGGGTGGCTGGAGGCTGTACAAAGTGCAGGACTGTCAGTTTAGGTTAAACAAAAGCATGTTGGTTAAGGTTGAAGAAAGATTGTGCATTTGTTTAATGCTGACAAATAATCTTGTCTCAAGTCACTTCCAGGGAAGCAGGATTTCAGCCACAGTCTATATAATAACGTCACTGCAAATGGTACGCAGCATTCATGTTTTTGAGACTGTTTTACACTACAGCAGATGGCAAACTGTAACACCAACACACTATAGGTCCAAGCACCTAGCACCTTTGGCCTTCTTGTTAATTCTAAATGTTATACATTAAGTTCTTTCTTTCTTTCTTTCTTCATTGTGTTTGTCCCAGCAATGTATATGTGTATTTGCATATAGAGCTGAGATGTGTGTGAAGTGAGATGTCCAAACGCCTGATGCCACATTTGAACTGACAAGCTGTCCCCTTGTGATATGATCACCGAAGACGTCTGTTACCCAGGATAAACAGCCTCATAGTTTATAATGATGCAGCGCAGTGAGGATACAGACGTTCCATCGAGGAGACGAGGGTGTATGACGCAGATCTGCCTGTTTGTCACTGTTAACAGAGAGGCAGTAAAGTTCTGTATAGTTTTTATATTATGTGGATATTTCTGTTCATAGTTGCTCTTTTTCACTCATCACTTTATTATCAAAACATGGTTTTTATATTGCTTCATTTTAGGGGATGCTGCAGCCCCCTCAGCACCCCTAGTCGCCGTGTCCACGGTCTCTTCTATTACTAAAAAAGACCACAAAAAAAAAAAGACCATTCCCTGATCTTAACCAAGTGCTGCCAGTGTCTAAACATAACCATTAAAAAGCTAAATGATGCTGTAGTCACTGTGAGTGGCTACTGTATTTCAAGACTGCCTATTTTGGAGAAAAACTAATGAAATACTGTATGTTGTCGGTGAACATTTCAAGGATATGTTCAGTATCAACATTTTTACAACTTGCCAGGTATGTTACCTACCAACTTTTCCTCATTATAGTAGAAAAAGTAATTTGCCAACATTAGGTTTGCCTTTTAATATAAGCACTGTTGCACATTAGCTGTATATTAATGTAATTTCTGGGAAACAGAGCTGTCATCTCCCTCTTCGGATCCATTTCCCCTTTCCTAAACAAACCTCTCCTTTCACTGACACAATGCTTTATTTCCTCGAGATTTATACTTTGGTGTTAGGATGCATCTTCCAGCAGAAGTTGAACTCTAAATTAAGCCTTAAAAAGTTGCGGCTCAGATTTGCAGTGTAACTGGAGGTGCAGATCTCAACTATGTCAACAGAGATTAAGTTATACTGCAGCAAACCTAATTGTCGCTGTTTATCTTAACACTTGAGAATCTGTGCCGGTGAACATATGGACGGCAGCGTCTGTCACAAGAAAGGCAGAGACACACAGCGTCTCATGATGGTGGGTGTCATATGCTGTACAGATTGAGAAGCCGTTTGAGGCACACTTATGATTTTGGCCTACAAAAATTAATTTGACACAGCGTTGCCTGTTCAGAAAGACAGCTGAAGAATACAATACTTTCATTCATTAAAAACAACACCTGCCTAACAGTCAAAAGCTCTACAGAAACTTTTCAAACCCTCCTGCTGCGTGATTCACCTCTCTAGTGTCCATATGCTCGATATGCTCCAGTATGTTCACCACTCCGTTCTAACCTTCATTATTCAACTGGACAGCAGCTGTTCTTCACCTGCACACTTCACCTTCCAGGAGAGTATTTAATGGATGAAAAAGACTCTGTGTGTACTCCATCAGGGACTTCACTGTAGCTACGGCATTCGCCCTCTCAGTCCTTCAAGTGTAAGTGTCGCCAGGTTATCCTGTCGGTGTTTGTGGAGCAATGTGACTGAAGTGATGCTGCTATCAGTGTTTACATATCTCTCAAAACCATTTTTGTGTCCTCTGCCGACTTCATGGTTGTTTCTTCAGCTCAGAGAACCCTGAGAATCCTCAGAGGTTCCTAATTATTGTTCAATGAGCTACAGCAGAAGAACAAAGAATGAAAGAGGGGAGGGGGAGGGGTGTCTGCCGATGTGTGATGAAGGAGAAAATGATGTTGTTTTTCCAGCTCTCTTAAAAAGGTATAATTTGCAGAATATGGAAAGAATTCGATGGCAGCTCCAAAAACATAGGGGGTAGCGTATCACCAGAGTGACAGACAACTGCTGCTCTTTGCTACTTGTCCTTGGCTGTAGGTGGCTACAGTTAGCTCATTAGTTAATGGCTCGGGTAGCGGTCAGTGGAGGAGCCAGTGGCCATAGAGTTTGTCTAAACCAGGACCTTGGATCACAGTTGGAGTCACCACGGGCGACAGGGCTCAGCTCAGCTGGATTTGGCAAGTAAACACGGCTGGACGCTGAACTGGGATTGACCACAACCTCCAAGACCGACTGAGGTCAGTTTGACAACAGGGGGATAATGTATGGAGGTGATTTACAGCATCTATGACCAAGACTATGACTTCAGGAACAAGAGACAGCAGGCGGGACGGGAAAGAAACAACAGACAGTCGGACATTTATTTTGACCAAACCAGAGGTGATTGTGGGAAGACAAACCAAGACTAACGTCAGTGAGTTTTATTTAGTTTGTGTCGCGTTTGAAAGAAGTGTGTTTTACGAGTTAACGAGGCAATTAAGTTCGTCTTAGTTCAGTAAAAGAGAGGATGCAGGTTTTCATTCATAATGTTCCGTTTTTCACTTGTTGATTTGTTATCCTTCAGCTTGATTAGAGGCAACTGCGGTTTTCATTTCCCATTAAGTCTTACTGGTGCATGATAAATAAAGCCAACAGGTGGTTTGTCAGCATGATTGATGAGCATTTTATACTCCTTATTCCTCTGTCAAAAGCCCAAATGTGACCGTGGATAGTCAATCATGCAGCTGCAGCTTGGATGAATGTTCAGTCTACCTGTATCACTGCACTACCGACTCTAGTTGGACAACAAAAGCTCACACAAACGCAATACAAATGTATTTTCCTCCCACGCCTCGTTAGAAATACAGACAAAGCACTCCATGTCTGCAATCAGAGTAATCAAGTGTGTGAATAGGCTTCAGACAGGAAGATAATGACAGAGCTGATCCTGTGGAGGTCAAACAGCTCATTATTGTGGAGAGTCTCTGGCCACTCCTGTTCTGCTACACACCTATGTTGAGGTTTAAAGGAGGATTTATATTCTGGTGAAGGAACATATATATTCACTGTAACGCAGTGCAAATGAAAACTGGAAATGTTCTATGTGATGACTGTTGAGTTCCATCAACCGTGACAAAACATATTAACCTACCCAACTGAAACCTGCTCGTGAAAGCCTGCGTTGAAATTTTAAAAACTCGTAATGTTTTCAGAAGATCACAGCAATCATGAAACAACAAAGAAAACATTAAATATAAAGAAGGAAGGCTCTGCACACTGAGGTACCATGCAAGTATTTATTGATGAAGCCAAAATTGTGGTTACTGGACCTTACTTGTCAAGTCTTGTGAACATCTAGCAAACAAAAGCTTGTATTCATTATTAAATACTTGCACTGGAACAGTTGAGCAGAGACCTCTTTTTCTATTAAAACTAAGAATCTATATTATATATTTAAGCCACTGAACTATGTGATCTGATGTTTTTGAAAGCAGCTGTTGTGGTTCATCGTACGTTTTGACGTCTGTACGCCCACATTTAAGTTAAAATGTATATTAAATTCCTATTCTTTAAAATAATAAAAGCAGAAAATGAACAATTTTATAACTAGCTTTAACTTAACAAAATCACCATATTTGCAGCCCAGGTGTCAGGATACAATGTTATGTTAGGAGGTAACGTTTCTGCAAACTTCCAAGATTTGCATTTGTACTAAGCGTGGTATATCACATTCACATTATATCCTTATTAGCCGCCTTTCACATCAGGAGGTGGAGGGTATGGCTGCCAAACAACCGACTGCAGTTTGAGTCACACCACTGGATATTTTTAAGGATACCTGGGGACATTTCCAGCCCTTTTTGTGGCGTCAAAAGTGGGTGTTTTTAAAAGGAGACCTGCGGACATTTCCAGCCATTCACAGAAAGTATGACCATCTCCATCTGTGATCAAGACAACCAAAACCTGTATTTTCAGCCAAACCATGATGTTTTTCCAGGCCAAACCAAGTGTTTTAAGTGCGTATACTTGACCAGAGCAGAAGCACAGCGTTGAAATAGAAATTTCAACCTTAACAAAGGTAAAGTTGGAACATAAAGACGTGTTCAGTTTTAATTAACTCTGGTTTTGCACAAATATACTTAGCTAACATTTATTCTGGTGACTGGGTTGATATTTGCAGTAAACAGTAGACTTCAAGTTCGAGGAAGCACTGTTGACAAGCTGATGCTGTGAAACTCAGGACTGATTTTGATTTCTCCTGTTCAAAATATTGTTAAAAATGTTGGCCGTTGTACTGAATTTCTTCTGACTTGTAACTATCAAAAGTTTAATTTGGACACAGAAAAAGCAGATTTTTCATCAACTCTGCCAGCCATGAGTGAATTTGGCACTCGTGAAGGATTTTTGCTGTCACCGAGACTCCTCATCACACTCTTAAAAATAGTTTATGCGTGACAGTCATTGGCTGATGATTCTGCAGAAGCACCTGGAAACACTAATCCTAAAAATGAGTTGGCCTTGTAAGTAAAGTAAATAAGAAACTAATATTCACACAATTTAACATTGTAAGAAAACTCATACTATCCACAGCATTAAACACCCCATGAACAATAACTCATTCCAGATAAGATTTCCTTTGCATTTTTGACAATGTACCAATTTCACCATTTCTTTTGTCAAGAGCTTACAATTGTTGCTTTCCTTTCCTCCAAAAACAGAAATAAAACAAGAGCTTTGCCTGAGTATTCAAATACTGCAAAGCTAATCTCATGAATTTGCTCCCTGCAGAGAGGAGCTACTGTACGACTGCTATGTCTTTGCTGCTAGTTGTGTGTTTGTGAGATAGGTGCCCTTCATTCTGTCAATTTCTGTGAATGCACGTGCTGTATACATCTAATGAGATGAGAGAGCCACACAGTGCAGCTGTCTCCTCCAACTCTGCACCGAGGTCCATGCATTTTTCATGGCAGCTTCACGGGACGAGTAAAACTGCTCATTGAGAATCAGAATCAGATTCTCAGATAGTGGTTCACGCTTGTTTATAAAATTACTTGTTCTTCCCATTGCTGCACCAGTCATGAAATAATTTTCTTTATTAATGATTTCATAAAAAGCTGTCTCTAATTGTTATTGTTGACATGATACCTAAAGATCTGTGTTTCTACACTGTTTTCCAGAAGTTTCAAATGAATCACGATAAAGATAACTCTCTGCTCTCGACCTGATGCAGTCTCATTCTGAAATTCGTGGACTGCCACCGTAACTTATAGCAACCATGAGCCAATAGCATCAAAGTAAACGGGGAACCATGGCAATGGGTGTTCAATCAGAGGAAAGAGCCAGCAGCGTTAGTACTGCACTTGAAATGATGAAAGCAGATGTAGGTCCCCTGCTAAAAGCTCATAACAGCTCGCAGTTTTGTTATTTACAAACAGACACTTTGCTCCAAACATCATGCCATACAGATGATTTTTGTACACATGCATGCACACATTTGCACGCAGGAACTTGCACAGTGATTTTTCAAGAAAATGTGTGCCATATGACCTACATCCTACATTCATGACATTCCAGTGTAACTACTACTATTGAATCCAATCTAACGGCACTATTCCTGAATCAAGCTAAAGGCAGAATTACACATGAACAATAAAATGTGAAAGGAGCTAAATTGAGACCTCAGTAGTTTATGCAGCTGCAATTCTGGGATTCACTTCTGCATTATTTTTTTTTTTTCTGTGGTACTCAGCCTTGGTCACAAATATCAATACATAAGAGCACCATTTTCCCACTAAACATGTTCATATTAGCAAAAACAAGAATATTATGCCACCAAAGAGAGAAAAAAAGCCAGTTTCCATCCTTTGTGTTCGCTTTTATTGTGCCAATTCAATGTGACCGTTATCAGTCTGATCTCCTTGTCAAACACACACACACACACACACACACATACACACAGAGAGAGACACACACACACACTGCCTCAAATGATGAACACTGTGCCCTTTCCTGTGTTCTCAGGAATGTGGTACAGTACCTGTAGGGGATCCAGTCGGAGGAGTGCTTGGAGCTCATTCTGTATCAATCACTTTGACTGCTGCTGCCTGACTGCGAGGCTAACGGCCTGCAACAGCACCGGTGCAAGTGGCTACGGGGGTCTGAGGACAGCGATCACAGCCAGAGAGCCCACATCGCCTGTTCATCCTCTGCACGCAGCCCTATATCCCCAGCCTGCCTGTGCTTCTTCGTATGTCCTCTAGCTGAGGGGCAGCAGATGACTAACAATCCAGACAGACAGCCGCACTCCTCAGTCATGCACACCGAGCGCATGAAATAGCCGTTTTCTTCTCTCCCATGTGGACGCTTCCAGTCAATGCCTCTCCTCTTCTCTTCTTCTCCCATCCACCGCCTCTGCTCCTGCTCCGTGCTGGCTCTCTTCCCTCGCTCGCACTCTGTAGGCTCTATCTAAATCTCCCTCCGTTTCTTGCCCTTTAAATCCCCCCCTCCCTTACCCTCCCCTCCCCTCCCCTCCCTTCTTTCCTTCTCTGTCCAAATCTCGCTCTGTGCCTCTCTGCCCAATCTATCTCTCGTTATCTCTTGTGCAGCATCACCTTCAGTGGCATCGAGTGTGAAGCCTTAAGCAAAAAAGGTTACAGAGATTCCCCATTGTCTTGCCTCTTTGATGCTCCTTCTTTGCTATTTCTACACCGTGCCAACCCCCCATCTCTCTCTACACACACGCGCACACACACACTCTCTCTCTCTGACACACTCTATCTTTCTTGCCTGTGTTGAATGAGGCATGTAAAGCAGGGACTTCGATGTGTTTTCTGGACCATAATTTATTTATTCTCTCAGAGTAAGAGGCATTAGCATACGACTGTGCAGACTAGTGTTAACAGCCTTTAATTCAACACTCTCTAAAGCCAGACAAAGGCACCCTGTGATAGTGCCACAGCTCTGAACCTCTCTCACACACATCTGCTTCCGCCCTCAGTCTGCCACCCCTCACTGTCACCACACAAACACACACATCGCTCACTGTGCTCCCAGGGTTATTCAGGAGCCCGTCTATAGACAGTTAAACCACAGCGCTTTACAAGGAGTCAATTCATGTCAACTCTATCAAATACCTCAAGTTTTAGGTGTGTGATCCCTGCCTTAGTTTGTTGATCTTAATAGACTGAAATCATATGAAACAATCCTGAGAATAATTTGGGGAAGAGAATCTATCGCCTGTGGGTACAGATGAAAACATCTTGTCATCTGTCTCCCCATAAAACAACCTCAGGCTAAATTGCATTTGCTGCATTTCATCATCCTTGTGTTTGCCGCACCAATCCTTATTATAAATTCACATGGATTCAGGACATTCAATGCACCAAACCATTCTGAGAAACACAAACGCGCCCAAGCACAAACACACATCTATTATTGCCGAGGCATTTGTAATGTGTTGAAGCATGCATTACGCTTGCATTATCCCAAGGTCAGGACTCGTATCATGTGCTGATCAGATTAGACACACTGTGCTGCGTGGTGAAGCTGTAATATAGAATTCAGGATTGCGCAAATGTTATTTGGGCGACGACAAGTCAAACAGTGGAGTCACTATGGAGTTCATTCATGCATCTTCCCTCAATTATTTATTGTAAGCCTCAGAAAAAAAAGCATCGCTGATAGCGTTCGGTGGTAGAATGCCAAAGTAACCCAGGAAGAAAAGAGTGGAAGACTAAAGAGATACAGAGACATTTCTGTTTGAGTTATATAAAGTCCAAGGCTAAATCTTTGGTTTGTTTCTTTTAACACATCAATCTTTTTAATTTAAAACATTAAAATTAAAGACTGATGTGTTGAATTAACCAAGCCAGATATAACAGAATTTGCCTGCATAATAAATAACAATGACTAACTTAATATCCTTTAAAAGCAGTGCTGGGTCGATTACTAAAATACAAATTCTGATCTCACACTCACTACTCATTTTAAAGATTTCTCACTTTATATTTCTTACCTTACACTACTTGTCTGATGCACCAGATGCTTTTTTATACAGAAAAGTGTTTCCCTCACATATGCTTTACTTGGGCCGTTCTTCCAGGTATATTAACAGCCGCCCAAGTATGTCATATCCATATATCTTAGCATTTTATTGGCTACTTTTATTAGTCTTTAACCATGCGAGAGAATGACGCCATTTGGATCGATTAGCTAGTGGACAGGACAATCTGCCCTCAGTCTTCCCCTCCAGTCAACTGTCAATCACACATGCCCTGCAGAGAGAGCGAGAGAGACTCTCTGTTACTACAACCCTCCTGTGAACGTACTAATTGTGATGCAACTTCTCCTAAAGCGGAATAGCCTGTAAAAAAATCCAAAATGCGAGGTGTGTTTTTTGGCAACACTCTGGCCCTAATCTGTTAAATCAACTGTTGCTTGCAAGTTCACAGACTTGCCATAACAAAAAATCTGAAATCTAAAGATTTTAATCTTTAGCTTTTCAAAATTTAAAAGGTGTTATTTGTAAGAAAAGCAGATTTTTGAGTCTCATTCCCAACTTGCCAAAAACTGATGCTCTGGGATGTAAGACGGGTTGGCTGCCATCCCAAAGCGTCAGGTTGACGAGTTTGGAAATGAAAGTCAACTTTCTTTTAAATAGCACCTTTAAATGCTTTCCACAACTATTGACAACACATGCTGTCAACAGACACTGTTAGCCTGAAATAAAACAACCAAACAATTGCAAATGTTTCTTCAGGTAAACGGCTCAATGCACTGGAAAGCCAATCCAAAAATAAATGAATAAGACACACTGGCTCAGAACTAGATTTTATTCTCCTCTGGTACTGACAGCATTCAAACCTTATGCAACTGCTTCACTGAAAACATAATGAAACATTGATTGCATTCTCTAATGGTATGGCCTTTGAAAAATGTCAAGCCACAAAGGTGTTTCAAAGAGAAAGAAAGTGTATACAGAGCGGACAACAGCGAAATAAATCTGCTTTCATAAAACAGATCGATTTGTCGCACAGAGTTTCTTCCACCATGTCACACACCAATTGTGATGTTTCAATAAAATAGATGACTGGGGACTCGAGTGGGTCATATATTCCTGAGGATATTAATCACTTCTTTGTTGAATCTGGGCTCTCCATTGTTAACCTATTTAATAAAAGAGTTTGTTACTCAACTATGACTGTACTGAAAGGCATGTTTACAACAGTTTGTATCTTTGCTGAAGTGGGCAGTAAAGTCAGATGTCCCTCCTACACAACTCTGCTGCTGTTTCTTCTGCGAGTTATGAAATCGTAACTCCACTACACGAAAAAAAAAAAAAAAAAAAAAAAACAACAGTTTTATCCCACCAAACTCAGAGAGATTAAAAGAGAGATTGGTGCGCTCAACCCAGGAGACCCATGTTCTTCTTAGGTTTTGTAATTTATCTCATTACAAAATTATTGTGTTAAGTAACCGAAGCAAAAAAAAGCCTGCATCATCATCATCACTCCTCGTAGGTGCAATTATCCCCGGATTTGAGAAGCACTGTAATTAGGCAGACATCTTGTCTAACTTAGGATGTCAGCAAGCATCAGCACTGCCAAAGCCCTTGAGCAAGGCACTTAAGTGGGGAGAGAGAACATGATTCTATATAAAGATTCATTAAAAGGGTAACTCCACCCTCAGGTGTGTTTATAGCTCTTGGGGAATACTTCTGCATATGTGGAAAAAGTAGTTTAAAGCCTTTTGTGGCTCCAGAGGAAGCTGCATGTAGTCTGATAAGTTTATTTATCAGCTTTATACTTCTTTTTTCACACATGCGGTAGTCCTCCCCAAGACCTGCAAACACACTTTAGCGTAAAAATGGTGGAGTTGCCCTTTAAAAATGGCAATTACAAACGGAAGTTACTGATAACTGGTAGTGAGATAAATATAGATGACTGTCAATCAATGTAACTGCCTGTCAAAGAGCCCCCGTGGTTAATGATGTGTACCCTGCATATCAGCTGGTGTGATGAAAGTGGCAGCAAATGGAACAAGCCACTCCGCTGAGGAACAGGTGTAAGCGCAGCACCCTGCTTAATATTTGATGCTGAAAGGACGACTTTGAAGTTCGGTTCTGGTCATGAGAGATTTAGGAGTGGGAGGGAGGCTGACTTTCATATAATTTCAGAGAGACAAATGACGTATATTCTCCTTCCTTACTAGACCAGAGTGTTTTCTTTCTCCTTCTTTATCCCTTTTCCCTCCGGCCTAATAGCCATTAAAGCATTAAACAGCAAATGATAAGATCCTCACGACAAATTAGATTTTCCCAGTCCAGAATTTGTACAGTTTTCCCAGAGGCATTTTATTGTTGGTAACAGGAGGCCAGCAGTATCAGTAATTATAATAATGGTCCTGGCATAGAAGGCACACACTGATGTGAAAATGGATCTCTGGCTTGTGTCCGCCTGTCTTAGTCAGACTGTCTGCAACACAGCTGCAGAGCACACAGCCTTAATAATATAGCAGCCTGATCAGGCATGAAGGACATGTGCCCACTGATGAGTAACATCTACTGTATCTCTATAGTTTTTATCACATACAAGTCAACCAAAGAGAGCAGAGAAGCCGTTCCAAACACGCAAAAACAAACTTTGTGTCCATGTTTTTCTGAAAACAAACATACAGTATATTTTATAGTGTACACTACATGGCTGTGGCACACGAGTGGCTTCATCTTTTCTGGCTGATGCACCTCTGATACACTGGATTCGCAGCAACCATGTGCTGCCATGCATCCCAAATCAGGGGCTTTGCCTTCGAAGGAATACGCCTGTTAAGTTAGAGACTTTGGGAAATGAAAGGGTTGCTCCTCCTCTTCAAGATTGCCATTCCTCACTCAGTATCACCCTCACACATATCATCACATCCCTATGCTGCAGGGAGTTCTCCTCAACTTGTTAAGTTGGAAATTCACAAGTTCACTCCACATATATCGCAGAACATAATGGCAAATAAGGTAGTAAATACCTGTGGTAAACTGGATATTTGAGTTTATAGTAAAATTTGTGACTTATGATGGACATTTGGAAAAAAAAGTAAATACATTTTTACAAGGTACTGGTAAATATGTGCCTGTTCAACCCTGGCTCATCAATCTGGGTACAAATGACACGACTTTACACTTTCAAATTGTGTGCTGTGCATGTCTCATAGTCCAATTTTGTGCGCAGGTGATAACAACTCTTTCATTTAAAGGAGACATATTATGCAAATGTTCAGGTTCATAATTTTATTTTGGGTTACTACTAGAATAGGTTCACATGCATTAATGCTCGAAAAAAACATCAGTTTTCTCATACTGTCTGTACTATACTTTTTATGCGTGGAATTTGGACACATCTGTTTTCCACATAACTTAAGGAGTGGTGTATCACCTGCACACAAAATTGGACTTTGGCCCAGGTACTGCACGCAACTTGAAAGTATAAAGTCGTGTTATATGTATGCAAATTGGAGCGACTGGGCGGGTTTGTTTCCTGTGTGGGAAGAATTGCTTCACCCTATGTGGTGAAAATAACATTGAAACAACAAACCCTTGAGTTTGTACCTGGCTTCCATTATGAACACTTAGCAGTAGTTTTTTCTTTGTCCAGTTAATGTGATGTGCCATTTATCAGGTTTTTGTGAGAAATACATTTTGATCAGGTGAGATTTCCCAACTTAGCGAGTATGCAAGAACAACCAGAACACACAATAATAACGACCAGCCTGCAGTAGGTTTGTGATGTAAGTTGCAACAGAGTAATTGGTTTTGTTCTCCAGATTCGAGTTTCATTTTTAAGCCACATTTGGAGAAGCCTTGAAATGGGTCTGCCTCATCAAACTCTTATGACATATTCAGCCTTGAAATGCGGGAATTAGGACAAAAAGAGTGAGTCACTAACTGGATCTACATTACGTCATATCCCACATGGGAGCATGCTGCACTTCTGGAGACTGGAGGGAAGCCAAGGGATCCTGTCAACAGTAAGTTGGTGTAAGCTGTAAGAAAGCCCTGTCTGCATCAGGCGGACGCTCACCTCTTTAATTATGCATATCAGAGGAATGAATGGGTGATATCAGATGGTGCAACATGATGTTGGACAGAAATAAAGGGCTTATGAAGCTCTAATGTGCTTAACTGTATGCACCACCATTTTCATTTGCAAATGATTTGAGAGAAAAGGAAACTTTACACGTTTACACTCGAAGGCAGGATCATAATAGGAAAACAGAAGTAAACAAACACATTTTTAAGTCGTGCAAATACTAGAAAACCTTTCTAATGGACAAAAAGATTCACTTGAAAAGGCGAGTGAGCTATTGTTCCTTCTTCTCACTCAGGAAAGTGTCCAGACACACACATTGAACTGTATTTGGCAGCTACAAATGCTTTCCAGCCTTTTCAAAACTGTGATTACATTGCATATTCAAACTGCGCCTTACAGGCTTGAGAAACCGCTTCCAAATCTCCGTCATAATCAGATAACATTTGATTGTTCAATTCATACTGGAGTGCCAGGCTGCCGCACTGCTTCGTAATTTTTCAACGAAACCACAAAGAAACAACCGTGTAAAATACAATACAGGAAAACCTGATGACACATATAGACTGACTGATTAAAAGCCAGGAAAAGCTCACTGAGGCTTTCTATGAATCAGCTGCAGCAGCGTGACGTTCCAGCCGCACTTCACTGGATGATATCATCATTTATAGATAGATGTCCTCAAACCTGTCTTCATACAAACTATTTGAGAGCAATGTGAGGTGGCTAAACGCAAAAAAAGCCATCCTTTGAAGGTCGCTGTGAGGCAAAAACAGTGGCACCTTTATTTTAAGGGGAGTTGTAAATCTTAGAATGAGAGAGCGAGAGAAACAGAGGGACTATGTGTGTCTGTGAGTGTGAGTGAAAATTAAATCTCACAGCCTCGGAGAGAGCGAGGGAGAGACTGTCTATGTGTGAGCTTTTGCATGAAAAGAATGAAAAGTGAATGAGCATATTGGCTTGAGTCCGGTATTGAGTAAATCTAATGTGTACCCGCTATTGATTCCCTCTAATGTCTGCAATGTGGTCTCTGCTGGTAACGACAAATTGTGGAAAATGCTGCTTTATATTTCAGTCAAATTTTCGGGGACCCCTTTCGTAATAGCATCACATCAGACAAGGTGGACCTGAGGTTGTGCGTGTGCAAGACTGTAGCAGAGTGTGAAACTCTGCTAAAGAATCGGTAGGCTGGCAACTAATACACACACAAACGCACACACATGCATACAGAGTCCTTGTATCAACACAAATCCCTGTATCTCATCTCTGTGCCCCAACAGAGGCCATGCATAAAACATGATTTGGATTAGAAAATGTCACGCTGGATGAAACAGTGTCCCAGTGTCCCAGTGAGGCAACCAGATGGACTGCTTCAATACACCAAAGTTCCTCTGCATCCTCCTCCTTTCCCCAGCACAGCTTGATCTGTGTGTGTGTGTACAGTATACGACTGACACTGTAAAAACCCTATGGTCATCAGGAAAGCTTACAATACACAATTTCGTCCGTTTTGATGAGATTTTAAAAAAGTTCTCTTATACAGTATCTTAATCGGATCCGACTGTAGAGATAACACCGAAATTTGCAGAACTAATTTATCTCTCCTTAAACAGTTTCACAGAGATACTTGGTGTTTTAGTATTGACTTCAGTACAATCATAAATCTAGACTGGGTGATGTCAAGCTGAAAAAGACACACAATTAATAAGATATTTGCTAAACATTACCAAAACACTGCTTTAATAACACCCAGAGATCTAACTCAATCCCTCAGTGTGACAACCTGAACATAGGCTACACAGTATGTCTTGAGCTTTGCTAAATTGGTGTTTATGGCAGGGTTTCCATTTGGAAACCACTTGTATCCACGGGCAACGGACAAAGATGCACAGCTTAGTATAGTTAGAGGCACAAAACCCAATATGGACTGATGAGTCATCCCCGACATTTTCCCTCTGTATATACAGATGTGTTTATATTTCTGGACAAATCACGCCCTAAACTCACAAAGTCATTCTCCAGCTGTTAAAGATGCAATCCGTGATTTTTTTTCTAGCTTTTAAGAGCGTACTTCTTGTTTTTGTTAGTTGAAGTAGCCTAGAATCAAACCTTCCTCAGCTTTAAACTGTGAGATATCAGCCCTGTCTCCTAGTTTATATACAACTAATTTGAAAAAGCAGATATGTTTTGAGGGAAACGTGATGCTGATCAATTACGTTTTACATTAACATAGAGAGGCAACCTTGCAATACTCTATCCACTTGCAGTGAATACAGCATTATTCAACTTTTTTATTGTTATGTACATTTATTGTTACAGCCTAAAGCATACCTGTTTTATCCTCTTTTTTATCCTCACTTCAAGACTTGAAGTGTGGATTGAGACCATAAACTCATTAGAAAAATGTTTACTGAGGTTTTAAATCAAGTGAGAAGAAGGGTCATTTTATCATAAGTTACAATAGAGTCAGACAGAGTCACCCCCTGCTGGTTATTAGAAAGAATGCAGGTTTAAGGCACTTTTACACTGGTTTCACTTTTCAGACGCAGAAAACCCCGTCCATATTTTACACTAATAAAACATTTCCAAGGAGACAGGGTTGGAAAAATAGGATTTTACTTACATAAAACCAGTGAGTTAGACTCACCAGTTCTACTGTACATTGTTTTCTAACATTATTTGCAGTGTTTTTTTGTAAAATATTTTCATCTTCATTACTCTCTACTAGTCTCTACAACACTGAAAGTGCAAAACAGGTAAGACAGGTCTTCTTTTCACAAAAAGTTAAAGATATTTGATGTTTACATAAAGTGAATAAATCCATCAATTAACATTTCTCCTGATAGCTCTCTTTTTTAAGTCTTGTTAATTTATAGTTTGTATATAAATAAAATAAAATAAAGTATAAGGAAGAAAGTAATAATTTTATATAACTCTGTGTATTTAGTCCTCAGTATAGGGAAGAAAGTAATCATTTTATATAACTCTGTGTATTTAGTCCTCAGTTTTACACTCACATACAGGTGTATTTATAGCGTACTGTAAAACTGTCACTCCTATTCTGTGTAATGAGTTTTTGTCTCATTGTGTGGGCAGACAAAGCACCATGAAAAGTAAAAGAATCAAAAGCACACTTTGTCCTTTCAGAGGTCAACGACCCGTGTTTGGTTCAAACAGGGGATTAAAAACTAACATCCCACACAGACTGACACACACACGTTGTACCTCACACCCTGCTGACAGAAAGACAGCAGAGAGGCAGAGATGTTAAATGAGAGTGTCGTCTTGTCAGGTGCTGAACAGTGTGCGAGTCCTGTATCTATCTTTAGAGGATTGTATGATGTGACTCACTGTGTCTGAGCTGTTTCTGCTCATACTTATCTGTCTTCTTTATGTTTTATCTTCAGCTCTCAAATTAGTTTCTGCAGAAACACACACTCTCACGGCCATCAGCTCTAGTTTGGAAACCAGTAATTACATATTATGAATCAGACAAGCAAATTGCTCGAGATAAAAGTGGGAAAATTGTGAGCCATAGGGTGCCGAAAATTAAATGAAAAGGAAGTGAAGCCTTTAATGACACCGTTACACGACACATCTGCGTTTTCTAAGCGTGTTCACTATGAAGTCATGTGTGAGTGAAGCGCTTTTTGCTGAAAAAATTAAGCTGACCATGTCATTCGGACTCTCAGACCATTTCCTGGATGAGAGAGCACTGCCGGTGAATGTTTTTAATTCCCTGGACATACACAGAGACACAGAGGGAGAGCTGTGGTGTGAATGTGTGCAACCCTTGCATCCTAACTCAGCATCTTTGCGAGGAGGAGGCGGCGGCGGTCACGCTGCCTTCTCTGACACACGCTCCTCTGCCCGTGACCATGGCAACAGCGGGGACTAATTATCATTTAAAAGCCCAGTGGTAGGCCATTTAACCATCGCATCCGCTTTAAGAGAAGACACACATGCACAAAGACAAACACATTATCATCTTGGCAGTTGCCATATCTGTATTAATTAACATCTGGCTATGCCTGCAGCGTACAGTGGCATCACTGTGTCGCTGCAGTCAGCGGCAGTGTTTGATTTTCCTGCCCAACAGGGGGACTCACTGAACGGTGACAGAGAGGTGTAGTGATGACTCATGGACACATGGAGGTGCTGTGCCATAGCACAAGCATTGCATTTTCAGCTTCACAAACCCTCTGATGGCTGCTTCACATTTACTGTGAAGGAGGGGGACTCACAGTTACTGCAAACACACATCCTCTACAAGAGCTTACAGCGACAACTTGTATGGAAAATTAGTTCCCATTCAGTCCCATTCATGTATTCGTCGTGTTGGTGTTCTAAAGAATAATTTACTCACATTGATGTATCTAAGTTAAGAGTTTGGAATGAAATCCTGATGATAACACCAGCTGGCTTGTGTAAAATGAATGCCTTGTCTTAGATTCAATCACAGATCTGCAGTCACAGGTCTTTTAAACAGGCTTTCTACCATCATGTATCTTTATTTCTCTCCTTAGCAATTATTGGCTCTTTTACAGCACAAACATACAAAATACTTGCAGATGGCACTGACATCATGATCATAAAAAAACATGATTAAGAAATATAATAAAGTCATAAAATACTGGAGAGGCCGATATGTTTTTGCTTTTTATACCTCGTCCTCCCAGCTGTTGTGACTGCAATCTTTCACTACAGAACAGTCTGTTCTGTATTTTTGGACTTTGGGTATCAATTCATACAGTGAGAAACATATTGTATGTCAGGAATGAGAGAGAACAGATGACAAAATGCTAAAAAGAAAACAAAAGAAACCCTTGACCCTGGCTCTGCACCACAGTCTGTTTGCATGTTCATAAGTGTATAATTTAACTTACGTGTTAAATATTAAAATTATTCAAGACCAGGAGGGAAAAAACTAATTGGATCCGTACACTGTATTTGTATCTCCTAAGATATATAAATACAGTAAATACTGATCCTCAGAAGGCCTTGACAGGCAAACATCTTGAACACATAATGGACAATGGGGATGGCAGCATACAAATCAATATATAAATGATGATCCATCTATCTACGGCTGGTCATCAAGGCCGTTCCTTGTTCCTTCGTCCCAGTAGCTGCTCAGCATCTGTTTAAGTGTTTAAGAAGACCAGCTGCTCTCTTCATATTAAAACAGATCCAAATAATCCTCCAACTATCCATTAATCACACAGCAATATGGTTCATGCTCTCACCAGGTTCGACAGTATTATATTCTAGCTGAGGGGCGGCCCAGGGTGACTTAAGACACCTGTCATATAACATGCTATATCAGGCTTATTGACAAAACTTCAAATTGTAAAAGTGACAACTGCAGTATTAGTGTACCAAGCAAGATTTAGTTAGGTATATATTATAGCTTATCTATTTTTATTTTGGTATTTGTACTTAATCAGTTAGTCATGTATTTACAATGAAAGTACAACCCTATAGTCTACACTCAATGTATATGAATTTTAGATTTCATTTTAGTATGTCTTATCTTATTCAGATTTAGATATTCAAATGGAAAAGTTACATTTACAGATGCTTCCTCCTGACTTTTGATGAGGAGATAAACTAACATTGTGTATGTTTTTTTTTAAATAGAAGAATAAATTAACATTTAAAAATATATGTTAAACATTCATTCACAAAGCAGTCCAGTAAAGTTTTGAATCTGTAATAAGTAATATAAATATAATGACAATCTCATCATGTCTCTAGATGAAGTGTATGATTTTAAATGAATGATTAAGACATCGTAACAGGACAGAGCCATTAGGTGATTGGCTGTTGCTTTGGTCTAACTCAACAGCCAATCACAGGACTGTCTCTCACCCATTTGTCTTGATTGACAGGAATAAACAGTAGTATAGTTAAATAAACAGCAGTATAGTAAAATAAGCAGTAGTATAGTTAAATAAACAGCAGTATAGTAAAATAAACAGTAGTATAGTTAAATAAACAGCAATATAGTTAAACAGTAGTATAGTTAAACAAACAGCAGTATAGTTAAATAAACAGCAGTATAATAAAATAAAAATTGCGTTGTAAGATAAAAACTGATCTTTTTTCCCCCCCAAACATCCCCTTAGGGCTACACAATTTTGAAATAAAAACTAGCATGAGTAAACTCTGTTTTTGGATTAGTTTACAGTTTCATGGTTACTTATTTTTTAATTTTGTCAGATTTTTTACATATGATTATTTATTGCATAAGAAATTATTGATTCATTTAATTTGGCACAATTGTGGTCTCCATAGTGATAATATTCTGTCTCCGCAAAAAGCACATGAAATTTTTTTTTGCCTTTTCGTCTTCTCACTACTTCATTAGCCATGAGTATAGAAAGATAAAATAAATTATAAAAGAAGACACCAGTATGAAGTTTTTTCTTCACCATATAATGAAGGGTCAGAGCGAAGATAAGACTGCATATGTTCACACTTACAGTCTGCTCATGAATGGGACATGCATAATTGCACAATCCACATACACGCGCGCGCGCACACACATGCACGCACGCACACACACACACACACACGCACACACACATGCACACACCACCTTATTTCTCAAAAACGTAATGCCACTTCTCATTTTTACGCCATGATGCTTCACCATAGCAACAAGCTCCAGAGGCATATCCCACACACATCCACGAGTGGCACAGAGTTATGGAGGAGAGGATGGAGATGAATAAAAGATTAGCAGGATTAACATATTTTACATTTATGAATCGTTTAAAAATAAAAATCCAATAAAAAATATAAAAACCATAATTAAAAAAGGGTAAACCCATGTAAAAATATATTTTTCCTGAGCTAATTTAAACTAATAACTAACTAACTAACTAACTAACTAACTAACTAACTAACTAACTAACTAATAATTAACTAACTTTAGGGTGATCTGACAAACAACTATTATCCAAATTTCCTGCAGGCCCTGAGAGCAACTTCACCTTTCAACTGAGACTCAATGGATAACGCAGGTTGAAAGAGGAATATCCTGTACTGACTGTAGGTTAGAGAAAAATGGTGATAAAGGACATTGATAGAGTACAAGAAGGGAAAAGATGAGTTCAAGAGAGAGTGAGATCAGGTAATTAATAGCACAAAGAATACATGAGGAGAACTGTCTTGATTATTCTCTAACTTCATCACATTTCTTGGTGCCAACCATCTGAGATTTAAAAGTGTCAAACCTGTGCAGTTTAAATTGGGGACCTAATGCTGTCCAGTGTCAAATGTTGATTTTGAAAATGATAATACTCTTATTTTTAGAATACCAAATAAAAATATGCCACATTGTTGAAAATAAGATCCCTACATTTGGGAGTTAGCAAATAAGCAGCTGAACAAGTGACACAACACTGACATTTATCTAAGTCCAATATTCTTCTCCTTTTAGCTCTGTTCAGATCTCCACCACCATCTCCTCAGAGAAATACTGCTTTTTAGCTGGTAAATGCTCCACAGTATTCACCAGTTAATCACAGACTTTGTCTGTCTGTCTTTAGGTGCAGTTATGACTGAATTGATCAGCGTTTTTTCCACTGAGAACAACAGGGATGATGAGATCAGTGAGAATGAGTCAAAACAATAATGTTGTAGGCTGTAAAACTAAAAATGAGCTAAAATATTCTATAAAACATAGCAGAGAAACAAGCAACCCCAAGAAAAGCATGTGGGTTCATGTATGCCCCTGAAAAAATATGTGTGTATATCAATGAATATTTACGTATGTATATATGTAAATAACTGAAGATTCCCCGTGCACAGCAGTGCTTCTCTCCTGGGTGCAGCTGGTACAGACTAAATCACAATGGACAAAAGAAATCAATATATCAGCCTTCACCGATTGTCACTACTATGTCAATATGGTACGTAGCCTATGACACATACAAATGTGAACGTATTGCAGAAACATACTTCTTAAATATTTTTTTCCTGATGACTGGGCTGGATATCACTGAGAAGAAAGAATGGAATCAATAATCATTCCTGCTACAAACATTGAGAATAAATTATGCCAAATGTCACAGGTTTAATATATAATTAAACACGGTCAGCTATAATCAGCTTAGTGAATGCTGTAGAAAGGCAGAGGTTTGTTATTTATTCAAGGTACTACTCACATTAAGGAGGTACTACTCTGTAATATTTGCCGTCACTTCTTAATGTTTTTATGAGTAGCCATCTAAAAGGACCAAGAGCACAGCTGGATAGTCATGCTGCTACAGACTTCTGATCCCAAGGCACACCTGGTGTATTTAACACCAATCCACTTTGATGTAAAGGAAGACCAACAACCTCTCCTGGTTTAATAAGACAGCAAAGGCATCAAAGTGAAGAGGCTACAAGCTCTGTCATGCCACATACACTGATTGTGAGCTATGAGCAGGGACAACGCTGTTGCTTTCAACTGAAGCTGCCCTTACAAATCTAAAAATAGAGGATTTATTTTAGTCAGAAATGCTGAAATAATAAAAACATCACCTTTAGTGATGGCATTTGGTGATACTGAAAGAAAAACCTTAATTTTCCAGAGTTTCCACAGACTGACATTTAATATAATAAATGATTTTCACACTTTTCTCTGTAACACATTAAAAAGCATTTCTAGAATGAAAGTGAGGCTATTATGTGTACCCATTACTGTTTCTGTTTCAAAAGTGTGAGCTTGTGGACAAAGTCCATTCAAAATTCAAGGCAGCTTGAAGGTAATTGCTGCCTAACAAGCTGGGAACAAATGCGGTGTACAGAGACTGCGAATGAAGCAATATCATCCATTTCTTTTAACACTACATACATTATACTGAGGAATTCATGAAGCCTTGGAAGATTGTCCCACACAACACCTCCACACCTCAAAACTGCATCTCTCAGCACTTCAGAGATCATCTTTTCAAACTCATTATCATCAAGTGTCACTGGAGGACATTTATCCTTGACAGTAGAGCTGATTGTCCTGTTCTCATCTGCATTTAAAGTGTACGTAGGAGAATGACAGAAAGAACTATTCAAACTACTCCTTTCTCTGGAGGCCGACATTTCATGAACCCAGATTGAGAAGAGTGCGCACTGATTTATACTGTGAGTAGGGTTATTTCAAATATTGTAATCAGTCCCATCAGGAGATTAAGTTTACTGAGAGGATACTGAGAAGAAAATGTGGCGTGCATCCTAATTGTTGGTCACACACACACACACACACACACACACACACACACACACAAAGTACATTATCTGCTATTTTCTTGCATCCCACAATATTAACCCAAAGACCCTCAATCAATGACATCATACCAAGCGTGTGGAATTTAATAAGACAAGTTTGAAAATCCATGCGGGGTCCTGCTGGGTCGATTCTGCCAGAAGTTAGAACAAGTAAAGCGTTAAATTCACATTTGAATAGCTGAACAGATACTGTATGTACAGATGTAGATTGAACTGTAGCTACATCACCGTACAGATTGTAAGGCCCGCTGAGGCAATACGATTGTGACTGTGGGCTATATAAACAAAATTAACTTGACTACATATGGATACATATGTTGGACTGTTGTGTCTACTGATTATGTCTAAATCAACCATGAATGAAAAAAACCTTAGTGTAAAAATGAAGAATAACCAGTGATAGAGATAGATAGAAAGTGCAGGTACTAAGTGTATTGATACTGAAGAGAATGAGCATTGAAACTGTTTCAAATATTAAGACTCAATATGTATCGATAAATCAATATTACTGATAAATCAGTATTTCCACTGTATGCTATTTTATACTTGCACTCCACGATGTTAGAGCCAATGTTGTGCTTTTTACTCCACTACATTTATATGATAACTTTTGTGTACTCATTACTTTGCAGAAGGGCCTGAATCCAGAAATATTATAATTTTGAGTTTTGTCAATATGCCCCAAATCTGGTTGAATATGGACTCAATATGCATCATGGGGACATATATTGTACAAAGATACCAGATTCATCTTATTGCTGTCATGTATGTGGTCCATATTCGTCCTCATTTCATGCCTGGAAATATCCTAAGTCAATATTTTCCTACAATATGAATTTTATTGGTATATCTATCTACAGTATCCTGAATGACATGAACTCCAGATTCTAGCAAAATAAAAGTGGTCAGACATCCGATGGAAAACATGAAATCTGTGACTCCCATGATCGGAGCGTATCACTATCACGAGCTTGGAATATTCAGGCAATAATATCTCTGGGTTCTTGGGGTTTTTGCGCAGTGATTATAAATCTATTTTATCAGACGCACAAAAAAAAACCCACTGATTCCAATAAAACATGCTGAATATCAAATCCGATAATCAGCCAGGCCGCTAATCCGTCGGTCCCTGTAGTGTACAAACTTGGCTGCATTTGCCAGTAAATGGAATTAGCATCTCTTCTATAAATCACGGCAACTCCAAAGTTGCCAGTTCTCCTCAGTCTCGCATGCTTTCAGAGCTCACAGCCTGCCAGCATCGCCACCGCAGCAGACACCAATCCCTCCCTCACAACAACAGAAAGCCAAAACACAAAAGAGGGAGGTGTTGGAGAGGAAGCTTCTCAACCTTTGCACCTGATGTCAGAAAAGATGCAGCTTCAAACCACAGAGGCGGGTCAGCTGGCTGACAGGCTGGCTACCTTCCTGCTATGATACCCTCACAAACTCCCTCTGATCTCCACCCCTGAAAAATCTTTGAGCTTTGCCTCAGTGGATCCTAAAACACCCACACTCTTTCCCTCCTTACCTCACATCTGCTCACTGTCTGTCTGCTGTGTTCACTGTGCTGTCTGGTTAGATGTTCCCACTACAACAAGTTACATCTCAAAAACAGCAGTCTGACCAAAATGTAGGAATATGCTAAGAGACTATGCAACTATTTTGTACAATAAAATGACAAGTTGTTGTATGATGATATCAGAAAAATGTGGCATAAGGTGTAAATCATTATTCATGTATTCTGCTCTCTCAGCCTGTTTGTGTTCCTGTCTGTCCTTTCGTTTGTTCCCTTAAATCACTTCAATCAACCTGGCTGGTGTAATACTACAGAATCTGTATTCAGCTGCAGTTCTGGCCATTATCTGCATGTTAATATTTTACAAAAAGAAAGCTGAACAGGAGATTAGCATTATCAGGCAGTTCATTTAAAAATTCTGGGTTTTTTTTTAATTTGCATTAGAGCTGCACAATTAATCGAGTGCAATATCCAAATCTCAGTTTTTTTTTTATTTGCATTAGAGCTGCACAATTAATCGAGTGCAATATCCAAATCTCAGGAGCTGCAATTTGTTCTATAAAAGGTAAAACTTGTCACAACGTACTATTATAAATGAAGCGCTGTGGTGCTACAGAGATGCCCCGAGCTACAAATCACATTTTCCAGACATCAGGGAACATGCTTGGTCGGTGCAGACTCCAGCAAATATCACATCATCATCATTTTTATATATTTTTCAGTGAAAATGAAAAACAAAATTCACCATTCCTATGAAAATCATTACTTGATACTATCTAAATAATCGCAGTATGATTTATATTTGCAAATTTGGCATTAAATGAATGTTTATGACAGAGCTTATGTGTATATTATGACAGGTAAAAATATGTGCGCCGTTACAGTAAATGCCAGCTCCTCTACCAATTATGACCACAGAACATTTCTTAACCAGGAGACATCTGACATTTAGTTTTTGCAATTACTTTATGCCCTACTGGAAGACACACAGAGAGGTAAGAGGCATTGAAGTGGTTGATAGGCGTTTATAAATCCATCCAGTTTAACATCGCTAAACATTTCACAAACCACAGCAGTTGCAGCAGCTACAAATCATCTCAGGCATTTGCTACCTGCTAGAAGCAAAAACAAGAGGTGTAGCAGCAAACACAAGCCTGAAGGTTTTGTTTTGTACTCTGCTTTTTCAATCCGTGGTTACTACAGAAACAGGTGGACAGTGACTGAGCTGCATAATAACGGCAGTCGTTGAGCTGGACAGGTTTAGGAGGTCTGGCAATTAAGATATGACAGGCCACATCACCAGGAACAATGAGGGGGAGGAAACTACCATTTTTGTGCAGGTTAACGGTTTGCAAAGGTGAAATATTCCACCAGCAAGTAAAAACAGGTGAAGCACAGGAGTGTCACAATGCTGTTAAATATAAAGCTAGAGTTTTTTTTTTTTCGTTCATAGTACTCCATGCTTCACACCAGGGAGCTGAATCCTCTCAAATCTGTCATGGGAACGGTTTGTGGACGCACTCCAACAGCAGGTGGAGTGAGCGTTCTGACACTCACTGGACACAGCTGTCACTTCAGCTGCAATCTCCAATCTGACACCTGAATATTTCTACGAGCACAGACTCAGCAATTAAGCAAAGGGACTGTCACTATGCTACCAGTCTGCTTTTCTGAAGATGGGGAGGAATCTTACGAGGTAAAACCAAAATACTGTACACGGCTGTATGCTCCTTGATCACAGTTCACATTGGAACACCAAGTCTGACTGACTGACTGACAAGGGTTTAAAGAAGCACCTCAGACAGTAAAGGTCTGTTGACTGAAAACATCTGCAGGAGAAATCTTTATCTAAAACTCAATTATTCATCTATTATTAATTTTGAGTCATTGGCTGAATAATAACACACCTTGGCTGCACACTTAAAACAACCTCTGCCCCACGTTTCACTTCTCATCTGTCTGAACAGTTACCTCGACTTTGTATAATTAACAATCTCTGCTTCATCTGTGTGTATGAATGCATGCGTGTAACATACTGTTTATTGAAATTTGCATGTTCATGTATGTATGTTTATGTGTGGATATGTATGGATTAATATGTAGTGGTGGTGTTTTTTGCTTTTCCCTTCAATTCTGTATCACTTGGTATATAAAATACAAAAAATATATATATATAACGATAACAATAGTTTCACATACATATCAATACAATAGACATATTGTGGATATACTGAAATATGAAAAATTTACACATATTTTTAAATCATTCAGGAGATGGAGTGACTTTTCTATCAAGACTAGAAAAATGACCTACACATTGCAAGATGGAAGAAACTAATTAACTAATTAACAACTAATTATTGGTTGAAATAAAGAAGTTGCTTAGTGGCTCTTCCCTCCTCACCCTCATTACTCAAAGTGTCATTAACGTCCCTTCTGTAATCTCTTCTGATTATGGAAATCTACATACAAGTTATGGAGCTCTGTGTAGAGACATCCTGCCCACAGACTATAATACAAAATGTTTCCCACCTGGAAATGGTGGACGTCATAGTACCTGGCAATGATGTTGGACTGATCTGATGTTGTTGTTTAATTTATTAAACAATTTACTGTTGCTTCTTTTTATGTGTTAAAGCATTAAAAAAAGTATTTTTTAAAAAAGGGTAACACCGCCAGGGGGTGAGTATACTGTTGCTCTGTCAGTACGTCAGTTTGTTTCTGGTTCAGAGCGAAATATCTCCACAAACTCAGATCAGATCAGAGCTTCATGACAACCACATTCAATTTTGTCTCTCCACTCAACGTCTGGCCAACTCTCGTCTGCATTATTTTTATTTCTTTGACCAGTACAATTAAGTTTCTTTTAAAATGGAAAACTTCTTGGATGGACACTGGTGAATTGATCTCGAGCCTTTTGTTTGGTTGTGTGAAATTTCCACTAAGGTACTTGGTTCGTTTGTGACTCATTTTTAAAGCCACCCACATTGCCCCCAAACACACCATGGATTCCCACTGCAGGAGCACTTAGCGTGCATGACTACATATTCAGCTAGTGACCAGTGTTAGAAAGGAGGCACTTAGGACTGGGCTGAATTCTTAAAAAACAAAATGTTTTATTCTACATATACTACAAATTAATCTATTACATTATTATAACAGAGTTTCTTGCTCTTTCTAAGGCAATAGAGTGCATACTCTGTCTACAGCTGTTGTGGCAATTTCACACCTGCATCACAACCTGAACAGACATGAGCACACCTCTGATTAACCCAGCTGCTGGGTGAAACCAAATTCATGCATGGCACTTATTCAGAAGAGCAAAACACATTTCTTTTGAAGACTGAGATTACTTCCAAACCAAGCCAGCAACATCCAGAAACCCTGTTTACATGTGAATGCGATGTGCATCCTCAGAATAACTCGTCAGGTCATTTTTCTAAAGATCTCCAGTGGCAAAAAAAAAATTAGAACTGGAGGAAAATTGTAAAATTGAATTGTTGTCCTCTTCACAGAACAAAACAAGACATTATAGGAAAGTAGCACACACCATGCACTGTAGAGAGAAGCTAATCACTGGAAGTGGACTTGAAAGCAGATAATAGTGTCGTACACACTGGCTCCATATGCATTTTTCTTTTCATTCTGATGGTGTTTCAGTCCTCAAGCCTTCCTCAAGATCAACAACCATAGTCACAGGCACTGATATTTCATCTAGGCCACACCCTAATGACACATGTGATAGTGATCAGACAGTTATCCTCCACCACTGGGGTGGCAACAAACAATATAGAGACCTTGAGTGACCAAAAACTTCGAAGAAAGGTTGTGACAGGAGAAAAACACTGCTTCAAATCTTACAAATATTCACAGCAAACACCTTCTAAAACGTTAAAAAACACATTCACTCTGGTAGACTTCTAATAGATATAGAGAAAAAGTTAAACATCAGCTCTTAACAGACATCACAGACACCTTTATCTATATATCCAAACAATACAGGTAGGTACAATCCTAAAACCAAGGCTGAAACATCAGCTCTGATAAAAAAAAACATCATTAACACCTTTATCTATATAAATCTACTTCTGCCAAAACGAAACAAGGCATCACAGCCAATTTGTGTCACTTATGCTGCTGAGTCTCAGCAAGTTAAACCTTCTGAGCATCATATTCTCCTATACTGTTTCACCGTTTGCACAATCACTGCTCATAAAGCACACTTGTTAGACAGGCTTTCCTTTGCTGCTGCACTATGACAAAATCAGCATAAATACAGGTTGATAACACCTGTATGATCAGCATTTTTAAATGATTGAGATAGAAAGTTGTTCATCTTAACTTTACAGCCCTTAACAGAGTCTTGTACCAATGTCTTCCAAATGGTCTGTTTTGTCCCATCCTCACTAAAACACAATGCCGGCCTTTCCACATTCAGCCCCTGCAGAGACTGTTTTTGAAGAGCTCAGTTTTTGGGCATAGAAAACAAAATACCAGAGCGGTGTGTACAGATGGCCAAAGCAGAATGACACAGAAACTGGAAAAATAAAATAGGTTGCTGTGTGCTTTCAGCTGTCTGTCACATAAACCACTGGCCAGACTGGCGTCAATACTAGCCTTGAGTTTTTGTGTGAAACCAAAATTGGTGAGGTGATTTGCTAGACTTCTCTCTATTTGACACATTTACGAGTGTTAACCAATTCGAAACAGCGAATCCTTCATCCTGTTGGAGACATGTCAGGAAGGAAAGAAGCAAAACTCAGGAGAGATGTGCCTCTGGAGACTAATTTCCATCTCTTGCATCAACTGTAGCTAAGAGGAGATGTTTTTACTTAAAGGGTGATTAGTTACACTTTTTACAATCTCAACAGTTAGAGGTCAGGTGTCTTTTCAGCTAATCATCACGTCGCATAACAAATGAGAGAAATTGAGGAGAAACTTGTGTACTGCTTCCTCTGTTTCTATCCTGTTTATCCTCTGTGGTTTGACGGGTGGGGACACAATGTACACTTGAAAATTCAAACCAACATTTGTCTTTGATTTAACACAATGCATTCTGTACTGAGATCTGCAGGCTCTGAATTGTATCTTGTCAGCCCACCTTGCCCCTCCATCTCTAGGATACAGTGTTTACAGAGTGGGTGCCAGGACACAGTGTGATTGTACATGCTGTAGGTCCAAGAACAAACAGGCTTCACCATGGATTACAATGCCTGCAAAGGCAAAATGGTAAGACATGACTATACTCAATACCACAATACCAGTCTTTTAGCATGAATAGGCTTACACAAGGCTTTTACCATGTTGAAAATGCATCGGTCTATCCACTGGGCACTCGAGTTTTTCAGTGCTACATTTTCAAATCCAGTCTGCTTGCTCATTGAGAACATGACCAAATAAATGAAGTTCTATACCAAGTTTACACTGTGACCTTACACCAGGGCAGACTGACACATAGCACGCACAACCATACACATGAGCACGCCGTTAACGTTATCTGGTCATTGATGCCTAGATGCCAGGCAGCTGAGTTAAGTTGGGTCACACAACGTCACCACAAAAAAAAAAGCCCTGTGCAAAGCAAGTATACTAGGTGGGAAGAAGGGAAACATGACAGGAAATAGGAAAGTAACATGGCAAATTAGACTAAAAAAGAGGGAGGAAAAGAAAGGCATGAAATAAAGAGGCAAAGAAGGGACAAGTGAACTAACCAAGAAGGGATGGTGGCTACCAAGGCAGCGAGGAGCTTACAGCTAAGCTTTCATTTTTAAAATAATCTCTAAATCTTTTAATTGTTACTTCAGTGCCACCATTACATTAGTCTATACACCTGGGCCTGATAATTTTAGGTTTTGAAATGTATCAAATACAAAACAGCAAAAGTCATCGTTGGTTCAATGTTTTAGATTTCATTTATTTGCTATTTGAAATGTTAGCAAATATGTACGTTCAGCCAATAAAAGTATACAGTATATCACTAGTACTTATGGCTTTTTAATATTTCCAAATATGTGATCTGGTGCCAAACACTTCCTCTGGATTAAATAACAAAATGTAGGCCTACCCATAATATTTCTAACACCAGTATAGCCAGTTAAGAGGCGCCTGAATACAAGAAATGACATCTATTCTGTTAAAACGTTTCTAGTGGAGAACCCCCAAACCTCTGTTTTTGTTTTTGATTGTCCAACCCACATCTTAAATGCTTCCTGCACCCATGTTTTACTTTGACAGGGCTTGACTCACTCACTTGATTCAATACAAACAATCTGAGCCTTATTTTCCCTATGGTCAACATTTTGCTGCATTTACAACAGCAACATGTTTCTCATTTAACTGGTGACTATCTGCTGAGATAACAGATTTTACTGGCAGACTTCATCAGCTGTTGTTAATGTCATCAGCTGGCAAGAAACTACTCAATGAAACTTGGCCAATGAACTCACTTTACTAGGCAGTGCTCATGCTGAGTTAGCAGGTAGCCTCTGTATGGGACGGTTCGGGTGGTGTCTTCTACTGTGTAACATTTTAGAGACGGGACCAATTCAACCGTTATCGAATTAATATAAGTATGGAATTATTATTTATTATTATCAGATAATATAAGTATGGAATTATTATTTATTATTATCAGATAATATAAGTATGGAATTATTATTTATTATTATCAGATGAAGCTTAGTGTACAGTGCAGTATTTGTCTTTGCCTTCTGTCATAAGAAGACAGCTACCTTTGTCGTGTCTCACTGCAAGGCCCCAAACACCCACACAGGCATTCTCACTTATTCTTGTTAATTAGAGCTCTGTCCACCAGAGTTCATGAACCAGTTGGAAAGATAAAGGACTAGCCTCCCCTAACAGGGACTTCAAAATGAATCAGGAGGTCAGGCGAGCACAGTCTGTACGCCCACACAGTCATTAAACGAAGAAAATAAGTACCATAGGTCAGCATTTAATGTGGAGGGGAAATAGTCATTATGAGTATTGCGTTGGGGGGGTTGGGATACAGACATGTTCGTGTCCATATTTTGGCATGTATGTACCTACCCTTTAATTTAAACATACAAGATGGGCGTTGTGTGTGGGGGGAGGTGGAGCAGGGGACATTGCCGCTGCTGATCAGAGCGAGTTGGGTGCAGAGCTTGACTTCTGGAAGGAATAAACAGCCCGAGCTGCATCGGATTCTGCTCTGATCCAGAGCAGTTCACCGACTGGAGGAGAGGTCAGAGCTGAGTTTTCAACTTTTTGGATTATAAAGTGAATTTACCTTCACTACTGGTTTTCAACCCGACTGCAGCAGTGAGCTGACCGCCATTGTTGGGTGTTTATGTACGGGAATGTTGACTGCTGACTGGAGCTGGATGGGAAACTTTTCTTCATGAATGTAACGTTACAGAGAGAAGAGGGGTAAAAGAAGAGAGGGAACTGGAGTTTCTGGTGAGTTTTGAGTTTAGTGGCTGACCTGAATTCAAACACACTCGCTATCTTAATTCTAACATCCAGTTAAATAGTCTGGCTGATAGTTTGGGCTGAATAAACACTTATAAATAAATACAAATGATCCTGCAGTTAAACTCACTTTGCTTATGTTGAATACACCATTAAAGAACCACCACTGCTGATAAAAACATTTATCTGATGTGACTCAGGCAGAAATGTTCACAAACATTCAGCTACTTCCTTCCTCAATCCGTCACTCTCTCCTAGCGACAAGCGACCAAATGAAACACATCAATACCTTCAGGACATTTGTAGATTTTCTGATTTAGAACATTGTTGGAAACATTTGGGATATTGTACATACACAACTCAACAAATAAATGACAAAGGTCTGGTCGTATTTTGAGAATTCCAACATATTATATCTTTAAAATGGCGCCCGTGCTAACACATGCAGAACAGATAGACATTTTTTAATTTTCACCCCTGCCCCTTAGAGAGTCTGCGCACGCCACTTGAGACCGAACTGCTCTCTGACAAGAATCTGCATCTGCACATTTCTCTTTTATGCTCCTACATGTTACAAATTGGCTGCCAAAGGCTCGAAAAACAAAACAGTAACACCTGCCAGTATGACAGAAAATTTGACTTTTTTCTGATGTCGCACCTGCACTTTATTTTGAGTACAAGTCCCCTAAATTTGACCCATGAAGCTAATGTCATGTGCCCGCAAGTGTAACATTAACATAATACTTGGTTGGATTGATTTTAGCCGCGAGAAAGAGTTAGCAATCTGTTTAAAAGATCATTTTCACACCCAACACAATCCCTAAAACTGAAGCGAGAGATTTTCTGATGAAACAATATTAGATGATATTGCTTTAAAAGCAAACAATCCTCTCCTCTTCAAGGCCTATTTAACTGGTTGCACACATTGAACATTATTTCACAGCGCTGAGAGAAATCTTAGGAGGCCGGGAGACCACTAGCTCTGCCAGCAGTCTCATGGGATGTCCAAGCACAGATTCAGAATACCAATTATACTGTGTGAGCCAATATATACTGTGTTGTCAGGATAAAGCCTCCTCTACTCATACAGCAACAGTATCTCCAACCATCCACTGTATCCTAAATTATTGGCTGAGTAAGGCGAAGGAGGAATTGATTAGCTACTGGAGGTTTGATATGTGTTGGCTACAAAGAATTAATCATAATTTGACTGTATTTATACTATCAATATGATTCTGTGTACTGGAACATACTTGCAGTGTTTTTTCACCATGAGTCATTTTTACTTGTCACGGCCATTCAAACTGACTCATTCACACTTATGTCTGACATCACAGACACGCACAAAATTAACATTTTGTGATGCGTCATCAACCACTCCTCGGAGAACAATCATCCGTTTGCTTGCATGTTTAAATCCTTCCCAAACATTTGTTTTTAAAAATACCGCTGTTGTCAGGCTTTGATTACAGTCGCCCGTACAGAGACGTAGCCTGCCAACTTCCTGGCTAATGAGTCAAGCAGCTCTGTCATTGAAGCATATTAGCTTGTATACACATATAGTCTGACTAACGTGCTGATGAGTAACCGTCAACTGCTGCTCATTGTTAGCTGGCTGTAGCTAGCTACTGTATATTTTCTGTGGCAAACACAAGTTTATGATACTTACACGTTTTATTCAGCAAGATAATCTTCACAGATGAACACAACTTTTGTGACTTTTGAGGCATAAATTAAATCGCTAGAAGTAAAAAGCTGATGTTAGGCTATAAACAGACTACACTGCGGTCGCGTGACGGAAACGTCACCACTACTAAGCATCTTCTTACACAATTACTTTACACGTTTTCTTTTGTTGTAAAGTCAGAGTTAGAATAATTTGCAACTAAAGTCGGCCTGTAAAGACAGACTAACATGTAGATGAGTCTCCGTGTTCGGTGTGATGGCGTTTAATGTCCGTGACAACTGACATCTGTGGTCTTGTTTAGCCACTTGTTAGCCACCGCCTGTTTTAAGATGCGTAAGTGTTTTATAATTAAATTGTAGGACATTTAATGATGTACTTTATGTCATACAACAAAACGTGTGAATATCTTAAGACCTTATTTCAGGCGAAAAACCAATTCAGAAACCTCATAGACTTTGAGATTAGGGGTTAAGGACTACAAACTACACATTAATGTCTGTTGTTTCTTGTAACTGTTAATAATGTTAGCTAATTTTTTATTATTATTATTTTATGTTTTAAACAAAAATTCTGGCCATATCTTCCAAAATTGCTCCTTTAAGTCTACACAATAAATACATGTTGTCACTTCTCATGCACATAAAACTTAAGTATAAAATGTAAAGTCACCCATAGATTGATAGATCAACCTATTAGTTAGGTCTGTTGTGGAGATGGACTGAAAACAGCATCAAGTATAAGTAACATAAAAACTCAAACCGTTCCTGTGGGGATGTTTTGGTGATGGTGAGCAGTCTGAGGAGGTCTGTGAACGCATCATGGACATGCAAACACAGAGTGAAGCGAGCACCCCATACATCTGCCAGCAGACACAATATGATGCTGAAGCTACTTAATACTCTCTCATTCTCCAAATCCGCTGCACCTGTCAACTCATTAGACGGGGGAGGAGGTTCCCTGCAGGGCTGCAGCCTCAATATTCACAATACCGGCCTAGCGTGACAACACAAACAAACACACTGAGATGAAAGCTGAGATGTGTTTTTCACGCACACTTTGCCACCATCTGAAATCTTACCTGTCATAACTCCATCTGCTGTAAGACATGCTCCTGTTGCTGCTCACTCCCTCCATGTCTCCGGTGAGCTGGACGGACCGGGGCTGCTGGGAAAAGGCGAGAATGAAGACCGTGAACGCTCCTCTCTCCTCTCTCTCTCCTCTCTCCTCCGTGTCCTTCCTCTCTGATTGCAAACACGAAGTAGAGGAATCGCCGTTTAGTGAATGAGCAGAGAGGCTGTGCGGAGCCAGACGCTCGCTCCTATGGGCTATACCACCACAGAGAGGGGAGCTCGGATGCTGATCTATTTCGTTCAGCGCTGATTAACGTCGCTGACAAAATCCCCTGCTGACTGTGGCCTTCAGCCTCCCTGCACATCCTGTATCACTGCAAGAAACTGTGATTGATTTTGTTTGGGGTCTTTTTTTGGAATATTGGCATGTCGTGACTGCTTAACAGCCCGTAGCAACCACTGAACCTTATCACTCATTTGCCGATCAATAGGTTTTAAAAAAAATATACATAAATAAATAAAAAAGCAGATACTAGCTGTTCTGTAGCCCTCAAACACACACACACACACACACACACACGCACGCACACAAAGAGAGAGAGAGAGAGCCCGTTCCTTCATTATTGAAAGGCTGAATGACATTGGAAGTGGATGTGCAGGAGTCTCAAGAAGTAATTTCCGATGGATGTAATTTAATGCAAATTGGAATAGGCCTGATTTTAATGTTTTTCACAGGATCAGGCTCACACACACACACACACACACACACACATACACACACACACACACAGCTTCTTACTGCACGCAGGTTAATACTGCTGCTTCTCTCAGGTCACTGCATGTCTGCACACAGGGCTGTTTCTAGCTTCTGAGGGGCCAAATGTGTGGAGGCCCACATTTTGGGAAACTACGGTGGGGGATTCTAAACCTTCTATGGCATCAGTCAATCAATCAATCAATCTTTATTTGTATAGCACCATTTCACAACAAAAGTCAACTCATGACACTTTCCACATTGAGCAGGTGTAAACCATACTCCTTGATTAATTTATTTACGGGGACCCAACAATTTCCCCGTGAGCAAGCACTCGGCGACAGTATGAGAAAAAACTGCCTTTTAACAGGCAGAAACTTCAGGGTGTGCGACCACCTGCCTGGACCAAGCAGGCATACATGTAACATTTAAATGCATCTGTCTTGTGCACTTAGAGGCTTAGAGGTAAAGAGGCTAGATCTTTGAAAAACTGAAAATGATACAGATGCTGCATTTTCCTTAAAAAGAAATAGCCAACTAAACATATAGAAATATTCCTGTGCCTTCCG
Source organism: Pagrus major (assembly GCF_040436345.1). NCBI lineage: Eukaryota > Metazoa > Chordata > Actinopteri > Spariformes > Sparidae > Pagrus > Pagrus major. The sequence goes on along the minus strand of NC_133218.1, from coordinate 22,773,056 downwards.
AAAAAAACGATGAAATGAAAAATGATTAAAATAAGTTAAGTCAGATTACTATTACAGTACACTGTTTGAAAGCCTCCTGGTGGGTTTAGGGGCCCCATACAACCGCACATATGACAAGAACAAGGCCTGGCTGTACACCTGTAATTTTGTGGAAACATGGATATGCTTTAAAACAACGTATCATTAGGTAAACTAATCCAGAAAGAGGAAGTGGAAATGAGGGAAGAGGACATGCAAGAAATCCACTGGAGCTGCTATTTCAAGACTCCCCTGTGTGTATCCCCTCCAATATAATGAACCCCAGCATCTGCCGTCTAATATCTTTAATTTAAGATCACAAACGAAGATAACGGAGACTGGAGCTGTGGAGGCCCCTCAACCCTCCCATACTCACCTCATTATCTCTTGTTTATATTATATTGTGTCTTTACCGCAGCCAAGGCAGACACCGAAAGTCCACCCATGAATACATTTTCACTTTCCATGTTCACTTTTTTCAAGGAGCAAATATCACATTGCATTTTAAAGATCTTGAGGTGAAGTACAATTATAAATAAAATATCACCGCAAGATCTCTGCACTCACAAAACACACAAATAATGGCATATGTGCTCATGGGTCATAAATCGTATTGATTGCTGATAGTGTTCAGTGCATAAGGATTGTTAGTATTTCTTTTACATTTACTCATAGTGATCAGCATAGTGGTATTTATTACTAACAGCCAGATGATATCTGGACCAAAAGACCAAAAATGACTAAAACAGGAGTCTGTTATACATCCAGCTGAATTAAGACCTCTACAGGCCTGTATGAGGACCATAGCCCGACTGATGCACGATTTTTGGGGCTGATGCCGATACTGATATTAGGAAGTAAAAAATTCCAATATCAACATATTGGCCGTTATACACATTTTTTAGAAATGATCCCTAAAACGAAGTTATGTAACAGAGACAGGATATTTCACTGTTTTACAATAAACATATTATCTAAAACAACACCAGTGCACTGAAACCGTAAATTTCTCTTGGAATGTGATAATTATAAATTCTCACTAAGCATATTTTTCTGATTTATAATCTCCAAAAACAAATTTTCATATCAGTGCATATCAGGAAACATAAACTAATACAATAGCTGTGAAAGGCCAATGAAAACGGCCAACTTATATATCGATTGGGCTATTTTATGGATGTGTGTGTACGTTGTATAAAATGTAATTTCCAGTATTAACATTTGCTTTCTATCTTATTTGTTTTGTTTTTTCTATGTTGTCCTTGTGCAAAGCACATTGAGTTGACCTGTGCATGAATGTGCTATACAAAGAAGTGGCACTTGGCACGGCACTTTATCTGTTCGGATGACCAGTGAGTCGAGTTGTTTACACTTCAAAGCAGTATAATCACAGGCAGTGTTTGAGTGTGCGAAAGTTGCAAATTGTCTTCTATATAAAGCGCCATATAGAGGAGCAATGCACAGATCTAGAGAATAATGAAGTACTGTACACACAGAGGAGCCGTATTTTCACAAGTGGCTGTCAAAATTAGACATATTTTAAGGTATACCTGCTCAGAGCGGTGTTGCCTTACATGATGTGGACCATCTGAGCGAGTTTTACACATTCACCCCCAATCAAAGATACATTAGTCGGGATTTACTAATAATGGTTTGATAAAAACAATGTGAATCTTACGCTTATAAACCCACGATAATACACCATCATTAATGTATGGTTATGGTTATTTACTGTTAATTAACAATGGAATGCTTTGTAAGCCATTTACTAAGCAATTGCTTATTGTAAAGTTTGCAACTGATGTTTATGAACCTTTACAATTATTTCATAGATGGTTTATAAAACATTTCACATTTCTCAAGAGTGAAATAGCTAGTAAATAATGTTTAATTAACTTACCTTTATCATTTACTAATGATGGTTATCAGAAAGTGTTACCAAACCCACCTATGGGAAATGCTGGACTGACATGTCAGACAGCGCTCTCCTCCACCACCACCATCAAAACACAAAATGAGCCAATATTCATTGAGAGAATGGCGTTCCATACTTTTCCCACAGACTTGTAGAAACACCCTATTAAAACTCCTTGTTGTGTGTTCAATATTTTAACCCATAGTAGTTCAAGCATTTAATCACATTTCCTTAGCCACAACAACCCCCTTGTGGTCAAATAAGTGTATGCACGTATTGGGTCTGTGTGAGTTAGACTGCTTATAGGTTTGGGGCCATTGTCTGTCAAGATACTCTGACGTAGGCAATCATGCCAATAGTTGCTAGTTTTTTTATGCCACATGTTAACCTTGGAAGAAGAAGATGGATCCTTATTGTATTCTGAGATATGAGGGGCCATATTGATGATATAACACCAGCTGGAGTCAAACTGTGAATAACAATGGGATACTTTATCACAAATTGACTCTGAAAGACAGATTCTCTATCATCCTCTGACCGACGAGAGAGTAGGGGTGTTGGGAAATACGGCAGCCGTGATATTAGAAATAGAAATAATGATATTGTGTTAATAACGTTAATATTATAATATCATGTGAATATTGCAGTGCAGATGTTCGGCCTTGTGGATCTTTTGTTTATCAGTTCATCTGGTTACCTTTTCACTATTCATTAAGTCTTATTATTTTTGTACGCTTTTTTAGTTATGGTTACAGACTCCACCTCCCTTTACTCGTATTTTGAGTTTAATTTATTTGTCAAAAAAGAGACAAATCACACAGTAAACAAAGTTTTTGTTTACTGTTTACTAGCTTTTTTTGTAGTCAAAATTTGATATCATGAAAGTGGCCACAAATGTCATAATAATGTCAAATGTAAGTTCGAGAGATACCATTTTTGCACATACTCATCTTTAACGCTACACTGCATTCAGATTAAATGTTACGGTGACACAAAGGGCTCCCTTGACTAAGTAAGTACCCATGTGTTAAGTCCTTTCATTTAAGGTTTCCGGTTGCAATTTAAGTGACCACATAAAGAAGAAAATCTTGACTACAAGACTCAGTATATAAATAGATATACTGTAGGTCCGTGCAGCTTTTGAATCTAAAAGAAAGATTCTCTACCCCATCTGGCTCATTGACAGATTTTATTTTAGCACCAAAAGCTACACACAGGGCAAAAGACACTGATATTGCAGAAAAAGAAACAAAAACAGTATGATTTGGATGCACACTAGGATTTGCAATAAGATGGGATTTCAGTGATTATTATAATAATTCATTTGTGTGGTTTAAAGACCAGAATCATTTCTAAAACCCTCTCTCCCACCTGACCTGGCGTTTTACACTCTGAGCTGGTGACGGACACCTCAAGATAAATATATTCTCCATTACTAAGCCACGACAAGAAAAAAACATTCTTGGTCACATTTGGGTGAAAGATCCAATTTTGAAGATTTGGGCCAACAGTCATCTTCAGTTTAACATAATCAAGAGAATTAAATATTCCTCTTTACATATATACACAGCTATGCTGTGAATGTGTACTCACTTATAAACATATAAAAATACTTGTCAACTAGTTTGATAAGAAAATAATGTATAAAAGTAGAGTAGAAACATTTAATCAAGTCCATTACTTCCATCATCTGATTTTCTTGTTGTTTATATTACAAGATGATGATATGAAAAACAAACTGCAGTACTTCATTTAAATGCCTGAACAGAAGTACAGAAGTGGAGAGGGAAGGCAGAACAGTATTTTATGTCTGTGGTGATGATCCACAGGTGGCAGGTCCGGTGAGTTCATGTCCCGTTGGAGTGCGGCTGTTTATCGATGTGCATCTCAAATGCCTCCACTTGTCCTGGTTTTTCCAGCGGACAGAAAAAAAAGTTATGTAACGGAATAATTCAAGGACACAAAACAAATACATTGCCACTGTGTTATTGGAATGATATAACAGTAATTTGTTCTATATTGTAGACTTAATGTTTGACAGAAAAGATGCATTAAATTGGAATGATCTGAGCTGAATGGAGCTTCTTGATTCGCAACTGATCGATTTGTTTACATTACTTGTCAAAGGTTGTACATAGAGCGTACGGCGTTCAGTGTTTTTTAATGGAAATCAAGTAAGGTTTACATAGACAAGATAGACAAAGCACTACCAGTAAGTCTATCTACTGCTTCTCAGAGATCTGAAACGATGTGTGGTGTCCAATTTTGACTGAATCGCCACCTTCGAGGAAAGAAATTCAGACAAATCTGCTAATATCGGTACATTGATGAGATGGCACAGGACAAGAATCCTTCGATCTATAAGACTTTTAAAAAATCTAATACAGTAGATACTCCCATGTTTGGCAATTGAGATGAAAGCAGAAACCACAGACAAAGAATCCACTGCAGAATGCCAAAAAGTTCTATCATTGTAGCTTTAAGGGCTGTCTAGGCATCATATTTATGTACATACTTATATATTCACTTTCATATATGTAAAACCAAACTCAACCTCACACACTGTACTGTGGTGATTTAATAGGTCATCAGAAATACACTTTGAAAATCACAACAAATGTCACATATGTACAGCAGATTAGCACATGGGAGTAAAGGTGAATATGGCACAACATACACAAAGCTTAATAAGATAATCTCTCTGCTCTGGTCAGACACTGAAACTAAAGAAACTCATTAACATTCTGGATATATAGTTTTCATTCAATCTCGGTAGCAAGTACAAATGTCACTACAAGGCAAGAGAAGTCCTTCAGAGTACAAAACATTAATTTGTCAGGCTGATTTTAGAAGGCAATGTTTAGTGTTGGGACTCTCTCGTGTGATTTAGATTACGGCTGAAGGTAGAGTGGTGTTAAAATTTGGCATTGTCAGTTGTCCATAGTGATGTCCTGGGGACAGCAGCTCCTGGTCAGAGTATCTCAGAAAAGGCTGTCTGAAGTCATGCACGTGGAGAAGGCAGCGGTCAGTCATCCACTGAGGATGTGATGTCAGGCAGAGTGGGTGGGGTGGTACAGAGTAGCTGCATGAGTTACAGTGATAAGGCCGACTCAGACGATCACACAATGGCAGCCGCTCTTGTCTTTCTCTTTTCTTGTAGGTTCTGGCGACGGTGGACATTCCTGCTCTTGGAATTTCCTGGGAGTTGGGAGAGAGTGAAACTATCATGACATACTGGACTGTGTACTTTTGACATGCATCGTTTTCTTTTTTTTAAGTGAATGTTTTCATAGTCCCTGAGAGTTCAACAAAAATTCTGACAATGTTGTTCAATTCTTTGAGATTGTTGTCTGTGCTGTTTTATCTGAGCTGCTTCAAAGTCACATACTTCCATGTACCAATCAGAAATTAGCATTACTTTAACCCCCATCATGTATGGTGTCCACTACAGTTAACAGAAGCCAATTTTAACCATTTAAATTGGAGTACCATGTCCCAATCACCAGGTGGTGGATCCCCAGAGCCTTGTCCACAATTACATTTGATTATCATCTCTGTCATTTTGAGACACGGCATCATGAATTCAAAATGGTGCAGGGAAGAGGAGATGAGAATCCTCTTATTCTCAGATCAGTCAGGTAAAAAATATATATTTTAAACTAAATAAGGTGTTGGAAAAACATTTTCCTTGTACGTTTTTTTCTGTGACTGAAAATTCATTTGTCCACTCCAGTGGACGTTATGTGGCAAAAGGGTTGTTCTGCCTACTATGATATAATTTACACTTGTATAGTTTTATTAAACATTAGTATTAAATGGATTTTAGATTAGAGTTTATTGAAATATAGGACCAAGATCAAAAAACTGGGCCCAAAAGGCAGAACATACCCTTTGGTGCATAACATCCACTGAAGTGCACTGAATATATTTAAAAAAAAGATTTAAAAAATAAATAAAAAAAGATTTACAAGAAAAATATAACTAAAGTCTAGATAAAAGTATTTCTTCAACAGTATTTGCAACATGTACAAAACCTTCACTGTACTTGTACTGTATTGTACTTGAGTCAATGAAAGATCCACATGAGGACAATCTGTAAAAGATGCTTTAATAAATCACCTACCTGATTACTCTAACCAGCTCATGGAAAGCCTGATCTACGTTCATTCGGATTTTGGCCGAAGCTTCCATATATGTCACCTTCAGTTGTCTGGCCAGCTGCTGACCCTCTTCCTGGGTTACCTGAGGCAAAGAAGAGAATAATGATTGAATGAAGCTTGAATGTTAATTGAGGTCTGAGACATGCAGAAACATCTTCCACAATCCCTCAAAACAAACCAGGTGTTTATGAATCACTGTTATCATCCTCTGACAGGAAGAGATGAGGCAGGGAAATAATGCGTTAATGAGTTTGTGAGATACCATACGCTGTTTATGCACAAATTCACCCTCCACACTAAAATATTACAGTGAGAGCCACTCACTCGTAGATACCAGCCACCTAAATACACCTGATTTTTTTTTTCACCTAGATCCATGCATTAATCCCTGAAAAATCCATTCAAATGCTGAAAAACACCCTATGTTGCAAAATTAAAGAAAATGAAAAAAAAAAATCCTGGATCCATCTCTTTATACAAATGATAAAACTTAATGTGGTCTATTTTGGGCCAAAACCCATCCTCTATCTAAGTTTTGTGGCAATCCACTGTAGTTTCTGTGTAATCCTGCTGACAAACCAACCAACAAACTATGGACACGGGTGAAAACGTAACCTAAAAACTGCGCTGCCAAACAGAAGCAAACAATGGCTCCTATTGGATTTTAATCAGCTCATTGATGACATCTATTTTTGGGTGTGCATAGATTATTCCTTTTGAAGTGTTTAATAATGTCTTAAATAGATCCATTGTTATCATATTATTAGTAGTACTTCATTTTCAGTACTGTCATGGCCTTTAACCCCTTTTGTTGGACCTAGTTTCTACTCCTGAATCTTATTAAGTCATCCTGATGGTAATCCGAGATATTCATGTATTGTTGTTACGTGTTCACTAATGATCTCTGTCAAAACAAAGACTGCCAGACCAAAATAAAAAGACCAATTATTTGTTTAGGCCCTTTGCTTTTCCAAGTGGTATTACTGTTAAGCGCCGCTGTTGCTAAGACAACTCGTTCGTCGAGTCACAAACAACAACAACGCGGGACAGAATGTGAGTTCATTCAATCATTTAGTCCACAACAGAAATAGATCACCAGTTTACCTTCCTTTTCCCGGGTGGCAGACAATATTGTATAGTGATAGTGAGGTTTACGGGTAGAAGATGGTTTCATTATTCCATATCCATTACATTGTGCAATCCAAATTTACTTCATAATGATGCCTTGAAGCAGAAAACTCTATAGCCAGGTTAACGTAGGACTGCTGAAGTCTTGAGTGCCACATCCCATTAGTACATATGCATATGTAGAATTCAGTATGCCCTGTGTAGCACACATGTTCGGACTTTTACATCCAAGTGAAAGTGACCCTTAATAACACTGAAAGAAGAACTTTGGTGTTTTCCAATTTAGCTCCTTTTCTCATCTAAAAATACATTCCAACATGACAGTAGTTTTCCAGAACTTCTTTTACTTTAATTTCCTCCCAATTGTTCAGAAAATGTCCTCTGACCAGCGTTTCCCCCGAGCTTTCATCATATCATTATTTTCCCAACCCTGTGGAACGTCTTTCCTTTTCATTACACGTCGCACTGCGGGCACAATTTTTGTACGCATGTGCCATTTTAATTGTATTTCATTTTGTTATTTCTCAAGTGTACACTTACTACACACTTAAATTGGTATGTATGCATGTGGGACTCAGTTGGAATTTGCCTCCACCCTCTTTTTGAAACAGCTGTGCATATAAGCGGGACCTGAATAATGCAAAAAGTAATCAGGTCCAAAGCAAGACTATATTCCCCTTTGTGGAAATAAACCAGTTGACAATAATTAGAAAAAATGTGAAATACTGACAAAAATTTTAAAGAAGCATGTCTGTGGATTCTTCAGCCATGTTTGCTGAATATTATTGATATGAGGAAGATGTACAAATATGATTGTCAATTAGATTAAAGCTGAAACAAATCTATTGAGATAGATAGTTAAATATACCATGACTCATACTTGTGGTGTTATGTGATACATTTAGGCTCTATTACAGAGCACCATCAAGCTAAATAGGTCATGTGTAGTAGGTTATCACCATAATCTTTTAAGTTGTCTGATAAAATGTCTCAAGCCTCTACATGTCTCATATAAATAGAATAAATAATAAACCAACATAAGCTCACATCAAGAGGCTTGAATTGCTGGTAGCAGTAAGCTCTACGTGCCTGTAAGACTCCTCTCTACCATAGGGGGGTGGTGTGGATTCACTGCAGGAAGTGACGCACCACTGCATACCAACAGCCAGAAAATTCATCATTTCATCACACTCCCTTTTCTCTCCATCCATTCTCCCCTCCTGACACCACCGTCTCTACAGCCGCTCTTTTATTCTTTCGCTCACATCCTGTTGTATCTCTGCAGCTAGCTGCAGCTGCAACGCTCGCTTCCACTTTCAAATATGCAAATGCCACTCCTCCAGACTCGTTGATATTATCTCTTCGGATGATCAAACAGGGCATACTCTGTGTGTTTGTCAGTCAGTGTGTTCAGATCTCTGCAATCAGTAGGACTTACTTGTCTCTGTAGTTCCAGATCTGCTTTATTTCCTACGAGGATCATGGGGAATTCATCTCTGTCTTTCACTCGGAGGATCTGTCTTTGGAATTTATAGATTTCTTCAAAGCTGTAAAACATATCACATGGTGTTATGTGGTGTTTTCTGCACAAACAGGTTATATAATGTTGTTACCAAACATTCATTTAAAAATGCAAAAGACCCCCCGTCCACATAAACATAACGATCACCCAGAAGTTGAGATCATCACCACTGTGAATCAGACTTAAGGGTTGAACATGGCAAGAAAAAGTCAGCCTCACTATTACAAAAGCCAAAAATGTGTTCGTCTCAGGCTCAGCTCTGTGCACTGACCTGACCGTGGTCCCACTACAATATAAATGCCATGTGCACTTTTTCAAACAAAAAGCAAATAAAAATGTCAATCTGGGGGAAAAAAAGGGCAGAATGCAACCACAAAACCCAGGACAGCATTCCAGCCACGGGCCCACAGACAGCTTGGTGAGCACATAGTAAATCTGGAAAGACTTGACTAATATAAATGGAGGAAGGAAAGACTGTTTACAACATAAACATTGGGAGGGGGCAGGGGAATGCAGCTGACTGCACTGCTGGGCAGGGACACAAAGGCGGGGAGGATGGGGTGTGACAGGCTGACTACAAGGAGAACACTGCATCGTGTAATGTGAAAAACATTTAGACGGTAAATTAAACTCTGATACATCACACAGAAGTAAAATCAATGCAAATAAAACCCTTTATCATCTAGTATTCAGGATTTTCATGACATCAAATACCATTTTTGATACTATTCATAGTCTGTATTTGATCTGAAAAAGCCAATCTCCTTTGTTTTTATTAGTTTTTATTCATAGTGGCGGATTCCAGCATAGATTGCTATGCGCGAGTGAGTCATAGGAAAACAACGCATTCATGTAATCTCATCTCATTGATAAGAGCCTCACTATTTACTACTAAGTTGTTAAAGCGTTTCAGCTCCCACAACTTAAATTTGATAGTCTTACTTTTTTGGTAATTCTGAGGTGATGGTGACTTTTATGAAGTTAAGTCAACTTTTACAATTTACAGTGCAGAAATAAAATCACTGAAAATAAGACCATTTACCCCCTCATCATCCAGTTTTAGTTGTCTGTACTTTTTATACATTTTCATTGATAGTGGTGGAGTTTGCTATTCTAGTGCTTGATTTGTATCGCTACGCACAAGGGTTTCATGGGTTTCATTTCATCTCATTGATAACAACCTCACTATTTTCTGCTCACTCTCTACAAAGGGACTTTACTTTTAAAAAATAGAGGAAACTGATTACCTCTAAACAAAATAAAGTAGTCTTATAGTTTTAAGTTGTTGAAACTTTTTAGCTCGTACAACTTAAATGTAATAGTCTACTTTACTTGGTTACCAACTCTGACTTTTTTAAAGTAAAGTTAACTTTAAAAATTTACAGTGTTGGTTGCGCCGTAACCAGACACACCAGTTGCTGTTGTATTTCTGACAAAGTAGTACCCAAAACAGTACTGGCTTTAGTATTCAATCATAGTTGCTGTTCCGGATCGACACTGTTTGATAGTATTGTATGCTGTTTACTCTGTATTGGATTGCTACATGTCGCTACACTGTAAATTGTAAAAGTTGACTTTAATTTGAAAATGTCAGGAAACTGATTACCTCAGAAATAGCAAGCAGACTAGTTTCAACAACTTAAAATTATTAGTCTACTTTACTTCATGATTTTGAGTAAACTGTTTCCTTGATTTTTTTAAAGTACAGATACTTTGTCAGATTTTACAGTGTGTGGCAGATATTTCATGTTTACATGCAATGCTCGAACACAAGACTGTTTTATATGATTGCGCCAAAACATCAAGTGGAAACATTTTAGACATGAGCTTAAAATAGAGGCGAAGGTACACGTTTAAGTGAATTCAAGAACAGGATGAGGGAGGAAGTGTTGAGAACAAAAGCAAATGACAACAAGAAAAACAGCGAGAGAGTCCGGAAGCACAAGCGGCAACAAGTGAGAGTATCGGTGCAGGATTTATGGTTTTAGTAGAGTGAGAGGCAGAGGAGGGGAGACAGAGAGTGTAATTGTGAACAGTAAACAGAGGCGTGCAAACAGAAAGAAGGCGAGGGAGAGGAGCGAGCGTGTAGCTGTGAGTTTGCACATGACGAGAGCTGTCACTCACCTTCCTCTGTCAGTGACTGAGAAGACGAGCAGGAAGCCCTCCCCTGTCCTCATGTATTGTTCTCTCATGGCTCCAAACTCTTCCTGTCCAGCCGTGTCGAGGACTAGAGAGCGCGCACACAAACACATCGAGACAAATCACGCACGCACAATAACTTGCAGCAAAATGCAGCAGACCTTTTTGGTATATCCTCGAGTGCGACAGAAACATAGAAATATCCCTGCTTGTGTGTTAACTCTGGTCATGTTTGTTCAGCAAAGTGCACTTACTGTCAAGCCTGGCCGCCCTTTCGTCAATCACACACTGCTTGGTATATGAGTCTTCAATTGTGGGGTCATAGTCGGTGACAAAGTACGACTGTGGGTGAGAAAGAAGAGGACAAAAGAGAGAGAAGAAACTGTGAATATGTCTGTGTGCAGTATTCACTATATACTGATCTTTGCAGTTAACCAAAAACATACTTTTCTGTTCTATAATAACAGGAAATGAAGCAACATGTGCGCTGTGCATAGGCACTGTCAAAAAAATGTTCAAACAAAAGTTTCTGAGGTGTTCCTGGAGCTGCTTAACCACCATCCATAACTCATTTTTTGCAGCATTTCCTTCATTGCATCAACAAGCACACTGAAAAGATTTTCACTCAGATGAGGATACTTTATTTTGTCACGAATCTTCAAACTCTATAGATTTAATACACGAGTATGTACAATGGAATTGGGACCTAAATCAGCTGGCTTTAAAATGATTGGATATGAGAACAAACAGCCATTCTGTCCTTGTGTTTTTGGTTCAGACAGCACACGCTGACCTCTACCTTTACTACCCCACTGCAGACAGGAGGTAAACACACTGTCTGCAGACACTTGCACAAAAAATGTGGAGTAAATATCCCCTCGCACAACAACCACAGACCGCAGGCAGGGCTTTCATGCTAATAACACATTTACAAGACGTTTCTCCAGTTGCACAAATAGTCACACCACCATTCACTCCTCAAGGCTTTGATTCTGTCACTCTGGGGCCAAAATCTGGTCTCCTAGTAACCCAAACTGGAAGGGTGGGGCCGAGGGGGGGGGGGGGGGGGGTGGGGGGGGGGGGTGGGGGGGGGGCAGGGAGCCGGGAGGAGGGAGGCGGAGGAGGAGTCATACATTTTTTACATTTTTCCCATGTTTTGTAGTTCTCGCTCTCCTCAGGGACTAGTTCAGTGGTGACAGCTGAGGGGAGTGCTCGGGGGCTGTCAAACCAACACCCTAAAACACAGAGCGATCACGAGAACATAAAATCCAGACAAGATTCCCTGCCGTTTGAACAACAGGCTAAATTAAACTTTTACAGTTACAGTCGTGTTGTTTTGTGTGTGGAGCTGTGTGCCGTTTCACACAATCACACAGGCTTTATATTGGCCGTGACGCAAGAGAGAGAGCGTGCATTATGTGCACTGAATGTCACATCTTATCTGACTCTTAATGTTTATATCATTCAGCGTATAAATATAGTAACAGATGAGGCATGATGCAGATCACTCAAATAAGCAAACAACTCACTTCCTTGATCTTGATAAGAGTCTGACTAATAAACCAGTATTATCAACTAACCTTAGTTTATGATAGAGGTATCAGTATATATTGGCTGATAAGTGACAGTTGTACTACAGATATGCCATATAATAATGACTGTAAGCAACAATAACTTTCTTCATCGGTTCACATGCCAATCATTCTCCCCTTTCCATTTTGTTTGTAGAATGTCATATTACAGTGAAAAAATGGGACGCAAAAATTATTTTCATCATTGAATAATTCTTCAGTTATTCCCTTGATTAATCGTATTGTTGTTTGGTCCATAACATGGCAAAAAACTGTGAAAATGTTGATCAGTATTTCCCAAAGCCCAAGATGTCGTCTACCAAAAAAGATATTCATTTTACTGTCATAGAGGAGTAAAGAAATCACATATGAGCAGAGGTGGCAAAAGTACAGATACTTGTGTGAAAAAGACTCTGGTGAGAGTAGAAGTACTGATTCAACGTATTAACTACAGGCCCTGAAATGAACTCAGAGCATAAAACTAAAAAGTAACCCTCTGAAGGACATTTGTACCGGTCCAAAGCTAACTGAACCTCACGTCATTGTAATTTAATTCAAAGACCGACTCTGACTGACAAATCTATTGTGTTAAATGTTGATCTTTTCAACTCTCAAATATTAATATCGGTAATGGCCTCCAGGTGTCAAATCCAGTGGTCTTAATTGAATATGTGAATGCTTATAACTTGAATTGTTGTCTGCTGTATCCTCTGCATCCACATTCTTTCCTCACACCTGCAGCTCTCGGCTGCTGCAGGTAATCTCTCTCTTTCACTCTCCTGTGGCTCTGCAGCATGCAAGTACGCTGGCCTGTGTCACATCCACTCACCAGTGCTCAATAATTCATCAGTATTACTGTGTATCCTCGAACGTGCTTCACTGCACTGCACTGCCAGTGTGCCTTCAGACGACCAGACAGAGACAGAGAGAGAGAGAGAGAAAAGAAAAAAACGCTGCTTGTGTTTCTTGTCCCTCCCACCACCACCATCACCACCACCACCACTCTCAGCAGCACGTGACCTCGTCTCCCCGTCAACCTCTTATTCCTATTCTGTCAACCTCGGGCAGCCGCATTGAGCACCGCACTACATCTGGCTCTTCCTCCCCTCCCTCCACATGCATGGGTACTAGTGTAGCTGCTGAGCTCTGTTCTGGCTGAGCTGATTCTCTCAGAGCTGTTTCCCGTGATAGATGAGGCTGTTTTGCAGTGCCAGCAGCACCAGAGCCAGCACTAACAGGGCTGTAGCACGGCCTGGCTTTAGCCGGGCAGTGACAGAGCGATGGGCTAGGTGAGGGGGTGCAACATGACTCAGGAAGGCTACCAATAACTGTGTGACATAAACCAGGCTGAGTCATGTCCAGGAATATGACCTATAAATCCTTACATTAGTCCATGACTTCATCAGATGTTACAGGCTCATCAGGCCGAATGAATCAGGCTGTATGAGTCAAGCAGAGCTGCCCCAGACACACACGATACCACTACAGCCACCACCTGCAACCAGAGCTGGGTATCGAACCTGAGAACGTTTTCACCGCTGACCAAACTGTGTCAAGTATGAAAACAGTTGCTATCATTGACTATAAAATATGGACAGAACTACCAGGTCTGAAGTGGAGCCTGTGTGGAATGGCGAGCAGCGGGCGGCTCCACTGGTTCCAAAAAAAAAGTCTGATGAGTTTAAGGTCAAGTATTCTTCCATACAGAATGATGTTCATTTTTACCCATTTAGAGTAAAATAGACAATAAAGCAGGGTATGCTTTAGGTTAAGGTTTACATCACGTGAGTCACGTAGACCTCAGATAGCTCCAGGGGACAATTTGAATTCCGGAGTGTAGAGACAGCAGAGCGATTTTTGGTAATTAGTAGTCAATAAATGCTCTTCTGCTGAAACTCTATCGCGCTGCTAGTATTAGCGGCTAACTTCTGGGAAACTACTGAGAGGCTCCCTGAACCACCATTGCTGTGAAAACATGGTCTATTGGAGTGAACGGAGATGACATGACTTTCTTCACTCAAGGGCTCTGGGTTCTCAGTCAGATCCAATCAGAATATCCTTCGCAGCTCCGCCCTCTTGTCCAAAAAAGGTCACACACATGCTTACTGCTTTATGATGGCAAAATTCTTACATGGCTGCAAGTCTGCTGCTAACTATGGCTATCGTTGGCTAGTTAGCTCAGTTAGCCGTGCAGCTAGCAGTCCAGGCTGGGAGCTCAGAGTAACGTGGGTGTGTCGGTGTTTGTTGTTTTTGCACCTACAGACCACAGCAAATTCCTCATATGTGTAAACTTACTTGGCAATAAAATCAATTCTGATTCTCATTCTGATTCTGATGACATAAAACAGAGAAAAACAGAACATCCTCACATTTGTGAGGCTGAAACTGGAGTGGTTTTATATTTTAGGTGGAAAAAATACTGACATGATGAATTATCATATTTTGGCATTGATACCAAAATTCTAGTATCGTGTTGACATAAGTAAGGAAACATTTCAGATGATATCCCACATTTTCAAGATAATCTTTGACGTCAGTGTTCTTACTGTTATCTGCCTCACTGTAACCCAGGTATGTGCTGAGGGGGCAGACGGATTCCTAGACCGATTTCCATGAAAACACTGGACAGCTGTCATGAGGAGACAGCTGACACACAGTGGATCCGACAGCTCAATTCTTAAAGTGTGAGAGTGGTTTGGACTGTACACACAAACACACGCACATAATCCAACACACACCGATGGTCCACAGTGGCGGGTGTGTACTAGATCTCAAAACATTCACTGCTAAACGTCCTCCTGGAAGATGAATTATCTAACTGCAGCAGAAGCCACTGAGTCATTTACAGCAGAAGTGCAGCAACTTTGCAAAGCTGAGGTAAATTACTATTTAAACACTTGCTGTATAACACCTTGTACTTCGCATGGAGTTTGGAATGGTGCTAAAGGAAAAACAAAGAACAAACTCCAGCTCCACTTAAGCAATCATTAGGCCAGTGCTGACATGACTACCATCATGGGCGTGTGTATTGGTGAGCTGTAAAACCAGGAATATTAACGTCCTTGGGTTGTTTGCTCAGCAGCAGTCAGAGTCAGTTCATTTAAAGGGGAATATCAAAACAACATGTCTTTACAGTATGAAAGAAAAGTAGTCGCCCCATCAGGACGAAGATGTAAAATTAATGGATTATTATGAGAAAAAAAAGAGAATGAAACAAAAGCCTGGAGAACCTTGCTGCCGTACAGTTTAGATGTTGATGGCAAGGTGGGTCGGGCCACGCTCAGCCCCGGTCAGTACAGCAGGAAGGAAACTCCACCTCTGCAGCAGGCAGACGGCCCGGCCGGGCCGAGCCTTCGGGTGGTGGCAGTGATGATGTCACGGACGACATGTTCCCCCACCCCGCCTACCTAGCCTAAGTCCAAACCTGTCACTCAGTTCCCCTCCAGCATTCCAGCTATACATCCCTCCACCCACACACCCACACACAGCACATGCACGCTCTCACCAGGAAAACATTAGAGGCCTGTTTTCTCCATGAAAACAGGGCCGGTGGATGAGTCTCAGCTACAGGACAGCTTTTTGTGCCGAGCTGTTCTGTATCTGGGTGCATTGTTAAACACAGACGGACTGTTGAGAAACTAGGGCTGCAACTAATGTTTATTATTGATTACCGTCTCGGTTATGTTTGATTAATCAGTTAATCATTTAAAGAAAACTGCAAAAACATTCCCAATGTCCAAATTGAAGTCCTTAATCGATCTTATTGTCTAAACGAGAGTCAGTACCCAAACTCATTTAACTGACAATTATTTAATAAAGAGGGAAGCATCAACTCCATCACATTTGAGAAACTGAAACCAAGAAAATTTGCATTTTTGCTTGGGAAATTACTTAAATGGTTTAACTATCATAACATTTTTTGTTGATTAACCTCCTATGGATTGACTGAGTGAGAGTGAGTAGGCATGGAACAATATGAACATTTTGTTTTAACATAACTGCAAATCACAATATCATCCAGATAATCATTGCACAAAAACATACTGGAATCACCTGGAAGGAATAATTAGCCAAGCCTTCAGCCATGGTGACAGGCTTAGGCAACTTAAAATAACTCAGGGAACCAATACAGGACTGTATGACAGTGAGCTAGACAGCTTTTTCAAGCCACTCGTGTGAGGATATTCACGATTATCTCGATTATGGAAATTCATCACGATCAGCTTATTGTGAGTGTTTATTGTCCCATCCCTTGGAGTGACAAACTTTTGAAGTAATCTAGCCCTGCCTTGTCCAAAAGAATAAACACCATCAGGGATGAAGATGACTAAAAAACTCTTTGCCAGATGAACCACAAAGATACCATCAAATCACTGTGGAGGCGTATCTGTCTTCTAAACCACCTCACTATTCAATAGAAGTATGTGATTCAGCTTGTTTTGTTTCAGAATTTAAATATACGCTACATACATTTATCTCAAGCACCTGGTCAGGTTTCTTTTAAGCCGACTTCTCCTCAGTCGAGACATAAAGCAATAAATCCTGTCTCTTGCCTCAAGGAAAGCGAGAATGGGGTGATACGTGTAGGCGTGTAATGAACATCATGCATGCACTATGCACCCACTTCCTCTCCACACAAACAGCTTCACTAACACTAAATATAGATCCTTTTCCATCTCCGTCAGTTATCCTACTTGTCTGGTTCGAGCTACCTCGTTCACTGTTAACCAATATAGCATCATTAACTGCACGGAGAGAGAAACCACTGATTCAGCGCTGAGATTTTCACTAAGACAAAAAAAAAAAAACCTCAGGCGATTAATTAACAAAAACACACTGCACCTACACAGATGAGGGTAAATGGTGTGCCTGCCTGCTGGATTGTCATAATGAGGGGGAATGCTGAGCTAAAACAAATAGTCATCAACACGGATAGGAGTTAATTGCCTTCTGCATATGGCCCGGTGCCCGATGAGAATTCACAGACCTTGACTTGAAAATCATCAGCCGTAGTTACTCTTTAATTAAAGAGAAATGTAGATTGAATGCCATGAAATTGTGTTATTCTAGGAAAAGATTCTGTGTGCATGAGCAGATTTATAATATTCCCTAACCACCTCATTCCCAGCCCCAACACACCGACGCCTAAGACAATGCTTTTTTTTTTTTTTATTCTGGCAAAAGCTAAAGCATGCTACAAGAGATTGTGTCACACAATCATGGGAGTAACAATGATCTTTTGATCTTATCTTATTTTGGCGAAGTACAAGCATCAAACACTTCTCAACTCGAGTCCTCAAACCCCCCACAGCTGTCACTTAAACTCACTTGTTTTGTGCACATTGTGGACTAACAGAAAGGGAAAAGGAGTGGGTCTGAAACTGAGATGAGCAGGTTTCAGTGAGAAATCGGCTAAAGGTGAGCAACAACATTCTCAGGACTCATGAGACTGTTTGCACAAGTTTAATCAGTAAGCCTGAAAAACAGAAGAGATGATCATTGTGTTTATCACAGCAGGACTCCTTTGAATCAGTGAAACTTCTTTTTAAATTGCATCATCGCACTACAGTAACAGGATTTAGCTTTCATCAGCTATTGACGTCAACAGACATCTCTACGGTTCAAGACGCATTCTTATTTCATCGTGTTTTTTAATGTGTTTGATACAAATTGGCAGGTATGCGAGGATCCCAGGTCAATAATATGTGTCATGAGTCAAGACCGAAACCCAAGAGAAACAAATTTACTAAGATTAGGATTAGGACACGGCTTCTCCAGACACGGTGGTTCTCCTGCAGTGAAAACTCAGATTAAGATTTACAAAACCAAGGTATAAAGGTTTTAACTACGAATAAACTAAATACTAAATCTAGGGGTGAAAAAAACATTTTAGTTAACTGGCATAAAAATAAAAACTAGACTAAAACTAACTGAAACTATACTCACAAAACTATCTCAAATAAAATACAAAAATATACAGAAGACGTCTTCATTTTTAATCTTTGTTAATTTGGCCGAAACATGAGGAGGCATTGGTGAATATGTTTATTGTGACTTGGATGTCGTCATGACTGTGAGTCAAGTGCCTTCACAGCTGTGTTTGTATTGTAATAATGTTAAAATAAAAACTAGAATTACCGCCTCCCAGTTGTTCGCCTCTGAGCACCGGTCAAGTTGCTGTTCCTGAGCTGTGGCGCTGATTAACCAGAACATTTTTTGCAGTACATTATGATGTCAGTGAAGTTGACCTTTGACCTTTTTTATATAAAATGTCATTTTATCCTATTAGACATTTGTGTAAAATGTTGTCGTAATTATCATATAAATTGTTGAGAAATGGCCAAAAATGTGTCGAAGTGACCTTTGACCACCAAAATCTAATCAGTAACTATAATCATCCAGTTAATATCTCGCTTGAATAATGTCACCAGTTTCATCAAACTCGATGCAAATTTTTTTATTCACAAACAGAAGTTTTCTAGATCGTTTCCTAAATTTTCACTTTATCTTTTAGAACTAAACTTATCACTTAAGTTAATTAATGACGAAAAATTTAATAAAATTATCAGTAATTTTGAAACCTTCTACCACATAACCTCTGCCTAATGATGTATCCCTTGGTCTGTTATTTTTGATCCTTTATTTTTCTCTATTTAATTTTTCTCTAATTTTATGTTCTGTACATATATTTATTTGTATTATCCTTGTTTCACTTCCTTTATGTCACTTCATTTTTGCTTACATTTGTTTTTTATGTGCAGTGATCTGTTTACCCAAGTTTGTGTTTGTTTTTGTTTTTTTTAAAAAAAATCTAATCAGGTCATCCATGTGGACATTTGTGCCAAATTTAACGAAATTCCCACAAGGCGTTAGGCGAGATATTGCATTCAGAAGAATGGGACAGACAGACAAACCTCCCAAAAATGCCTCCGACCACGGCTATGGCGAGGGCGGAGGCATACAAACTAAAACAAATACTGAAATTAAAGTTAATCTGAAACACCAAACCAATTCTGAAAAATACAGACCTATGATAAAAACTGTGCACCTAACTGGTCATCACATCTAGAACTGCTGACATGGACTGGTGCTACAAACTGCTACATAGAGTGAGACATCAGCACCGAGAGGCTGAATAGGAGTGGCCAAAACACTAGGGTGAGTGGGGAGGTTCAGCTGACAGGTGAAACATGCCAGTTGTAAGACTTGGTCAGTGGGCCAGAGCCAAGTGCAGCAATTTCAATTAAGGGCACAAGATTCATGCCAGACAGTCTGGAGCCTGCCAAGTCTCACCCTCAGCTATAGACACCAGCAGAATGAGGCAGATTGGGATGATCCATTTCTGATAATGACATGAGCAGACCATTGCATATATTGTGCATGCTTACAGAGACATCAAAAATGTTGGTCGCACTTTATTTTAGAGCACAATAATAAGACGTAATCAGCTGTAATTTGTATTATAATGTCAACAATGTTGCATTATTGCAAACTAGAGCTTTCTAAAATATACTGGGAAACAGTCTATGCAAAGCAGAGTAGCACGGGGCATTGATCTCAGAAACAAGAAATTTGACTGGGGGCATGTGTGTATCACTTCCTGTCCCCAAACAAGCGCAGGTTTAACCTCTGCAGAACCTCTGGGGCCGGACTCTGAGCAGCTGTCTGTAATCAAATAACCACCATAAGGATTTAATGTTAAACAGATGGAAGTGAAGACCGGTTCCTTTGCAGTTTTACACTGTCCACCATCCACCATCATCACCTTCCCTCTCATGCTTCACAGCGTTTCACACAAGTGACACAGGAATGTGTGTGAGGAGCATTGTTTTGTTGAGTGCTTAAAAGTGCTTGAAGTGAGACATAGTGGAAAAAATAAGACAGAATGAAAGGTCTGAGGGGGAGGGAAACTGTAGGCTACATGGAGAGGGGGAGCAGGAGAAAGAGAGGGGGAGGGAAAGGCATTAACTTCCTGTGGAAACACCCACTTTTCCCATGAGCTCATACAAACCAGAAAGGTCACTTATTCAATACCTAATACACAAGGAGAGAAAGAGAGCACACAATATGTCCACTGCCTTAAAGGGCCACTGGGGAGCATTCTGTTAACGCTGGGAACGCTTTAGGACGGGACACACTGCTGCAGAGAAATACATGAAAATAACAAAAAGCGTTTTGGTTGACACTCCTGTAAAGCTGAATCCACAGTAAGAGCACTTTCATTGAATTTTCACAGAATGCAGTCCGGGGGCAGCGATGAACCTTGGCTTGATGCCGAATTAAATGAACCCATGCACATCACTCCTACAAGCTCTCTTCCTCCTAATGCGCAACAGATCAATAGCCTGTCCCTTTAATCATTGCCCTGTCCTTAAATGCCGGCAGACCAGTGAAACTCTGCCACACCAGAAAAACCTTGGCCTGGGCATAGCATCCTCATCCACATCACATCCATCACATCCATCCATCACATCCATCCAGTACCAATACTGCAGAATGCAGATCCTGTAACACTAAAGTTAAAAAATCAATTCAACATAAGCAACAGAAATAATTAATAAGGCCCAAGTTGTTAAAAAAAGAAACAATAAAAATCCTTTTAATGGATTTCATGTAGAAGCTTGTGAACCATGAAGAACAATTCTGTTGTTTTTGGACTTTTGAGTGATCAAGAGGCAGATGTGCACAACCCATACTGTCTTTGTAGGTGTTGGGCTAGGGCTATGAAATATGACCTTAGAATAATATTGCAATATTTCTATACAATATCATGATACATAACACATTTCTCAATATTTTGAGCATTCATACATGCTAGGACAGTGGGACAAAATCAAAAATCACAATAATTTATACCAAACACGTTGATATTGATGTTGTAACTATACTGTGGGGAGTTTGATAAATAATCATCAACAATGTGGATATAATGACTAAGTGGGTAATGGCAAGTATTATAGCAAGTACAACGAGAGTCTGGTAACTTCAGAAAAATAACTTTACTGTAATGCAGCCTTTAAAACCAGGAGAAGACACTTATACCGTATCACGACATAACAATATCCATGACTCCTATTTGGCATATTCATGTTTTTATGGTCCTAGTGCTGCAAAAGCCCAATCATTTTTGAAAAAATGTTCCAGTATTCCAGCACACACTTAATGCTCAATATTCAATATATCAATGTTTTGATACACCCATATAATATTTTTAGATTGCGTAAACCGTATTTGGCTCCTAAACTGGGGCATGTGTAAAGAAATTGAAGCACTACTGTGCTAACTACTGATAGTGTATTCTGAATTTAATGAGCTTTACATGTCTTCTTTTGCCTTTGAAATGTATGTTGTTTTTCATGACAACCTTTCGCCATCATTTCATTTGATTATAACAATATTTTACTCAGTTTCTTAACTGCGGAGATGTGTACGGTAGGACTCACGTGCTCAGATAATCAAACAGACTTTGAGCAAATCCCCAGATTCCTTGTGTTATAATAAGTCTGTGTCATACAGCGCACAGTCTGCGTCATACAGCGCACAGATAACCAACAGATGAAAAAATCAGATCGTATCGACGTATTTGCTTGAGAAATGCCTTGAATGAATAACCAACCACAAAATCTTTCCAGATTAATCAACGATCAGCAATTGTAGATGTCATTGTCACGAAGATTTTGCAGTTCTACTCCCTGTTTTGACCTTCTGTGCTTACAGTTGCATTCATGTATGGAGTTTTTTAATACAACTGAAGATTGTATTGAACATTTCTGCTGTTTTAATTCATTTTCACTTCAAAATGCTGAATGTTCATATGTTGGGTTAATCTGGTTCATTTACAGCCTGTCTGCTGACCTATAGGACTTTGCTTTTGAGATGCTGCCATATTTCCCAGTCCGTGTAGTTCAGCTGCAGAGTAAAATGTCACTGTCACAGATGGGTGTAAGGGCCAAACTATTTGTGTTTTTAATTTATGTATACTTTCATGCAAGTTATCATTGATGGTGTAACATAATGGTGTTACAGAAAGTTACATACAGTATGTGCTGAATGTCCCCGCCCGCACTTGTGGCTGTTCAGTCGGGGATAGCACTCATGCAGAGAATAAAGTCGGGGATAAATGTCCCACCAAGTAGGCCAACCCCTGGCACAGTCCACCCCCTGCTCTCCTCTAACCTCTCTGGCCTTAAGACTTCAATCGCCCGGCTAAATATCAATGTGTGCCGGACTCTGAACACTTTTGAACCCGCTCA
This sequence comes from Pagrus major, assembly GCF_040436345.1. Taxonomy (NCBI): domain Eukaryota; kingdom Metazoa; phylum Chordata; class Actinopteri; order Spariformes; family Sparidae; genus Pagrus; species Pagrus major. The sequence continues at coordinate 22,750,350 of NC_133218.1, read as the reverse complement.
AAGCTGCAGAATCAAAGGGTTGCCATTTAAAGGCCCTTTTCCACCAGATCACTGGGCTCAAAGCCGCCTGTTTGCTCTGTAGTGGTCACACTATAAACTATTTCTTAATCTCTGTTTCATCAAGTACATTTTGTTAAATAATAAGTGGAGACCTGTGTAAATACTTTATGAGGCCACAAACTGATTAAACAGAACAACACAAAGAAGGAGAAATATGTGTGAACCACCCTTATTGTTCTAGCCGATCATGTGACATCACTAATGTTCCCCTTCCCTGTATTAAGCCAACCCTAAGCCCAGCCATTGACGGTTCATCGATGCAGTTTTCTCTGCGGCCCTTCCTTGTTTTTCTGGGAGGGACAGAAAATAAAGACTTATTTTGATAAGAGTCACTCTCTAAAATGACATGGTGAGTCCCCCCCTGACTGAGTTTGGCTCTGGTGAATCTTCATCAATGTCTGCTTTTGTGGAAGTGGGAAAACGTTGGCCCATGTGACCCCCATATCCAAATCGACACAATCTAAGTGGAATAGATGTAGAGGATACATGAAGCAAGGCTTCACTCACAGAACAGTGAGTAATGTAGCTGTGAAGTTTCCTTATTTAGGAAGTGAGGATTGCAATAAAAAAACAGGTAAATTAAAAGATAAAAAGCAACACCTTCAGCTTTTGAAGTCGAACCGGAAAGCTCAACGTCTTGCTAACTTTTCAAACATAAATTGTGGTATATTGAGCTTCGACGTGACCCATCGTGTCAGACTTTATAGTGTTTGGCATATGTTTTTCTTTCGTTCTAGGCTTTATTCAATTCTTCCTCCTCTGCTTGTCTTTGTGCAGGAGTAGTACTGCACATACTGACGTCAACAAAGCATTACTGTGACGGCTCAGAGGACACCAGCTACTGCAGTGGCTGCGTGGACAGAGAGACTACTGTGTGACTTTCAAAAACCCATACAAAGTCACTCAATGGAGTGCGGCTCACAGTCTATAGTCTGTGGTTTTCGGGAAAACCATATGACCTACCAACTAAGGCCGATCAAAAAAAAGAACAGTCAGATGATCCAGAGAAAAGTGCAGAAATGCCATTAATTACTTTAAAATGATCATTTCTCTCCAAAAGCACCTCTAAAATGATTCAGCTGTGCAGCACCTGCAGAGATCTATTCATCGTCTTCACCATCTCTCCCCTGGTACAACTGCTGAGTGTGTCTTTCTGCACCAGTGTACTCGGCTGCTGCAGACTATAATTCTTAGTGTGGGGTGATATGTCAAAGGAAATGGGGCCACTTCACTGGCATCATGTCAGATACACAGCATCATTACTGCTGTGTGCTTTTAGGCCAGCAGGCCTACAACACAGGCAGCAGAAATGTTATTACTACAGCAGACGACTCCTCATAAATAAGACCTAATGGACACGTCTTCTCTTCTCTCTCTGATGGTTCCTCCCTGCCTGGCCAGTCGCCACGTTAAAAGTCCTTTAAGTTGGGTGCAGACAATGCTCCTTGAAAAATATCGATATTCAATACCATGTTAGGTACTTCAGGGAAAAATTGACAGAATATTTTAGGGCATTTTTTATTTTTTTATTTGTATTAAAAGTTAATAAAACAAGGCTTGTTTAGTGCGTGTTAAGAACAACAAGATCTAAGTTGATTTACTTCTGGAGGAGGTGGGGCTATGTGGGCACTGCAGCAGTGCATGAGTCAACTCGCTGTCAGAGAGTAGAGCGTGCAAACAACTAGTATTGGTGTATCAATACTATGAAAATTGGGGGTAGTGAAAATATTTAGAATCTATTTGTATCAATACATCGATATTTTGTCACAAAACTAGGATGTCATAATTACATGTTTGTGTGAAAAAGGTAAACACAGAGGGAGGAAAAATTTTATATAAATCATCAGAGAAACTTAACAAATGCAGAAGCAGGACACAATGGGTCACTAACCAGTTTGACAAGTATAGGCTAAATATGATGTAAATCATACACCTTGGCCTTCAAAGTCACCAGATCTCAACCCAGTTGAATTGCAATGATGTGTTAAGGTCTGATCAAGCCAGCATTTATCCAGCAAAATCAATTCCCACGTAGCAAAAATGTTCCACACCCGTTCATCTGGCCCACAGCCACAAGCAGGCCATACAATGGCCACAAGTCAGCCAAGAGTGATCCAGATAAACCATAACTGAACCAAGTCTGGGCGAGATCCAGCCCACCAGAATAGCATGAACTGTGGGCCAGATAGTGGACAACAATTTTGCTATCTGGGTTTATTCCGATGAAACCGGATGGTGAAAACTGACCCGCAAATTCATGGTAGCAGTAAGCTGCTAACTGACAGTTGATGTACAATCCTAAAAACAAAATGCCATAGAAGATACAAAGAAGGTTATCTTGTCAGTGGTTAGCTTGACATCAACAGAAGTTTACCGAAGCTGTGCCAACATCAACAAGTTACAGAAACCAAATATGTCGTGAAAACACAAGTGCCGCTTTCAGGTACATCATCAAAACACCAAAATATTATCTTGAGTAGGAAAGATGTTCACTCCTCCTGCAGAGACTGAAACAAACTATATACCTACTGTATGTCAACAAGCTGAACGTATGTGCAGGAGCCTGAGCTCCACCTGCTTCAACTAGAATCTGGAGGAGCCTGGCCATGAGACAACTATGTTTTGGTTAGACAAACACACTTTTTAGGCAGCTGTTGACTTGGTGTGCACTGGCGTGTGCCAATTTTAAATTCTGCTTCGGGTTTGCCAACACCAACTGGTGCGGAGGACACAGTCACATTTGCTGTGTGTGTTAGATCAGTATAACAGTCACACAGCAGCTGCGTCACTGACTCAACCAGACTCAAATATCTCTAATGTATCTACACATGTACCTGATGCTCACTGAACAGCCTTTCTGATTATGATCTGGCGTCTTATCAGCAGGAGAGAGACTCAGAAGCTCATTTGTTGAGGACTAAGTCACACTTGGCCATTGTCGTCAGCACATTTGGACATTGAGTGTTGCTGTACTGTCACCTGTTGAGGAGTTGTCTCATTCCATGCCTCACCTCCCCCTGATGGACAGCAGGTGCCCCACAGGCCTCTGGACAGTGTCTGCATGAGACGTGCCAAATGTCCACCAGCTGCCTGGCAGGCGGCTCAGGGCCCGGTATCAGCGACAAGCACAGACGCATGAAAAAAAACACTGATAATGTTCTTTCAACTAAGGCTGAAACTTTTCTTTAAATAACAGCATAGACAATGTTCAAAAAGGGACACAAAACATTATATATAATCAACACCAGCATCAGTAGTATGCTGATTAAAATCACAGTAAGCTCCTCGCATAAGAAGGTTGACATATTTTCAATGGTAAATGTTAGATGGTGGTGGGAATGGGCTGCTAAAATAAGCAGCATGTCAGTTTCCCATAGCCTGAGTTGTTGTTATATGACTCCGAGATGTGCGACCTGATACTGTGGCCAGTTATTCTGAAACAGACAGATGTGTGAATACAGAACAATAGGCGAAAAACAACACAAAGGAACCCGCTGCCCTCTCTGTCTGTCTGACTATCTGAGGGGCAGTGACCAGAAAACAAGAGAGGATATCGCCGAGGATGTTTTCAACCTGTCTCAGGGAAATGGAAGTTCAAAGTACACCGAAACAATTGTTGTATGACAAAAAAGTGCTGTCAATAAAATGTAGTTTTGAAATCGAAGCTCAAAACACAATTTCTTTGGTGCAAGTCATACTTGCTTTATACTCTTATGTAATATTACATCACCATACAGCAACACAAGAGAAAGATACAAACAATAATTGACTTGTTTTAGATTTGAAATAATGAAGAAAATAAACAAATACCAACCACCAACGCTTGACAAACAAAACATGCCTCTTGAAAAATATCTTAATATGAAAATAACTAGGTTAACACTAGCAACCACCAAATGAATACAATCTGAAAACACTTAATACGTATTACCACTGTCCTATACAACTAGCACCTGAGTTGTTCATTGGGACAACATGGCCATGCCTTGCACATCAGCCACAGTTGTTACCCTATACCAGGGGTCTGCAACCTGCAGCATTGCCCCTCTTCAGTGGCTCCCTGTGGCTTTGACATTTTACAGTTTTTATCATCATCACTGTTTTAGGCCTACAGTGATTCTTGCATTCTCTGACAGTAAAAATGCACAGCCTACACACAGAACTGTATCTGTTCTATCAAGTTGTGATTAATTGATTGATCCTGAGCTAATATCATTGTTTTGAATGCTCAAGCTGAGGGTTGATTGCTGTGAGGATTAAAAAAAGGAAGGATTTAAACTGTCCTGTGTTTTAAAAATTATTTATTTTTATTTTTTTTACTGTTTTTAAATCTAGGCTGCCGCTATATGTTTAATTTATTAAACACAATTTATTATTTATATAGTTCTGTATCGCTACTCTATTCCTATTTATTGTAGGCTAGTTCTTTTGTTTCATAAATGCACCAAAACATGGCATCATTGAAATGGAAATGCAAATTTTAAGTACCTTATACTGTAAGCATAAGTAGCCCACTGCAGAGTTGCCCCATGATGTGAAAATATAAATGAATGCTAATTTAGGCCTGTTAATAACCTTCATTATAAGACACAAATACTGTACGTTTTGCGGCTCCAGACAGATTTTTCAGGGTTGGGACAGCGGCAGTAAAAGGCAGTAAAAGGTAAAGGTTGCTGACCCCTGAGCTAACGGATGATGAAGCAGAAATGCTAAACAAGCGTTTATGAGGCCACACACACACACGGAAAAAATTGTGACTACTGTCCCTGCTGCTGTTATTGCTGACTTGCTGGGCCAACAGTGTGCATCCATAGGGTTACCTGCAGGACCTCTTCAGTCAGACCCCCCCCCCCCCCCGTGTTTTCTATGTAAACAACATACATGTATATAGAGGTAACGTTTATGGCTTTAAGGGTGAAATCTGAGAGGGATCAGGAGACAAAGTAGAGAGCTTGAACAATAAACAAGTTTGGATCCATAGCACATCGTTATTTTTCATATTATTTTCAATTAAAATCAAATGTGTGAATATGGCTGCCAGCGTGCCAACATCAGTTGAGAATGAATGTACTTTAGATTCCTGGGCTTCATCCTGATGATGCACAGTGCTGATATTTTTTATTTGTAAGTATCTCAATCCTTTTGATGCATATTTATCACCATGTTTTCGTCTGATAAGTTCAAAAGAAGCTCTTATTGGACAGGTCATTAGAGTTTTGTGTCTGATTCCAGAACAATGCTACTTCCAATACGTTACTTTAAGAAGGTTTTTTATTTACGAGTGAAAGAAGTTAAAGTTCTCAAATGTGAGATGTTATCGAAACACAAGCAGCCTTACATTTTTTTCCTATATAAAATACAGACTTGAATACATAATGAAATTCAAATCTGGAACTTTCAGATCGACAAAATGGTAATCAAGATGATCTAGTTTACAGTAATCAACAGTATTTTTCAATGCTTTCTTCGAAATGCAAAGACACATACTGCTTTTTATTGTGTTAATCTCTCCATCGTTTACAACAGTCTATCGAAATGAGTCTTTTTTGTATGCAGGAAAGTAGTTTAATCAATCAACCCATGAGTAATAGTCCTACAGTTCTGATTTAACGTCTTCATCCTCTGCTGCAGATGTTTAAACAGATTTCAGTTTTCTTAACTGTAACGTGTAAGCAACTTCTACAGGCTGGTATCTAGTAATCATTCGAACTCTTTCCTGTTTTTAGTCATCCGCACTGACGGTAATGTAGCAAAAAAAAGAGCATTTTAGCCCCTTTTTTCAGTCTACGATTCTAAAAGATAAAAGCCTTCGCTCTTTTGTTAGTGCCGTACTTACTGACTTGTACATACACGCTACAGTATTTACTAGTAGTACTCGTTCCTGTTGCTGAGAGAAAGAGAGACACAGAGGGGGAGAGATAGCAGCGGCTGAAATTATCATTCAATCTCTGGTCTGTGATGTCTGGTAGGCGACATGCTGGATCACACCCTCGCCTCCAGCTACAACTCCTGCTTTACACGGCAGAGGAGATGCTTCGGGAAAGATGAATGGAAACTAACACTATACAGCTTATAATAATATTTCCATCTCATCGTCAGCTCCTTTAAAAGATATTCTTTATTTTTTTAGATAGAAGCTCTACAAATGATAATATTTCACTGAGCTCCTCTTACTGTTGCATTCAAGGAGTAAGAGTGTGAGTGGATGAGCTGGATGGATAAATTCTAAAAATCACTGGCATTTCTCTTGACGTGAGGAGGTTTTCATGTTTCACCACCGCGACATAATAAACATGGTACAGCCCCAAGCAGTTCTTCTTTCATTGAACAAGGAAATGATCGTGTAATCAGTAATGTACCGTAATTCTTCAAAAAACACCAAAACATTGCCATTCATTTACAGCGAACGCGTAGGATAACAAAGACAGAGAAGTACTATGCGGAATGAGGAGGAGGAAGCATAATAACAAAAGAAGGTGAGCGGTATCCATTGTTTTTTCAGGTGTGAGTATTGGTTTGTGAGTGTGTGCGTGCACATGACAAACGTGCACATGGATGCGAGCCAATGTCAGTCAACATGTGTAAACAGGTAAAGGCTGCTTAAAGTCACACACGAAAGGACGTGACGGAAACAATGGATCCTCTTTACTATTAAAACACAATCCACAAGAGTGGAATCAACCAAAAAATGTCCAATAATCCAGTTGTGATTCATGATGTGAATACAAATGTAGCTATTGCTGATCAAGAGTGGTCTTCCTCCCTGGGTAGTCATTACTTTCTCGTTAGCTTGGAGTGAAAGGGATGACCTGCTCGTCTCTGGAGCTTTCCCAGATGGGTGGGAGTGTCTTTACAGATCCCAAACTCCCTTTTGCATGAACATTCCTATTGTGAGGTGCTCTGCTTTTTGCCAGAAACCAGTAAATAACCTTAGCAACAGGATTGCATTTATAAATGTATTTAAACAAAACCAAAAATGTAAAGCCTCACTAGTGGCCCCTGGCGATGCAGATGATATCTCGTTTAGAGATACCTCGGCATGGGTGTTGGACAGCCCAAAACGCTAGCTTATCGCTCTGCCACCATCATGTAAACAATAAATAAATGCAGGTACTCTTAACAGCAATGACACATGACTAGTAGCACAGCACCGTGTCACAACTATCTTAATCTCTATTAACTGATATCTGCATATGAATCTGTAGGACAAGAGACAAGAGTTTGGTGCTGGAGTCATTCTGGTTTCTGTTCGTAGTCTGAGCAGCAGTTACGTTTGAGCAGGTAAATACTTTCTTTGGAGAGCTAAATAGGCATTCACATGCAGATATCTGTTTATAGTGATTAGCTGACATGTGCGTCCACCTTAGCGTCTCAAGTTGCTAATCGGACTGTAAACAATGACCAGCACATGGAAGAGGAAGTCCTGCACCGGAAGCTTCGAAGCATAGATTGTTGCCCCCAGAGGCTAAATCGTTGTAAGACGTAACCATGTTTACCACCCAGATGTGCCTCCGTCTGATCTAACTTTTGGAAGTCTTTAATTGTGCATTTTTTATGAAAAAGAATGCAAATATCTCCCATACAGCTCATTAATAAATGAAATATAACCTTGTGTAGACTTACATATGCTTTACACACCACAACCTCTGTTGCACTACCCACAAGGCCTGTACGATCAAATAAAACCGCATTTAGAAATATACTTATGATAGGCTATATCTGGTTAGAGCTTGATGTCTTATTATGTATGTACGCTTGCATGGTGACATCTGAAAAAGAGAAAAGATGCACATAGATGAAGGAGAACACAACATTATTGGTCAGGGACGCATTTAAGGTCGACTTGAATATATCCGACTCTGCTTGTCAACTGTGCGCACCTGATTGTGTTTTGGTATGAGAAGAGAAACTTTTTTTCTACGACTGCTTTAACATTAACTTTCCATCAGGAAAGAGAAAATAAGGTACAGTAACTCCGACTTTGTGGTGCTGTGATCACGAATGCAAGCTGTTGTTTTAAATATCACACACTAACATGAATGAATTAATGTGAGTGAGGCACCAGCTACTAAAACGAATCTTAAGAAGAACTCAAAATGACAGCTACTTATTATTAAATGACTCAGACTTTTTTGCTTTTCAGCTATGATATACAAACATGCAGGCTGTTTATACAACAGCAGCAGTCTTCTTTCATTTACGTGTTTGCTGATATGAGCCGGATATACTCATATTCACAACTGAAGTGACTGTGAAGCCATTCACAAAAACAAAACAGAAGGTCTACGGGAACTGTTTTCAGTTTAAATTTTGTGTGATAGCACCTGCCCACTTTTTATCTCTAGATCACACGCTGCTGCCGAAAGGTAAAAACCAGTGACAGGTTTATTTGCTCTAATTGTGGCTCTGCTCTGTGAGAAATCAACAGGTGACCCTCCTACAGAGCTAAACAAACAATGTACACTCATCACACACTCACACACACACCTGCCACAGCTGCAAAACCCCACTCTCAAACAGAGCTTACTGTCACACGATTCAGGCTTCCATTTCAAAGAAAAGATACTAACTCCCTTAAAGGAGATGAAGAAAAAGGCGGTCAGAGTATAAATGGAATTGTTTGCACTCAGCGGTATGGCATGTGATATATCACCGAGCCAGACAGAAGGTAGCAAAACTGCCTGTGTCCAAAAATGGGCTGAGCATGAGCATGCTGTGTGTGTTGTTACATGCAACAAAAACTTCTAAACTAAATGACAAACACACACGCACAAAAGCGTCTCTGCAAACACTTTGTCTAACCACCTGTGGCTGTTTCTGAGAAATGCACATGAAATGGCGCCCACCGCATTCAACTTCAACACTTCTATCATTACCAAACCTTGCCTCCACATGCCCAAGGAGGGCTGCCCTTATAATCCATGATTATTCTATTGAATTACTTCTTATGGCAACATTCCTCCTCAATGACCTCATATTTCTGAGTAATCAAAGCCATGCTAGAGAAATATGTGAGATATGTGAAGAGGGAGTAGGAGTATGAGGGGGAGAAAGAGAGAGGTCACTTTAGCTGTAAATCTACAAAAATCTTCAACTAATCTGTCTGGACTTGATCGCTCAGGATGTTTTGCTCTCGTGCATGGATCTCCACCGCCGAGGGCCACCACTGGACTAATATTAGCAAGCATGTGAGCGAGCGTCATTATGCCAGCACTCAGATCGCACAACATCTCATCATTCCAGTAGCTTCTTTGGTTACACTGGGTAAATAAGGGCGGTTTGTGACGTGCAATTATTCCTGGGATAAAAACAACACACACACACACACACACACACACACACACACACACACACACACAGCACCCCACACGCAGTCTTCACGTGGTCAATGTGATTCATGTTTTCCCTTACTTGGGACGCTTCCTCCCTCGCAGACGTCACATTAAACAACGCACTGTGTTCCACAACTTTTGTCAGATGACTCAATGTTATGTCATCCCGATGCTATTTCAGCCTGAGTCAACTGCTTGGCATTAGGGTGGCCAGCAGCTCCCAGCGACCTGCCACTCTGTTATTGATGGCGACATCATCCTTTATCCTCTAACTCCCTGAAACCCCTGCTTCAGCACAGTAGTCCATTTTTTTTTTTTTTGCTTTCCCTGCTCAGCACCCTCAAGAAGATTAGCGATGGGTTTCAAACCTCAGTGCTTTTGAGAGATGGCTGAAATGCGTCCGTAAAATCAAGCATTGAAAACTGTCAAGTATCACAAATTTGCATTAAATGATTCACAGTCTTGTTTATTTATTTAATCGTATGCCTGATCTAAATCAATACTTCTATGGCGGGAAATGTTGTGTGTAATTGCTTGTATTGGGACAACTTTAAACACTAACGTATTGAAAAGTCTGGTACATTTAGCTAAATTTAAAAAAAGGGTTTTGTGGTGTCTTTCAATCAAAACAACAGACATAGGTAACACGGATCACGAGAGTTGTAGTATGTAAGAATGTTAGTGCTGGAGGGTGATTTGTGCCAATATGACACCTTATTTTCTATACAGACTAATTTGTTTAAAACCTTACTTTGAGAAATAAACATATATCACTTTCGCCGGCTTCCTGGAGTTGTAGCAACGGGTGACGAAGTGAAACGCACCGTTACTTTGGGGGAAATTACAGATTTCTCTCGGTTTGAACATTGTTGGAAACATTTGAGACAATGCAAGTACACACCTCAGCAAATTATACAACAAGGATCTAGTCGTTTTTAGGTTTCTGGCTCTTCAGAAAACCGAAGGGTGATGTCAGAGAGTCTACGCCCATGTTTTAGAGTGTATCAGTACAAAAAGTCAGGTTTCACATGGGCTCCTATACTGGAAATTGTCAGATGAGATTGAAATGTGCTTCTTCTTCAGCTAAAATGGTCAATGTTTCAGAGTCACGCACTGTCAACTCCAACACACGAACAACACACAGTGGACTGTTTGCAAAACTACCTCAAGTAGCCTATTTCTACAGGCATATTGACAATACTAACTACTTAGTACACAACATTAAATCATTTTCTAGTTGTGAAGTTAATGGAAAACATAATCGTGAGAAATGGAAGCACGAACTGTTTATGGATAAAATGTTGTAGAGTGTTTGTCGGCTAACCAGCAAAACCAATAGAGAGTTGCAAAGAAAGGTTTCTGGGTTACGAAGAGACATTTGAAACTTGCGGTGGACACAGAAGGCTTCGTCTGAATTGTAGAACGTGTTAGCCTTCATTTTACAACAAGTGCAATAAAAGTAATACTGCAATAATTCTTAGTGAAAATTTCAACAAGTACTTAATATTTTTGGCAAAGTACACGGCCCTGAATATAATACCCTGTCAAGATTTCCACACATACACACACACACAGCTCCCGTGACTCAGGAAGCAGGTCATGTTTTTCCATACAAAACTAGAAGGCCCTGAGAGCTGCAGTAGAGGGACTTCCTCTGCCGAAGGGCCAAATTCCACATGGCCCATGACCATTAACCCACCCAGGCTGACTCAGACCCCCCACCCCACTAACCTCGCAACCTCCCAACACTCAACACCATTCTGGGGAAAGCCTCGGCTTCACAACCAGCTGTTAGGTCTTTTCCCTTGGCAGGAGACTTCTAGAAACTTCTGAGGAGGATGTAGGTCCTCCACTTGCTGTCAACATCTCAATCTTTCTCACTTTCACAG